>NC_143014.1:432685482-433004118 GCF_055824585.1 Amblyomma mixtum
ATTAAGCTGAGATCTTTAATCATTTTGCACTGCATTTGGTTCATTCAGTCATATCTTGTTGCGCATAGAGTCGGGCGCTAATCGATAGTTTTGTCGAAAAAAATTATAGTGAAAAAATTGTGGCCTGTCCACAAAGCATTCAGTATCTGCGCCCTCGCTTTAACCTTCCCCGCCGCTCACCCATAGCTAGCGCAACCTTGCGCGACAAAAACGTGTCTGCTCGCAGCGGAGCCTGATGTCCGATTTGCGAGATGGCTTTGTTAATTGACAGCGTTAATATGTGTCTCGTTAAGCGGGAAACCCGGATTCTAGCGAAACTCCGAGTGGCGTCATGCGTCAATGTCTGCAATGAAATTGATAGAAAGAGGACCTTAATTTGAATTAAAGGACGGCGCATGTCTCAACTGACTTAACTTTGTAAAGTGAGTAAAGAAAATATTTCATAAATCTCATTCGAACCCGTGACCCTTGGGTAGCGAACCAGTCCATGTCCCCACTGGCCACGTTGACTAAGTGGAGTGGATGTATGTGTTGTAATGTGCTATCCAGTCGAATGGATTAGGTGAGATCATAATTAGAGTAATTAAGTGTACAAGTGAGAAGTTTCTGTCCGCGAACGTAGTTTAGTGATGGGCTAATGAGGGGAGTGGAAGTAGAGGTGTGCTAATTAGTGATATAGTAATTATACTATATATTTATACATTAATATATTACATTTATATATTAATTATACATTTATACAGGCATCATGTGACTTGGAATATGTGCCCGCAGCGTATAACCAATTGAGATTACTAGTTCTGATATCATATGGCCCATGTGTTGTATGCTAATAAGTCCCCCGACCATTAAGCAATCACGCCATACCCTTAAAGGCGGAACTTAAGTGTCCTCCAAATTTTTTTCCTTCTTGCAGGCTTGGCCACAAAAACTTCCAAGTTTTTGCTCTCACTAATGCCCGCAAGGCCACGAGGGTATTTAAATAAATAAAAATAAATAAATCAGAGCTTCAGCAACAGTAGGGCCGGCGCTCGTCGAAAAACCTCTACGATCCAAAGGAGACAGAAAAATTCTGCCACGTGAAAAACATTAGAAACACTGAAGCTGGACGAGTCTACTCAAAAAAAAATCCTGCAGAACTTCTCGCAGGCGGATCTAACGTCGCCCTGCATGTAGGCGGCCGACATAGCGGGAATGTTGTTGAAGATGAGATCGTTGAAAGGAAGGCTAACCATTCACTGGTGCAATTTATAACATCAGACACTAGTTTGGATGAGCTTGCAGCGCTCCACTAATTTGTTGTTAAAGATTTGCCGTTGCTGCGAAAAGGCTTCTTAGCCACACGCATTCTTGAAAGATCACTCGGCGAAACAAGCGCACAACACAAGAAACGGTTCACTGACGTCCTATGCAACTACCGCAGACGCCTCTGATTCCCCACCGCCGCTGTTCATCGCGGAGACTGGGACGTCTTTCGCCCCACCGCGGCGCTTCAGTGTGTGAAACGCGCCAATAACGTTGTCTGTTGCACTGAGCCACGTTGCACAAGTTCAAAAAGGAACAGTAAATGCACGGCATTTGAAACGGAGGTGACGCTACGTGCTATGAGGTGCCTATAAGTTGTGGCAGTTTTTGCAGGTTTACCTTGTATCATGCGAGTCTGCGAAATTTATTAGTGATTACCTATTCTCTTACTACTACAGAGGTCTTGAAGGCTTCTGATGATGATGATCACCGAAAAGGGGATAATCTCCGACTGCAAGAGCGGACAAGGCTCGAAGGAATAGTATGGAAGAATGTGGCGCTTCTTACGTGCGACGAGATTTTTTAATGCTGTGCCCACGCCAACTCACCGCTCCGTCAGCGACGTGTACGGGCGGGAACACGAAGCGGTATTTATGTCATTCTTCTCCTGCACAGAAAACTGGATTTCATCTAGATTATCCTAAACTCTTGTTCCCTAAACCACACCTGACGTTCGGCCCGATACGCCCGCGTCAGCTCGCTGAAGGTATGCATGTTCTCTCTCGAGTCGTCCAGGTTCGAGTCCGCCGCCGCCCGGTTTATTAGTCCTCGGGCGTGGGCATTGGCGGCTTCGTTACCAGGGTTTCCCGAGTGCGCAGGCAACCAGATCAGCTCCACTTGGCGGGGCAGTGTAGCAGGAAGGAACTGCAAGACGGAGTAGGCGGTCTCGTGGATCCTGCCTCTAGCAAAATTTTGTAATGCGCTTTTAGAGTGAGAGCGAATGTACCGGGCTTCAGTGTGGGCAATGGTAGCGGCCATTGCAGCATCCTCTGCTGACTCGGGGGGGATGCGTGGGCAGTCCGTGTATGTTCGGTGCCCGTAGTATTTATGGAGGGCACGTGTGCACATCGCTCTGCGTGCGGTGTGATACTCCGGGTGTTTGTTAAGTGGGAGGGGCTTATGTTGTGTTGGGTTTAATGGCACATAGGCATCTCAGGCCACCATGCGCCAAACACAACTTGGAGGGGCTTAATTAGGAGGTTGGAGTGTATGTGTGAAGGGAGGGGCAGAAGCTGTGGATGGTTTGCGGGGATTCAGATATGGAAAATGTCTACGTATATGTGTCTGCCTGTAGAGGTTTTAGTGAGCCGCAATTATAGCCGACGCCAACCGTGTGGACCTTTAAGCCTGCTCGGCGGAGGCAACACATCACTTTGGTCCCAGCTTCCTGTAGACGGCACCACCGTTATGATCCGACCGGAGGAAATCGGCAGTCCCCGTTTCCTGTCCTCCCCTTCATCTTTCCCTTTCCTATCTTCGTTCTGACCACTCCCCTCTTCTCGGTTTTTCTTTTTCTCCTGGCGGCTAGTGTTTACCTTGTATGGAGTAGTTACACTGTGTTGCTCCATATTGGGTTATAGTTGGGGTATAGAGCTGATGTGGGCAGGACTTCCGAATTCCTGTCCCGTCCCTCGTTGGGCTCCGTGTTGGGCGCCTGGCACCATGACCAAACAATATACTTATTTCATGGCTCCCTCTTCCCAACAAAATGATCGCCCTAATAAAACAGCTCCGACCGGTGCAACACCTCAGCTCCTAACGGTAAAAGAAAAATTTTCAACACACCATGTTATTCATGGTGAAATAATGGAGCAACCAGCCACAAAGATATCCCCGTTCAAAGTTGCTAACAGTCTGACAGATACGTTGGGCCGCGGCTACAGGGTAACAAACTAGCAAGGGGTGTTCTACTGCTCGAAATCTAAGATAATACGCAACATGAAAAACTCCCAAAAGTTGTCTTTTTGAGAGACGGCAGTCTCTATCACCGAGCACCGATCCTTGAGTACTGTCAGTGGGGTAATTTTTGAACATAGTTTTCTTCTGCTCACCAAAAAAGAGATGTTGGATGGACGAACTGACCAAAGTGTCGTAAATGTCAACCGAATAAAAATCAGAAAAGGTGACAAGGAAATAGCAAACAAACACTTAGTACTCACTTTTGCCAGCAGCACACTCCATGAATCTATCGAATTTTTATATGACTAAATCCGCGTCCACGGCTATATTCCAAACCACCGTCGATATTTTAATTGGCAGAGGTTTGGCCATGGCTCCCAGAGTTGCCGCGGCCACCAAACATGCGCAAAATGTGCCTCAAGGGAACATAAATCCGAGAGCTGTGAAGCATCACCGCACTGCGCAAACTGCGAAGGCGAACACCCAGCATATTCCAGGTCTTGTCCATCATAGAAGATGGAAAAGGATATAATAACGTTGAAAACCAAGGAAAACATTTCATTCAAGGCGGCACGTAGACGATTTTCACTATCTAATCCAGTCGCCTTCACAACCAAGAAACTTCGCGGATGTGGTGCGCAGGAGCGACGCACCATGCCGCAGTCCGGCGCCTGTCCAAGTCCCGTTTACCGGGACACAGGTTAGGACCATCCACGTCCCAGGCGGGGACAGCGAAAGTTGCCCAGTGACCTCCGAAAAAGATCCGGACACTCCTCGAGCCCGCGGACAACCAGTGTACTCACCACAGTGGACGGCCTGAAACCCCTCCACGCGCGGTTTCGTCGAGGGGCTTTCAGCACCTCCTCCGAGACGATGGATGTAACCCCTAGCATCTCCGTCCTGCTCGGGCGGCACAGCTCACTCGAGCGTCGAAGCAAAGGAAGGGCCAGAATAACGAGACCCGAAAAGCCAGAAACAGGTTTCTGCTTGGCCTTTCAAACAAAACAATAAAAACGTTGAAAATGGCATTTTTAATCCAATGGAATGCTGCATCTAACGCAACACGTCGTCCAGCAACAGGTAGCCTCTGATAGCAGCCCAGCAGTAGTCGTTAAGGGCGACCAGCTGGGTGCGGCGGTCGTTGGTCGGGAGGCACTCGACCTGCTTCTTCACTACCCCGGCAAGCCTCATGAAATCGTGCATCGACTGGGCCTGGCGCAGCGCTCTCCGTACCATGGTCGCTGTCTCTCTCTGGCTGGCGGCGAGCATCCTTTCCAGCTCCTCAGTAAGTGTAGGGAACTGGATCACTATTTCTAGTGCCCGGATCCCTTCCCTGTGGAGAAAAAAAAAAGTTGGCACACGTAAGCTGAATGAAGTCTCTCTGCCAAGGCCGAAGCCCGCCCGCTCACTTTGTGAACGCAGTCGCCGCACGCAGCGGCGTGACGAAACCGTACGTAGCCGCCGCCACGGCTTGGTCTTTCCGCACTTAACGTTCATAGAGCCCTGGGAGCGATGATACCACTCCTGGCTGCCCTGGGATGGACGGTGCTGCCACCGGTCGAACCATCTTGTCACACATATACACGCACGCACACACACAAAAACGCAAACACACACGCCTGCGCACACACACTGGGACAAGTAAGCCTTGCGCCTTAAAAGGGTATCCGCACTTAAACCGCTGTTCGCCTACGAATATATTGCATTCAGTTCTGCACTTGCATCCGAACTAGACAGGACCGAAATTCAGGGTCGCGTTCACCTTATTCATTAAAATTTAGTGCGATCGATGTTTACCTGCGTGGCAATCTACCAGTACTATCTACCAGTAGGACTGCTGGGGGCAACCACTGCGCTTTCTACTCTTGGGAGGTTGCTCTGTCCAGCACAGACCCACAAGACCCGCCACGGCTGATCTAGCGGGCACGCCGCAGATTAGCCACAGCCAACGGACTCCTGGGCTATGCACACCGCCCGAAGAGGATGGCCACCAGCTGCTAAATAAAAGGCTTTCTGCATCTTCCTCTGAGAGCAAAGCTTCAATACGGAAGAAAATAGCGCTTGTTATCGTTTGATTCTTCTTGATGCCGGAGCGTCCAAGCTGTGTTCCATCAGCACCAATCCAAAGCAGGAACAGGCCAACGCTACCATCAAAACGGGAACGCGTAAATGTTAGCTGCTGGAGAGGATGTCGTGCCTACTAACCCTTCATCGCTGTGGTCTCCGCGCCATCAAAGTGAAAATGAAAGGCCCCATTAATCAGTCTGCCTCGAGTAAAATCTTTTTGTAGCGTGAGCTACATTGGTCACAGTCTCGCTGTTTCGCCTGCCCCCTCCGTCGACCATACCGCGCATGCGCGAGGAGCGAGTGACGTCACTGCGCATAGTTGGCGCGCTCGCCGCTGGCGCAGAGCCACGTGACGTCACTGCTACGTATATCCTGGCATAGCTGAGCTAAGCCACTCCTCCTCCCGTTTCAACTGTCATCTTCGCAGTTCATTTGATCCTAAGAGTACTTTAATTACGGCGTAATTTGTGAACAGAAATCTACATGGGCGCTTTTACCTTCTAAGCGTACCTTAAAGGGGCTGCAAAACACTGCCTGGGGGAATACCGGCTATACTTCAGGTGGGTTCTTTATATCACACAGATGCTGACTTAAAAATAATTACAGGAATCGATGCACAGGAACGGGAGTTATTCAGTGAAGAAATTTCAAAATACAAGCAAACAAAACGCTGCCCTCAACTCGATTTTGGCGGGGCTTCCCACTCCTATTTCGCTCTCCCAATGACGGCACCTGGCGCAACCAATCAAAACAGCCAGCCAGAGCACGTCGCGGAAGTTTGTACTCCATGGCTGCCTGCTCTCTGTAACTCGTTCTTGCTGAGACTGGCAGCGTTGTTTCCATGCCAGAGCGCCCCTGGTGGTGTATTTTTATTTTACTTGCTTTGCAGGGCTTTTATCTAAGACAAGCAAGTTTTTCTTGTTGATCTAATATAAAACGCAGACAGGTGACATAATGTGTCTCTATTTATTCACACAATTTGCAGGATATTTACTGTTTGTCCAGTCATCAAGCTCGCGCCAGGTGATGTCATATCCGCTCCTAAAAACCCGCCACTGTGTGGCGACACCATCAGAGCCATGAAGTTGTTTTTGGGAGGACATTAAAATACTAAAAAACGGAATGTACGCGGTATTACCGACGCTAATAGCACCATTATAACTAACTGTATGCAATCAGCAGGCAAAACAGTTAACTAAGATTGTGTTTCTGGGCCCCTTTAAGGGCTTGCTGTTCTTTCCAAGGATTCTGTATAAATATTTGAGGCCTAAGTTATGTTAATTTCCGTCCTAGTAACTCCTTTTTTAAATCTATAGTGTATTGCCTAACGCGTGTTCAGGTTGTCGCTATGGCGCAAACAGGACTATAGATTTCGGTAAGTTTACTATGTGATGGCTGTGAGTGATTAAAGCACTACACCTGCGGTGCAACTAATCTTTTCCATAGTCCAAGGCCGGCCAATGAGCGTAGTGCGGAGAGCAACAGATAACACCTGCTTCCAGCAAAAATATTGAGACCACAAGGAAACGTACCTGTCGTTGCGCAAGCCCATCGCACACAAAGCGGCCTGGCACATAGTGGCCGCGTTCCTACAGACTTGCTCTGTGACGTCGATCCACTGGTCAGGTGTCTGGCCTTCGAGGTCGCCCCGAAGGGTGGCCTCTAGTAGCGTCCGGTTGTCCGCGATGTGCGCAGACAGGCCCCGGACGAAGGCGTTTCCTTGCACAGGCCCTTCCGTCTTGAAATCTGCGAAGTGCACGTTTCGGCTGCGGCCGACAGCAGCACCCAGAGACTCAGCGTCTCGCTCGGGTAAGTGTGTCGCTTCAATGCGCAGCTTCCTGATGGTGGAGTTCTTGTGTAGCGATTCGACTATCAGGCTCCAGCAGTCATTTGGAAACGGCCATATGCAGGGATTCCAAGATTCAAGAGTGAAGTCCTTGAGAGAAGTCGTGGTTTGGATAAATTGGGCAATGACTGACGCCATTTGTTCGTCAATGTGGACGGGCTTAATGTCCAAATAGACTTTGGTCAACTGGCGTAGCTCTGGCAAACGGTGCAAAACTAAAACCAGTCCTGTGTAGTTCTCTGATGATCTGGCGAGTAGCTCCGTCACCGAACTGCCGGCCAGCATTTGGGCTTCACCGGGCGTGCCCCGGACGCGGTAGCACATGGACAGAGCCGTGTTAGCAGCCGGCTCCATGGTTGCAGTCGCGAAGGTCACCAGCCAGCAGATCCTCGGGTATCAGCTGTGGATGAATGTGGGAAGAAGAAATCGGGTTAGAGTTAACAATATGAAATAAGATGTCTACAACATCAATTTTTATGAACCGTGAGTAGTAATCTATTGGGTAGTGATATATCATCCAAGAGGTATAAAACCTTAAAAACGCGTGAATTGAGACCTATCCACGATGAAAATATGCACTCTCGACCATTACACCTCTCCGAACTTTAATAATAATGTACGAACAGCCCCTTGAACAAGCTTTTCATAAAGTGTTTGATATAGCTTGTGATGTGTAAGAAGTTGAATGTAAAAAGATTAAAGGTGCAAGAATTCAGCTTGATATGCCCTCCACATTCTGTACGTTTAGCAGCACGAATAAGCGTAATATACAAGGTGTTGCAAGTGAGACTGTTAGCAATTTTTTAAATATAGCGCCTGTGCCAGTTAGGAGATCGCACTCTCCGAGATACTATAGTCAGTGATGTTATACATCACAATACAACTAAGACTTGTTAACTAGTAGGCTGCTTGACTATTATTGAAACATTAACTTTTTAGCAACTACCCTCGAGCTTCTCATTAAGAGATTTAAAGCCTACTTTATTACCCAGATGCCGTTCTCCAGCCGCTGCCACGCAATGCACTTTGGGAACGCACAAGGGCGAAACCAAAAGAGCGTGGCTAGAGGAAGTTATCCGCGCCCACGAGCGCGCCTCACACAGCAACACGGTTGTCACAGCCGCACCCACGTGGGAGTGCTGGGCGAGCAGAGAGCACGTGACGGACGCAATAACTAGGCAACCGACAAGTGCAAAACATGGGGCCTCCTTAACCTTCTATCCCAAAACGAAAGAAAGAAAAAAATTGGCTAAGCAAGGCATCGGCCCAGTATGCGACGACATGGAGAAGCAAATGAGTTTTCCCAAGACATGGAGCATCTTCCGCCACCTATTATGCCCCAAACAATATAAAACCCGCCGGGCATAAACCAATGGAATATAAAGCACTCTTTCTAATGCTCAGAACCATTAACAAACTCAAAGATAATTATGTTGGAAGCAGCATCATTCAAGCACCTCCAACATACTCGGGACTTAGACAACCCAGAGTTGAACTAGCCCATAACGGAAGCTGAAGTACGAGCAGTGATTACCAGCCTCAAAAGGAATTCTGCACCCTGGCCGGACGACATAACTAATAGAATAATTCGAAACCTAGACGACGACTTCATCGCCAGCCTCACATGCAACAAGTATTGGAGAAGGGAGAACTCCGCAAGCAGTCGAGATCATCGGATGTCATCTTTATGAACCCCAAACCTGTAAAACCGGAGAAACTAGAAAACCTTACCTCTATTTCCCTCACCTCGTGTCTAGGGAAAATGGTGGAAAAGGTCATCAAAACAAGACTTGCCAACTACATGGAAACCGAGAGACTCTGGCCTCATGAAATGGTTGGCTTAAGAAGACTCATATGCACACAGGACGTCAGACTAAAACACGAAATCGTAGACAAAAGAAGGACTAGGAACACAAATGCCATACTAGGCTTGGACCTCACAAAGGCATTTGACAACGTAAGACTTTATGTAATCCTCAAGCACCTTCAGAGAATGAATGTCGCCGAAAAAAACATTCGCCTACATACCTCTCAGAGAGAAGTTGAAATTCCTTGAGGCTGAATCTCCAGTCATCAAGACAACAGACAGAGGCACAATACAAGGATCTGTACTCTCCCTCTTGCTTTTCTACATAGCAATGATCAACCTCCCGCCTTTGCTCAAAGTAGACATCAAGTTCAGCCTCTACGCCGATGACATTAGCGTCTGGCTAAACAAAGGCTCGGACGCGGAAAGATAAGAGAAACTACACCGCACGGCTGAAACACAGTTACGTAGTACGCAGCCAAAATAGGACGCAAGTGCTCGCCGTATAAATTAGAACTACTAGTATAGACGAGTAAGAAGGAGAAACTAAGTTTAAACCTCATAATAGACAGCCAAAAACGCCCCTGGTGAGGCAGATCAGAATCCTCGGCCTCATTATTCAAGCCGACGGCAAAAATCCACAAACTACAAGGATATACCCTGTTGAAAATTCCAGCAAAAGTCAAGTTGGAGAAAACGGTGGGCCGAATGGAAGTGTTGGTTTCCATGTTGGAGAAAACGGTGGGCTGATTGGAAGTGTTGGTTTCCACGCTGGGTGCTGTTGGAGCGAATGGGAGAGATGTTGGATGCACTAATGGCGACTTTGGGCCACCCTGGATTGAGTGGAAATTATGGTGGCTGCACTGGCACTTCCAGTAAACAATATTGGGCTGAATGGAAACCACGCTCGACACTTCAGTGAACACGGTGGGACGGGATGGGCTTGGTGGTATCCATCGTGATTATCTCGGTGGGCCTGGCAGGCAACACTGGACTATGTGGAAACCACGGTGGGAGCCTATGGATGTGTACAGTCGCGAGCAAAAAATATTAGCACAGATCACTGGCGATCAGAATTCGTATATCTCACCACGCGGCGCTGCGGTAGGCAGAACTGCCTAACGGGCCGTTTCCATGTTTGCAGCCTACGGGGGGGGGGGGGGGGGGGGCGGCAGGAAGTAAGCTTTATCAAGCGTGCACCGCCCGAGCGTTGAAGTGCCGACCCTACGTGACTGTGCTTGCGGCATTTATTTTGGCTCGGTTATCATGAGCACAGATGGCTTCTTTTTATTACTGTTTTTTTATGTCCGCGATGGTTTGTCAAAAGGAACTCGCGGGAACAATATATGATAGCGCTGCTTTTAGTCAGCAGTTTTGCTGTCCGTGGCAGTCCGCTAATTTGCTGTCCGTGGCAGTCCGCAGTAATTTTACTGTCCGTGGCAGACCCCCTTAATACTGTAGAATGGGAACGGCCCGGCACTCCCGTTATCAGCCTCTCCGCCACCCGCAGTGCCAGGCGTTGTCATTCTGGCGCTCTGGTGTTCCGTCATGTGTGCTAATCTTTTTTACCCACGACTGTACCTACTTGTTTGGCATGGCACAAACCATGGCTGTATTTGAATGGCCGATGCTGGGCAGCAGATACTGCATGCATGTGCCTATATGGTTGACAAAATGAAACTCATCAATGCACTAACAATCTCAGTGGGTCAAATCCATCAAACGTACAGTCTTTGTCAAAAGTAACCAGGCTGCATGGTTGTATAGTGGAGCCCTTGTGTTATTCCTAAAGATCAAAACGTGTTGGAAGGTAATAAGATCCTCAGTCCTTACCTTTAGCTACCATTCCAGCTTTAGGGAAGCTGTGAGGGATCCACTGTACGAGCTAGAAGCAAACCATGCAGCCTGGTTACTTTTGACAAAGACTGTACACTTGGCACTTTATGCTGTTAGAATAAAAACTGCAAGACAAATTTCTCTTTTTTACACGTGCATTTGTTGACTTGACAGTTTCAGAAAATTTTTTAAAAAGTAACGACTTATATACTTGGGCTTAGATTATCATTAGCAAAATACTTGAGAAAAAGTTTAACTTCATTGTTCACAAAATAATAAATTGCAGGTTTGCAGAGCCCTGCATGCCTGAATCCGAACACTCAATTTCATTCAGAAAATTTTATTGAGCGTGCATTTCAAGACATATACTAATTCAATTAACAAATTGTTAACCACATAGCTGGCCACAGCTTCTTTGTAGAAGGGTTACGAATACAAATATATACACAGAATATTTCGACAAGGCTGCACTCTTATACATGCACCTCGGTACACAATTACCAGTACAACACTGTTTTTCAAAATAGAAATGCAGATATATATAAACTCAATATGAGGATATAAATTACACAGCATATTTCATACTAAGAATTGATTTGGTTTTCACGTTGGATGAGAGAACTCCACTATAAAAAATGCACACCTTCACTGTAGTCTCAAGAAAGCAATACCGTGGAGGTTGTTCTCTCGACGCGCGTTTCAACGCTGCCGCCTCTCACGTCGTGCTGCCGATCAAACAGCGTCACCATGTTTTTACGACAACCTACTCTCTACGACTGCTACGTTGGGTATTTTGTTAGCCTTGCTGATCTCCCATCAATATAAAAAAAAACTTCCCCATACAAACAGAAATCGGCATGTAATTTCGTGAATGAGCAAAGCAGCAAGCCATACTGCCGTGAGAACTCAGGCATTTTTCAACCGCAGCGCAAGCAACAGGTCGTTAATTCGCGCGTTTCTACCAGTGGTAATTGCTCGCAATCGCTGCAATTTCTGTGGATGCCGATACGGCTGAATACCCAATAAAAATACCAAAAATAAAATAAAAAGTAGGATACAAGCTTTTTCACAACGAAACCGAAACAAAAACTGGTTGTCACCGCCAGGTGGCTGTCGGTAGCTGTTTTTCTGTATAACCCTCATGGCGGTTCGGGTGCTGCGTCGCGTTCATCGCGCTTCGGCGCTTGCTACAATTCGCTACTTGGATTGTGAGCCGTCGTGAACTGTGTTGTGGTTTGCGTGTGTTTCTTCTTGCTCAAGGGTGCACAATCGCGCAGTGCTGTCGACGTAGCCTATTCGAGGCAAAGTGTCATTTTTCTGGTCTCTCTAACTTTTCAGTCTGTGCGCTTCTTTGTGTAGTCCAGGATGGGTGTCCAGGCACAAAGACGCGCGGACAGTGTCGCGGTGGAAATGTTCCAAATAAGGCCCGGAATATTTTCTTCTGTGTGACTACGTGGTAGAGAGTGCCGGCTACGTAGCACTCGTGCTGAAATCTCACTGGTTGGTGTAGTGCCCGTGACACGAAGGCAAACAGCGTTCTGCACGACTACGCAATCATCTGAAAAGGTAAGCAGTACTCGTGCATTATCCGAAGCATATAATGCTGGAACGGTGACCTGTCGTACTGCTGCAGTATTCGTGTTCAATGCTATAAAAAGCGTTTAAGGCGCTTTTGTTGTCGCCGCGGTGAGTTGCTCTGCCAAGAATTGTCGCTGTCGGTACTTGTTTTGGCGAAGGGGATGCGACCGTGCGTGCGCTAGCTTTGCGTGATTTTGGTATGCGCATGTTTGCGCGTTTTGTTTCTTGTTGAGCACAGATTTGTCCTCGTATATGCCTCGTTCTACGCGTTTCTGCCCATGCTTGTTCACACCACCGCGCACGTTTCATTACCGGCACTTTGGCTGTGCGTAAAATGTATGATTGTCTTTCAAGATAGCGTTAGCACTTTGAGGGGGATTGAAACACTTTTTATTCGCCGCGGTTTTTGCTTGGCCCTAGACTGTTGAACCTTAGGTCGTGGGGTCGATCCTGATGGCAGTAGCCGCATTTCGATTTAGGTGAAATGAAAAAAAGAATGCCCCTGTGCTGTGCGATGTCAGCTCACGTTAAGAAATTCTAGGTGGTCTAAATTAATCCGGAACCCTCCAATACGATCAGTGCCCATTTTCCGCATCTGAATTCAAACCCCACTATAAAGAAAGCACTGTCTCAGGTTGCAGTTACCAACGAAAGTTAATTTCCGGCCGTCAGGATCTAATTTTTAAATGAGTATGTGAAGATTTTTTTTTTATGATACCGATAGCGTTTCTGGCTACCCAGAGTATAGGATCTTGCATTTTGATCACTCTGCTGTTTGAAAATTGGTTTCTGAGGAAAACAAGTGACGCAATAATTGTCTCAGTTATTACGATGTTTATCTACGCTTTCGAACGCAGATTTGTTTTGCTCATAGCAAGATTCCTTTACTAGTGCTAGGGGAACTGATGCATTTTAAACAGGGTAGTTTTCCTTTGTATTGAGGCGTATACTTGGGCAAGTATATTTTTCCTGATCTTTTTACATTCATGTGATATTCACTGTTGGACCGAGTTCGCATGCTTGTTTTTGTACTCCTGTCATAGTGATAATGGGAAATTGGTATCCGCAGGTGGCGCATCTGTCTTCCAGTCCGAGTCAATGGCATGGATTTTGTGGCCACCAGATGAAGTCAAAAGCTGTGTTGTAAGTTGTTACTGCATTGTGCTTTGTTCTTGTGGTTGCCATGAAATGTTCTCTTACTTTCATTGCTCTTTTCCTTAATGCTACTGCTTGGAGCAGTTTGGATAGCTCTGGCCTGATATGTTTACATGTTTATATGAGTAATATTAGTTGGCTGTCAGAATGGGCCGGTTGCAGGCCATTTGAAGTTTTACATTCAATATTGCTCGTCTTTTAACCGTTGCATTCTATGCATGAAGTGCGAAATGTCTGCATGTTTTTGGCTGCATTATGTGATACTATTTGACTACGAATATTAACATTATGATGCATGTGTGTTAACTTAAATATGTGTTTTTATGCCACTCATCGCAGGTCACAGATGTAAAAGAAAAAGTGCACACATGAGAACTGGTTTCATTACTGCTGCCTTGTTTTTGCTAAGCATGGAGAGCTGAGCTAATTGGTTCTGGGTAGAATTATGAGACATCATTCCAGTGTACAAAAACACATGAACGAAGAGAGTAGACTCCATAGACCCCATACTTCAACTGAGGTTGATTTCACAACATGAGCTTTTTACATGCAAAGTGGTACTAGTGACCCCTGTGGCTGAAAAGTGTTTCCTCGACCAGGTAACAATTATTCAATGTTGCAAAAACAAAAACATAGGCGTAAGGTTAGCTTGTCACTCAAGTTGAATGCATTGGCGTGACTAAACATTGCCTACCTGGCTGACCCAACACACATTTGCGTTGAGATAATCTATTTCTTTTTCTGCCTGCCTGCTCCAGTCGCCTTACTTCGGCATTGACGCTGTCACGACTCTGTGACAGCATCAATGCGCAGGTAAGGAGACTGGAGCAGGCAGTTTTCACAGGAGAAATTGTAGCCTTAGTGGTAGAAAGCCAGGTTCGAGAGATGAAGTGTGCTGGGCAGCGCAAGCCGGAAGACAACGCACATTCGCAACAGTGACCTGTCATTGTGCCGTATTGCCATCAGGTGTCACACCGCCTCAAGAAGGCCAGTGACAAACACGATGTACATGTTGTATTTTTAGCTTGGGAAAGCTGGGATGCATGTGCCACCTGATAAATGACGTTACGAAAAAGCCTCCCTACAAAACTAAGCACACCAAACCCCTCGTTAAACATGAGGTTGACATGGTGTACAGCATCCTCCTTGCCTGTGGCAAACATTACATTAGACAGACGAGGCTTGCATCAATGAACGCTTGCTTGAACATTGCAGGACAGCTGATTCATTAAGTGGCAGAGGTCATTTAGCTGAGCACATTCGCCTTTGCTCGCACAAGCGAGCATGCAAGGCGTTTTTGAAAGAAACACATGCCTTGTGCAAGTTTAGCACTTGAAAGGGCTGGGAAATTTTTTAAGCCTTTTGTATCTCTGTTGAAAAAGAGAATTACGTCAGCAGCCCTTCTGCAGCGCTCCAGAAAAAGAAATAGATTATCTGGAGGCAAATATGTTTGTTGGGTCAGCCAGGTAGGTGATGCATAGGCGTGCCAATGTGTTTAATGTGAGTGGCAAGATACCTTTACCCCTGTTTTTTTGTGTTTTGGTTTTTGCCGTCCTGAATAATTGTTATCTGGTGGCGGAAATACTTTTCAGCCCCAGGGATCACTAGTACCCCTTTGCACATAAAAAGCCTGTGTTGTGGAATAAACCTCAGTTGAAATATGGTGTCCATGGAGTCTACTCTCTTCATCCGTGTGATTTTGTGTGCCGGAATGATGTCTCATAATTCTCCCTTGTTTTCAGTGAATAAGGAGGGCTTCTGGTGTCTCTTTTTTTGTATGTGATGGTTATAACAAAGTGGCTACCCATAAACTGTCATTTTGGGCTTAATTGAAGGACCCTTGGGAATTTGTTTGACAGCATATTCCATGGGCACTTTCTTGAGAAAAATCAGTTATTTGTTTCCCATTTCACTGCATTAACCATTGCTTCTCATCATGTCTCGAAAGTCATTGATAAGCACAAGCTTTCGAGTACCTGAGGGCTGTGTGAGAAGCCTTCTGACATACTTTAAACTACTGAGGATATCTGAAGACAGATTTTACCAATAATTGTTAGCCAATCCAAACCTCTTGGTTCTATCCCTGACAACCTGAAGCTGACCTGTCAATAATTAAGGCTGGAAACCGTTCTGATCCCCAAACTGTTCTCCTATTTTATTGATGTGCATTTTGCATGAACTGTTAGAGCACGAAATGAGTCCGCATATTACTTGCCACCATAATTCAAACTAATATTTCTATACCAGTCATCACGACTCCCATTCTCTTTACTAATGTGCAATCCAACTTTTTGAATTCACAACAGATTTTCACCCAAATTTAGATTCTTTATTTTAGGCAAGTGTCATCGACTTGAATTTCTCCAAAGCTTTTCATGTTTGTCATTATAACCTTTTAGCTACACTCTCATGCTTGAGCCTTCATTCTTTGATATTAGTGTAGATTCATTGCTTCCTGTTCTACGGCTGGCCTTAAAAAACTATTGTACTTCTTCTCTTATGAAGCCCAGCATATCAATATGCAAAATCATAAGGCGTCCCTCATCCTGAGTCACTTTGGGATGTTAAACCCCCATAAACCAAACCAAGCACATTACTAAAGTACATTAATATTAGCCATTCAATAACAGTCTTTGTCTTTATGTCCCAACCTTGTCTTTATGACTGCATTATTCTGAAGGATGCCCCAACTATCTCAGCTACTCTGACTGTATTGACTTTTGCAAGACGGATGAATGGTCTTGTTTGTAATTCATCGTGTCAAAACAGCGCAAAGAAGAGAAAGATGAGGAAGGAATGCGACGGTGCGAGTGCTGACTTTCAAGAAGGTTTATTGGAAAGCACATCAAAATATATACACTGTGGCCTAAAAAAAGAATGAAGAAAGGGCGCCTTGTAACATTCACTTTGGATCTGTCAAAAACAAAACGAAAGTTGAATATGAAGCATTTAAGTGCATGAACTCTTTCTTAGGGAGCGATAAAGAAGGTGTGTTAACACATTGATTGCGTTTTTTCTACAATTTCAGTGGCCTCGATCATCTCATGCACAAACTTTTCTGTGTCTGTCTAGCACAATGCAGCACAAGAAATTACGCCTCACAGCATAAAGGATGTGGCAAACGATCGCAGTCGCGACAAGGAAACATCAGATTCCCCCTGCTAGCTTTGTTCACATCGTAACGGTGGTCTTTTGACCTCTCATTGGCACCTCTGCTAGTTTCTTGCTGAAGTTGATACATTAGCCAGATGGTTCAACTTAAGATTATTACATAGTTTCTTGGCTCTGGACATTGCTATTAACAAATCAGCTGTTGTGTGACACTTGAACTCAGAATTAACTGCCTCCGTTGCCTTGGACAGAAAGACGCCTTTAGACATGACCACAAAACCACCTTCTTTATCAGCAGTTGAATGCGATAGGGCCCACCGTCTTAAACCCGTTACAGTTCAGCCTGCGGGCAAGTTCCTGGCATGGTTCAAACCACGACACGCCATCAACCAACGCCCCCTGAAACACACCTGTCACGCTCAGGTCCAGGCACAGGAAGGCAAGACGTCAAAGTATGGCAAACAGCTCCAGAATAGTCCTCTTCGAAGGAACAATGGCAAATTTTGGCCCGTATATGCTTCAAGCAGCAGACGAGGCAGCAACTCAGTGTCGACATTGTGCACCTTGTTTTCAGACACTCGTGCCTTGGCTTCTCTGCTCCGGGCTAGTGAGCGCAAAGTGGCTCCAAAGTGGCATTCCAGATGGCTTTCACCTGGTCAACGGTGCGTGACACCGTCAACCAGCCACTCCCTGGCTTGTTTTCAGGCACAAGAGTTTGACAACAAGGTGCACACCTTCAGCTTGGAGTCGCTGCCTCGTCTGGTCCTTGAAGTGCTTATGGACCAAAATTTTCCGTTCCTCCGAAGAGAACTATTGTGGAGATGCTTGCCATGGTTTGACGAGTTGCCTTTTCCACGCACAGACCTGAGTGTGACAGGTGTGTCTCGGGATGTTTTGATGCAGTGTCACGGTTTGAACCCTCTTTAGGAACTTGCCCACAGGCCGAACTGTGTCGTATTTAAGAGGGTGGGCCCTCTTGCTTTCAACTGCTGATAAACGGTGGTTTTGTGGTCGTATCGAAAGGCGCCTTTCAGTCCAAGGCCACAGATGCAGTGTATTCTGAATTTGAGTGCCACTTACTATCTGATTTGTTAAAAGCAAAGTCCAGTGCCAAGAAACATTAACAATCTAGAGTTTAACCATCAGGCTAATGCCATCAACTTCAGTAAGAAAAATTGTCCAGCTATCTTCTTTACCGCAAAGACCCATAAAGGTGACTGCTCCTTGAGGGTTGTAGTTTAAGAGAATGGAACCTGTCAGAAACAAATCGCCTTCTCTTTGCGACATAAAATTAAGTTGCTGAGCATTGATGACTCCTCTCGTGTAAGATCTGCAGAGAAAGTAACGCAGTTTCTACACAATAACTCTCGCACCAGTTTCATGGGGTGCTATGTTGACATCAAGGATTTATATTACGCCATCCCTCAATCAGGATCAATAATGTGTGGAAGAATTCATTAACCTAAATGGAGCAGTGGCATTCCAAACGTCTCAGGCGTTTTGGTGAATAATTTTGTCGCACTTTTAAGCTCATACCTTCAGTCCATCTTTATTACATTTCAGAATAGCTTGTTTTTGCAAAAAAAACTATTAGCGCCGCTGTTACGTGGCTTATTGCAGGATCTCCAATCCTGACGAAGCATTGTCTAAGGTGAGAGAGGAGTTCAGTCAAAGCCTCAGTCCACTTTGAATCACCACTGAAATTATAGAGGATAATATGTCATCACATTTATTGGATCTCAATCTTGGGTGGTTACACTTGTTTGGCTTACGAGCCAAGGGAAAACAAGCTACTTTTACCATTTTCTTCGGTTCAGTCTAAGCTGGTCAAGAGGTGTCACTAACCTTTGCTTCAAAAATTCCTTAATGAAATCCTGTTTGATTGCCATGACATCCAGTTTTGCCCAGCTCATATGCCGTTTGTCCTTTACTGGATATTCAGAACCTTTGTCAGTGTCTTTAGCCGATTGCTTTAAGCAGAAGTTGAAACATTCTTTTTGTGCCCCCGTCGAGACTGTAACTCCCAAAAGGAAGTTTGTACGTACCTTTCCCTACATCCACAATTGGTCGCACCGGTTAAATAGGCAGTCGAGTTGGCGTCGATATTGTTTTTCTAACCCTATGAAGTTTCAGTACCTGTAGTCAACCGAGATTATCCATCAGAGTCTCTTCGTGCACTGCACAGAAGACATAGTGTGTTCGAACGCCTTGAAATGCGGCTATGTTTACATTGGGAAAACAGGCAAGTGTGTCACTGAGAGGTTTAAAAGACCACCACGACGATGTGAACAAAGCTTGCGGGAGAACTTTGATGATTCACTGTCGCAATTGCAATTGTTTGCCAGATCCTAAACGCTGTGAACCGGAATTCATGTTCTGCATTTTGCCTGACAGACACAGAAAATTTTGTGCGTGAGATAATCGAGGCCACTGAAATTTAAAAAAAAACCGCAATCACTGTGTTAGCACACCTTCTTTATCGCTTCCTAAGGAAGAGTTCATGCTCTTAAATGCTTCTTTGTCAGTTTTTGTTTTGTTTTACACTCATGCAATGTGGTTGACACAAGGTGCCCTTTGTTCGTTGTTTTTTTAGGCTACAGTGTATATATTTTGACGTGGTTTCCAATACACATTGGCGATAGTCAGCACTCATGCCATGATATTTATTCCTTCGTTGTCCTTGTCTTGTCTGCATTGTTTTGTCACAACGTATTGACCTCCTTTCCCACCTCTAGGGTTAATGGTATGGAGAAACCTTAACCAGATGCAGCCCCACATACTTGGAGCATGTCACGATACATGCTGCTGGCACCACAAGGGCACTCGGGTTTATCAGGAGATGTCATGATCTGTGTGCTCTTGCCATGCTGCGCAGTTTATGCATAAAAATTTTATTGATTCCAAACTGAAGTATTCCCTAGCTCTTTCAATTTTGCACCAAACTGTTTGATGCTACGCCACCAACTCCCTTTAATCCAACAGCGACACTTGGTACAGCATATGTGTAATCAGTCATCTCATTTGACCACCAGACATCACTGCATAAAAGGGGAAACGCTCGTTTAGGTGTGTTCCATATACTCTACAATACTTTTCCACAACTTAATGTTAAATGTTGCTGCCCCGCTTCAGACCAGGATGCCATCACAACTAAATCAAGAAATTTTTCCTGTTCCCATTGAAGAATAAATCAAATCAAAGTTTATTTCCCATCTAGCACTACAGATGGAGGAATCGTAGAAAAAAGCTGCCCTTGGGCAGCTTGACGAGTCTACAATCCTTATTATTGACAGGGAGGCAACACAAGAGTTTATACAATTTTAAAAAACAAGCACATTAAGGAAGCACCGGAGAATACACGAAACAGCAATATGTATACATAATGAAACTTAAACAATGTTATGCAAAAACAAATTATGTAGTTCATGACGTGAAAAAGAAAACAAATCGAGGTTAATGTGGATATACCTATTTAGAAGAGATGGAAGTGTGTACTGAAGGCATTCCCTACCAAGATTTAGTCGAGGTGTTGGCACTGTCCATTCTTCGCCACGTCTTGTTGGATAGACTGATTCTTTTTTCCTTAGTTCTGCAAAATTTTTAAGATTTGTTACATTCTTCTTGATTTCTGTTTTAAAAGTAACACTGAGGCGATATTTATAAAGATTATGTGCTTTAATAACTCTGGAACGACAAAAGAAAGCTGCACTGGGATGTCGGAACGGTAAATTATATGCATTTCGGAGATATCTTTTTTGCATTAAATGAATACGTTCAAGGTTAGTGAATGTTGTAGTGCCCCACACCAACTGGCAATAGTTTAAATGCGAGTTGAATATTGAATTGTATACCAGCATCTTAGTTTTTGTGGGAAGTATGTATTTTAGACGGCCTATAACACCAGTGATTTGAGCTATTTTTTTCAAGATATAATTGACATGATAATCCCATGACATACTGGCAGAAAATATGACCCCAAGGCATTTAAACTGCTCAACAATTTCTACAGCCCGCGAGTTTAATATAATATTCTCGTGCAGTGGGATAACTTTATTTTTCGGCCTAAATATGACAGCTTTGGTCTTACTCTCATTTATTTGCATCAGGTTAACTGCAGACCAGACCTCAAGAGGCATTGTGGCATTACATTGTTTGATAAGTTCATGAACATTTTCACCCGAAAAAAATACGCTCGTATCGTCTGCATAGATTGAAAACTTTGTATTATCGCTAATGTTGACAATATCGTTTCGGTAAATATTGAAGAGTAGAGGCCCTAGCGTACTGCCTTGGGGGACACCGTAGAAGAGCGGCTTCGGTTCAGACTGTATACCATTTATGTACACCACTTGTTGTCTAAACGACAAATAAGAACTTAACCATGAGAGCGCTTTTCCTCGGATACCATAGTAGTGTAATTTATTTAGTAAGATCTTATGATTTACCAGGTCAAAAGCCTTTGAGAAGTCCACAAATACACCAATGACAATAGATTTGTTTTCAAGTTGCTTTATTATATATTCCTTTTGTTGGAGTAATGCAAGTTCAGTGGATTTGCTTTTGCAGAAGCCAAACTGAAATGGTGTTAGCAAGTTAAATTTATGGATGAAATTTGACATTCTTAGATGCAGCATTTTCTCAAATGCTTTCGTAAACACTGGCAAAATAGAGATTGGTCTGTAGTTGGCGAGGGCGTTGCGATCTCCTTTTTTGTAAAGAACAACAACTTTTGCTAATTGCATTTTTTCCGTAAAAACTGCAGTTTCTAAACAGATGTTAAAGATGTGAGCAAGTATGGGAGCAATTATGTCAACTACATGCTTGACTGGCCGTATTTGGATATCATCAATGTCACAGCTACTGCTATTGTTAAGATTTGTTATCACCGACACTACTTCGTCTACCGTGACTGGGTGCAGAAAAAATGTTTCATCATTCTGAATTCGAACATATTTGCAAGCGTCAGATCCGGCAGCACGTGTTATAGCACGGGTAGCCAAGCTCGTTAAAAAAATATTGAATACATTAGCCAGTTCGACGCCAGAAACTTCCTTTCCATCAATATTTAATTTTGTTAATGCAGTGCGTGAACTGTCCCGCTGCAGAAGTGTATTTAATCTCGACCATAGTACACCATTTCGAGCATTCTTAACATCTAAAGTGACACGTGATAGGCTGTTCGTGCAGACCGCAGTTTTTTAGTCAATTTGTTCCTATATTTCTTAAATACCGCAAGGTCCTCAACCTTCCGGCTGCTCAAAAATTTTCTGTACAGCTTGTCTTTCATTTGTATTTCTCCGCGAAGCTCTGGCGTTACCCATGGCTTGCGGATTCTGCGACTTTTCACGCGTGTTACAAGAGGAAAGCAGTCGTGATATATCTGTTTACAGCAATCGACAAACGTATTATAGGCAACATTTGCATCATGAAGTTCAGCTATCTTACTCCAATATACTTTCATGAGCGCATCCCTAAAGGATTTCAATGATGATTCTGTAATAGCTTGGTATGTGATTGATGTGGACTTACTTCCTATTGTACTAGTGTTCTCAATGCAAGCAAACACAGGAAGATGGTCACTAACACAACAAGATAAAACACCAGAAAAAGCATTCAGCTGCATAGAGTTAGTAATAATTAAATCGAGAACAGAATGGCCTTCGCTTGTGATTCTACCTCACCACATTTTCATTGCATGTGGTCCCTCAAAATTATGGAAATAAGTGATATCGCTTGGAGCATTGACACTGGTTTGTTTTACCTTTTCTTTGCTGCTGTTTTTATTTTTTGCAACTGATGTATCAATGGATTGTATGCCTCTTTTCGTAGTGTATCGTCTGCGACATCTCAGCTGTGCTACTGCAGTCACCCTTCTGATGTTACCTTTATATTGTCCCTCTTATTAATACCCCACTAAAAGCCTTCAGAGGACAAAAAACGATGGCTTTTTTATTTTGCTCATTATGGCACACGTCAGGCTTATGTTTAGGGATATAGGAGAGGCCTTTGTCTTGCAGTGGTGCTAGTTATGCTGCTGATGATGATACTTAATGACGAGCATATGATATATTGAATAAGAACCTCAAATTATTTTTCTTTTTGAGTGCGAATAGCTTCAGTGGTTCTTGATTTAGGCTCACTTTATTCCTGTGGCCACAATACGGAGTTTACTTTTTTAGCACTCTAATACTGGCAAGAATAAAAACTTGTGGATCCTAATTCTTTCATTTGAATCTTTTCTGCAGAGTGCATCGCCCAGTTTTCCCAAGCCCTCATGCACCGGTGGTATGTTGGGGAGGAGGGATAACCACAAACTTGACAGGACTGAAGATCGAGAAGAGGACAGGACGAGCGGTGGTACATCAACAAGGCTGTTTCATGGGGCCCAGCTGCATTGACAAGTGGCTAAAGAAGAGCAAGAGGAGCATGAACACAAAATAAAACTGGCTGTAGGAGCTTCATCTATTTTGAAATTTGCTGTCTCATTGCGACAGACATAACATTGCTGCATGGCCCCTGCCCCAACATCTCCCAGTCATTCCAACATGCCCAGTCATTCCAACATGCCCAGTCATTCCAACATGCCCAGTCATTCCAACCTGCCCAGTCATTCCAACCTGCCCAGTCATTCCAACATGCCCAGTCATTCCAACATGCCCAGTCATTCCAACATGCCCAGTCATTCCAACATGCCCAGTCATTCCAACATGCCCAGTCATTCCAACGCATTTTCCATTACCATAATCCACCAAGGTTTCCAGTGTTGGTTTCCAATATTTACATCATTGCCTTTTTTTCCAATAGGGTACCGCACAACCGACTCGCCTTATCAGAAGAGTGTCTGTCAAAAGCTACAGGCTCAAAGAAAAGAATTTATTAACGCTAGTTCAGACATACATAATCATCAGGGTTTGCTATGCAACACCCTACCTGAACTTGACATCAAGAGGAAGAGAACAAATTGATGTCGTGATAAGAAAAAGCGTCAAAAGCGCACTCAGCCTCCCCAACAGTACATCCACAGTAAAATAATGGGAATTGGAGCACATAACACGTGGGCGGAAGTGGCGGAAGCCCCGCGAGTCGCCCAAGTAGAAAGGCTCAGCCAATCCGAAACAAGGCAAAAAATCCTATAATGGGTCGGGCTCCAGCACGACAGAGGGTCAAACCCCAAAGCCAGCCTAAGCCAAGGTTGCAGGGCCAACTTGCTCATCCCACCCATGGCAAGAAATAAGAGTCCCACCCACAGCGCAGACAGAAAAGCCGGGGCTAAGGCCACCGAAAGGGACATTAAAGAACTAGAGCTAAACAGTGTAGCACACGCAGACGCGGCTACTGGCAATTCGGGACCTGCAGTCGCAGCAGTGGTAAACGGGACTGGAACCCCTTTGATCTCGGCTTCGGTGAACACAAGAGACGCAGACGTTGCTGAGGAGGTGGCGGTCGCACTAGCCTGCGTCGCCACGAAGGCAAACATAATAATCAGCGAGAACAAAACGGCTATATTAAACCTAGCGAAAGGAAGAACCTCGATCGATGCGAAGTAAATACTCACACCAAGAGAGATCAAGCGCAAGATCCAAGTCAAATGGCCCCCAGACCACGAATCGGTGTCTGGAAACGAAACCGTTCACGCGCTCCCCCGAGATATCTACTACCGGACGAACGCAAAAAGGCCCCACAGCCCAGAGCCCGGGAAGACGATAAACATATACAACATCTGCGAATATTACAGGCCCAGCAGGAAAATAATCCGAACACCACACAAACAACAAAACAACGGAGAGACGATAAGCCTTCGAAGGCTACAGGCTGGAAACTACCCAAATTTCGTATGGGTACACCACCTCAAAATAGATGACAGAGAACACGATAAAAGCAAACAATGTGGACAGAGAGGCACACTAGACCACATCATATGGCAATGCCCCTTCTCGCCTAGGACTATGGCGAACATCCTAGACTTAGAAGCTTGGGAGTCCCTCCTGCGTAACTGAGTAGGGGAGCCTCCTATATTGCTCGAATAAAAAAAAGTGTCAATCAATCATTCCTACGCCCTCGCGTCAACACAGCCCTCTTCGCGAGCTTCGTCCGAGGCGTCAGTCTGGAGGTTTTCGCATCATCGATGGCGCGGCTCTCAATACTGCAAGATCTTCGCCGGCCGCCCTTCATCGCCGCTGAACAGCTTCTCGCTCGGCGACTAGCACAGCTGCGGGGATGCGAGCCTGTCTGTCCACGGCCGGTCTCGACGCGCGCGCTCTCACTCTAGAGAGAGCGAGCGTGCGCGTCGAGACCGGCCGTGGTCTGTCCTGACTCGTCCGTGTCTTTCTGCGCGCTTTATGTCAAAAGCGGTTTTACACTAGCCCAAAACCATACCTTAATGAGAGATTTACTGCCGCGGCTGACTGCCCTCGTGGCTCCCCTACCATAGCCTGAGTCGCAAAGATGCGGTGGTGAGCCACCCATGCTCTGGCGGCATAGTTGGAAAATTTTCAGTTTCGATGCTCGAAGAAAGTGGTCACTCATAACGCATATTCCATGCACCGAATGCTACTCACGTGTGCTCCCGCGTTTTCTGCTGAGACGACGAGTGCCTGTTCAGCGCCAGCTAAGACGTTTAGACAAGTTTTTGAACGGTGTCCATAGGCATGCGCAGAGTTCTCCATGAGAATGAGCCAAGTTTCAGCGCAGTGCCCCCTCCCACCAACCTCCTCTCACCTATGCCCCTTTGGCCAAAACGGATCGCAAAGAATGATTATAAAACATTTTGTGATGGAATTGCAAAATACACAAGATATTCACCAGTAGTTTTTATTGTAACCTGCAACATCGGCAGAGGAATATGTGGTATAGAGAAGATAAGGGGCTGGTTTGTTAACACTGAAAATGTGAGCAAGGGAGGAGAAGGCATCAGGGTGCTTGTCAGCGTTTCCACTAGAGGTATTAGATACTTTTAGCTGAGCGGGTTTGCGGCCAGCGGCGCTGAGCGGCCCAGCGGATACACCAGCGGAGCGTCGAGCGAGAAAAGACTTTTAGCTCGGCGGGTCCGGAACCCGCCCGAGCGGAAAAGATCGGCGCGCTCTGTTGCGCGATCTCGTGGTCAGAATTGGAGCTAGCGTAATATGAATACGCGTCGCGCTTGTTTTTATTATGCTATAACTGCGGAATAAATGTAATTTTCTTTTGTTTTCTCTATATTAGTTTAAAATAGGGGTGTTCTGGATGCAGTAGAGAAATATTTGTGTTAGAAAAAATGTTTGCGACTGCGACGCTACGAAAATGAAGCCAGGTGCTAACCGCCAGGTCAGTTGTTCTTTCGCGCGCTTTTTTAGTTGCTTCTGCTCTGCTTATATCCGTTTCCAAGATGCCGAAAAGCATATTGCAAGATCCGCTACTCCTGTCGAGACTTAAATGGTCCAAGATAGAAGATCGCCGCGGTCGTAACCGACGAAACAGCGTTGCCAGCGGTCGTGCTCGCGGCCGCCATCTTGAATACCCATACACGCTCGCGCGCGCTCACGCACACTCGCGCGCTCCGCTGAGGAAGGCCTCCCAGCGGGGCGCCGTAAACGCGCTCGCCGCCCCAGCGCACTGCGCATGCGCAGTGGCGTCCGCGCTCGTCCGCTCGGCTCCGCTGGCCGTAAAAACGCTCAGCTAAAACTCTTTATTGTCTTCACCCAGACGAAGGCTGTTCTCTTATTGAAATGTTCGCAAGCACCCTGACGCTTTCCCGTCCCTTGTTCACCACGTGAGTACCGGCAGAGGAAGGCACTCACTGCATCGCTGAAGCATCAGTGTAATTTCGCGCTTCCGGAGTAATTTTCATCCTCTCTAGACCCAAGAAAATATGACAATTTCTTATTTGGTTACTGTCACTGCAAAAAAGAACCTGAAAACATTGCCTCAAAATGACCCGTCAAGAGTAAACAGTGCTTGAAACACCGCATCATGGAGCGTCGGCCGTTAACATTCCTGCGTGACCATAGCATTGCACTGTAAACAATGACGGAACAAATCGGCAGAGTAAATTTATTGGGCAGACTTCGTGATTAGGGGGCTGAGACGATTAGGGGGAAGGAGCGAACCCCCCTTCCCTTGTGCGCGCGCCTATGAAGGTGTCTAAGTAACAATAATGAGTTTCCTTTGACAATAGCCTTGGATGGTGTCTAATTACCCATATAGAGAGTTTGCACGAACGCTGGCGACGCTATGCATTCTGGGTACTACGCCATCTTGTCTTCCTATCAGCAGTCGTCGCAGCCACCGCACTTGCAACGCAGCCAAGTTTATACGGTTGTGTAGTGCGTGCAAACGGTGCTGGCATGATGGTATACTGTTATGTCATGAGCTTTAACAGCCGAACCCAAATCAAAGCGCAGAAACTAAGAAAGGACGGGCAGACTTTGATACGTCTCCACGAGTGCGAGAAGGCAAACCAGCTCTCAAGGCGACGCCTACGCGAATGGCTCGCGCGGATTAACAGACGCGAGATCGACGCCAGCCTGGACAAGTGTAAAGTCTGTTCATGCCACTTCATGTCATGTGCGTAAACAATTTGCGACATATGGAGAGTTTGATAGTCGATTTGTTTACTGCAGCTCCTGCGTTCTACGCTTCACAAGGCAGGTACCTGGCGACGCGTCTAATTGCTGCCCACACCGAAGATCTTTGGTTACACGCATACATTTCCTACATCAACCGTCGAAACTTTTCGACGATTACCCCATCGCTGCAGCTGCGCTATGACTCGAAATCCCCAAATCAGACGCGCTATCATTGTTGCAAAGCACGATCCCATGGCTGGCCAGCAGCCAGTGTTAATGCCGTCTATGAACGACTGTTTTTGAAGTGCGTGCAAGCCGTACCCTACATAATACAGTAAGGTAGCAACACGCAAGCATGCTTCGCCGTTGCCATCCATGCAGATACAGTGTGCAGATCAAATGTCGCCGTCGCTTTCGCTCCAGTGGTTCACCTGGGTTTAAATCACAAAGGCAACAAAAGGAATTTGTATCTCTGTCAATAGTATCCTTGCCTGTGTTTTCAGGATCACGGCCTCGGCTGTGACCGTTTTCATCCATGGCTTGCATACGCATCCACTGGTGAGAATGCTATGGCCTTCCAAAGCTTCCTTGTCCTTAAGTTCCTGCTTAGTGACAAAACTAGTTCTCCGAACTAGAAATTCATGACTGCGGACGACGTCGACGGGCGGCCACGTGTCCAAATGCATAGTGATCCATAGTGCAGTCGCCGGCGCGTATTGTGAACGAGTCCACACTGCATTGCTTTGCCTTTTCCTCGTAGCGCACCCGATCTTTTCGGCACAGCTGCACACAACAATCCGGAGCAGAAACTGCTGACATCGTCCATGCGCGTCGGGGTGGCACACGAGCAACCCTGTGTTTGTTTGGTTGACTGTCGAAGACGACGCGGCTCTCGGGTCAGTTCACTGCAGCCTGCCTGTGCGGCGTCGACTGCTGTTTAGGACGGCAAGATGGCGGATTACCCAGAATGCATAGTGCCGCCGGCGTGCGTCAAGCTCCCTGTTTTGTCTTCCTTGACAATGAAATGTCCGTGACTCTGCGTGAATATATTTTAGACAAGTGACGGCTATGAGTACCTTTCGCGGCACGGAAAATAGAGCGTGTTTTTACACGATCGAGTTATTTCCTCAAGTAAAGGGGAATGGGTTTAATAGGCCGCAGGTCGAGGATTTCCCCGCGTAATCACCATGCTAAGGGGAGTTGTTATTATCAATCCATTTACAAAACCTCCTAAGCTTACTACGAATGACTGATATGCAGACATTTCTGCAGTGCAGTATGTTTTCTGGGGTGGTATTCTCCCGGTGTCGCCTTTTGCGACATGTCGCATTCGCTCTTCGCTGATTGGCTCGAGCCGCGGTGACGGCGGCGTGACGACACGGACCCGCTTTCCTGCTACGTCATCGTGACGTCGCCCCAATTTACTACGCTTAGTCGAACAACGGAATGTGCTGAAGCGATTCGCGCGGGCGACGGGCTACCGTTAGCGTACGAACGCAATCGGCAGTTGCGGCTTTTGCGCACTTGGCGTGAAAACATGGCGACGTCCTTTCAAGCGAGAGCCGCCCGCTTCAGCCAATTCAGCAGTCCTTGCGATTCCGGTCGGCATGTTTACCGGCAACTACTGCTGTTGTTACTCTTCGCTATCACTTACCTTGCTTCAACGATAAAGTTTAAGCTGCAATTCAGCCTAGTTTTTTAGATACGCTCTAGATTCTGGAGCGCGCAAGCCTAATGGGAAAGAAAAATAGATTTGGAGCTTTTTCGCGGTGTTTTATAGACTTAAATGAAGTAAAGCGAGTTTATATTAAATTTGCAAATGTTTTTTTGAACATTAGACGTCATGTGATGGCAAATATTCTTGCTATAAAAGATACGAAACTACTGCTGCTAGTGAATCAGTAGAGGTAAATTGTCGCTTCTCGGAGTGAATGAATGCACCGCAGACGAAAGTTCCGGCGGCTTTTTCCGTTTCTTCGAGCATCTGTAAGCACTTTTTTAGGCCCCGCCCATATGCGACATGTCGCAAAAGGCGACACCGGCAGAATACTACCACTGCATTGCACACAATCTGTCTAAAGGAGGTTTTACAAACCAGAGCAGTGTTTTTGAGGCAAGTGCGTGCGGAGAACACATGTGCATCCGCTTAGTAATAGGGTGTGCTTAAATTGCACCACATTATTCTCCAACGTCGTTCGCTGAAGTATGCGTATGCAGCTAACTTGTGAGCCATTTTGTAGCGCTCCCCCTTCTGAAACGGTAGGACTTTACTGGGAAAAGCGCCATCGAGAACGCGGCAAGCAATGGCTTGCCGCGTTCGCGATAAAAGAACTTCCATTCAGTTTTTTCTCTACCAGCCACAACACTGCAGATAAAGGGGGTGAGTCATGCCAACACCCTCTAGAGAAAAGTCACCCTCGCTACCCTGCGGGATAAAGGGAGCCGGACAATGAAGGATTCCAAGAATACGGGTAAGGTCAAGCCCCCTCCGGGAGGCGTATTCGCCAACTGCAGCCTGTACAGCCACATGGCTTGAAACCACGGTGAATTGATCACGGTGACTGAAGAGTGTCACAACGGCTTACCTAAAAGGGATAATAAATGCTCTTAAACGGCGTTATATGCCACTAAGCATCACTATTTGCGACCTAAAAGGGGAAAAATGCTAAAAAATGAAATTAAAAAAACAATAAAATTACAGTACAGAGAGCGGAGTCGAACGGCCGACCTTCCATACGCAACACGTGCCTCTAATCCACCGCGCCATAGCGGCGATGTCAAGCCGTCGTTCTGAATGAATATTTATAACAAGCCTTAATGTGGCTGCTACCTGCCGGTGGGCGGCGCTGTCATCGCTGGCTGTACCGGCTGCATTTGGCGAACACGCCTCCGGGAGCGTATGCGTCACGTGGCACCCCACTGTGCACGTTCTTGTGACAAGGCGGTTCACCGGCTGCACGCAACAATCATTTCTGGCGCAAATTAAAACATCAAATATTAAGCGGGCTCACCAGGAAAAAGGCAACTCAGATTTGAACTTTTTCTGTGGATAGATGGCCACACCTGAGTACCCCAAAAAGGAGGGAAGTTCTATTGCCCCTCCAAGTGTGTAAACTACACCGCGACACGAAAGTATTCGTTCTTCCGCGTACAAAAAGTAGAGCCCATAACTTTCTGTAGGTATGCGGCAAAAGTTCTGGGGACCGAAGCACAAAAAAGTTAACCCCTCTCAAGCCATTGAGCCCAGAAGGATGTGGGGGTCATACAATGGACCACTTCCCAGGAACCCACCAATTTAGCATTTCCGGTTTGGAATGCCTAAGCTTCCTTGAGTCTTTTCTGGGAAAATTCTTTTACAATGGTAGGGTGGGGTTACTAGTTTCCCCTGAGCAGACAGGTGTGGTCGTTTAAAATGGCGGATGCGAGGCTTGGTGCATCCCCAGGAAATTACCCGGAAAAGGGTTCATTGCGTTGAACACCTATGCAGTCAGTCGCTAAATCAAAGGAAAGAAAGGAGCTCCTAGCACAATGCCTTATGACTGGTTTTCTTCCCATTCCCGCGTAGCCTTCCTTACATAGCTACAGAAGCATGTCCTCGGTTGTAGTGACAGCCTAGACTCGTACGAGCCTTCCCAGCGCCGAACACCCATCTTCCGCTTCTCGGCACCAACAAGGCACCAAGCAAATCAAAGTTGGATGAAACTTAAAAGGACGTGAAGTGTGGTTTGCAAAAGCACTGAGAGCGTCCTGTAGCTATGCATGGTGACTGAATGCAAACTTTGGCATTGTATAAGCGAGTTCTTGCTTAGCTCTGTTTACATGAACCAATAACGCCAGGTTGAGTCAGGGGTCGGGCTGAGCGAAGTCAACCCAACTCGACCAACGCGTAGTTACACGAACTCGATTTTAGCTAGTCGAGACTAGTAGCGAAAAAATAATGTGTCGCCAGGTGGAGTCACGTCTCACTAGTAACATCCGCAGGGACAGACGAAATTACAATTAAGCTGATTAATGAACTTGGCCCAAGAAGCAAGAAAGCGCTGATAAAAGCATTGGAGACAGTCATAACAAATCAGCAAATTCCGCACAGCTGGAGACGGAGTAAAATGAATTTGAGTAATAAAGGGAAAGGAGATAAGATGAACATAAAATCCTTCCGTCCGATTACGATAACATCTGTTGTGTACAGGCTGGCAAATCAGGCTGTGAAATTAAAGATACAGTCATGGGTAGAAGGTAATCGGATATTCGGAGAACTTCAGAATGAGTTCAAAAGGAGTAGGCGCTTAGATGATAGCCTGTTCGTGATTACCCAATGCATAGAAATAGCTAAGGCGGAAAACAGACCTCTGTTTTTAGCCTTTCTGGACATAAGCGGTGCATACGATAACGTGAACAGGGAACTCCTGTGAAGCATATTGAAAGATTTAGGTATCGTCATGAGGTAATTGATTTTCTACAGGAAATCTAACGAGATAATGAAGTTGAAATTACATGGGAAGGGAAAAAAAGTGCCACAACTGTGGGGGTGCACCAAGGATTAAGGCAAGGTTGTCCTCTATTCCAGAAGAGGGCAAATACGGGCTGGTTGGTACATGTTTTACGAATTGGAAAAACAGCGCAATCAAAGACGAGACACAAGAGAAGGACAAAACACCAGCGCTGGTGTTTTGTCCTTCTCTTGTGTCTCGTCTTTGATTGCGCTGTTTTTCCAATTTGTCCTCTATCACCGCTGCTGTTCATGCTCTACGTGATAAATATGAAAAGAAGGCTAGAAGAAAGTAATCTAGGTTATAATCTGTCGTACAGATTAGGCGGAAATGTAGTTGAGCAGCGACTCCCAGGTTTAATGTATGCGGACGATATTGTACTGTTTGCAGATAGCCATGAAGATTTACAAACTTAGGGTAATTGCTGTGGAGACCAAGGAGACGCTCTAGGATTCAGTTTTAGCGCAACTAAATCAGGTGTGATGATTTTTAACTATACAACTGACCAGGTGCTTACAATACAAGGCCAAGAAATACCCAAAGTGGCCGAATACAAATAGCTCGGGATATGGCTAAACGAAGGGCAGATATACACGGAAAAGCATGAACAGGCTCTTAGGGCAAAAGGACGAAGAGACGCCGGGATAATGAAACATAGGGCATTATGGGGGTACAACAAATATGAAGTACTAAGAGGTATTTGGAAAGGAATAATGGTGCCGGGACTTACTTTCGGCAATGCGGCTCTGTGTTTAAGGGCAGAAGTTCAGTCGAGATTAGGCGTAAATCAGAGACCTGCTGGAAGATTAGGACTAGGTGCCCACGGCAAAACCACAAACGAGGCAGTACAAGGGGACATGGGCTGGGCATCGTTCGAAGCACGGGAAGCTAAGAGGAAAATACTATATGAAGAACGCCTCAGGAAATTGGACGATAAAGGTTTGGCAGGTACGGTATTTAAATATATATACAGAAATAACGTTGACTCACAGTGGCGGAAAAGAACTAGAAAACTAACCCGTAAGTATGCCGGTCATGAGGATGGAGAAAGAAAGAGTATTAAACGACAGGCTAAAAACGCGGAAGTTAAAAAATGGATGAATTCAATGGAAAATAAACATAGTGTAGAACTATATCGATACTGGAAAAGGCAGATCAGGAAGGAATTTTTCTATAACTCAATAGGCAGTGCCCTACTTTTTGAAGCTAGATCAGGGTGCCTTAGAACGCGCAGCTGCAAAAAGAAATTTAACGAAGAAGATGACACATGTGCAGTGTGTGGTAGATCTGTGGAAACAATTGAACACCTCATAATCAAATGTGATGGTATCCATCCGGGTGGCGATGCCGGCACAGTCACTCTTCCCTAGGGTTTAAAGATAACAATGGTCATGTAAATGAATCTGCAGTGGAAGTTAGCAAAAACCGATTGGAGGATTGGTGGCTCAAAAACAGAGATGTGGCATAAGGTCAGAATTGTACTAAACCGTAAATAAAGATGATGGCGAATCTTAATGAGAATTGCCAACACAGTAAACAAAAAATAGTAAAGAAAAGCTGAGTATGGTGGCAATTGGCACCACCCCGTTTCAAAGGGGGCGCTCCTATCCATCCATCCAAAATTTTAGCGCGAAATTGAATCCCCCCAGAAAAAAATATGTGCGCACGAACACAGACAAGCAAGAAGTTGGTGGTAGTGTGTAGTAGCGACAAAATAATTTGTCGCCAGGTGGAGCCACGTCGCACTAGTAAAGTTTTAGCGCGAAATTCAAATCCCCGCAGAAAATACATACACAACTTTCAGAGCCTGTAAAACGCAAACAATAGGTTCGATATGGATAAAAATTGCGGCTTAACAATCAAGAAAGAAAAAGGGAGGAAATGTTGCAGATGAAATTTTGATATTTGACTTAGTTTTTTCCCTAGATGACATGAAAGTTCGACATATCTAAAAGCACCAGCTTTCTGGAACTTTGAGTCAGTTGCAGTTGAAGAGCTGGGCCAAGTAGGTCAGTTTTTTCGCGTGGGTCCGGCCCAATCGACAAATTACGGCCAGCGCAGAGCTCTGCAATGCGCACACCTGTGCGCAGAAAAAAAAAACCTAAGAGGCCACTGCAGCAGTCGAGAGCCGCATCTTACGGTAGTTATTGCCGAGAAGCGGACAGTCGTTGTTTCAGCATTAAGCATTACAACTTTTCTGGATATGAGATCGAGAAGTGCGGGGAGCGTGGTAAGAGACTATCTATTTTCAGGACGGGCAATGCGAAATTCTGTAAAGGACCTCACAAACCTTGTAGCTGCTCATTGTATCCCCGACGTGCCTGCGCCTGTGCCAACGATGAACTACAGGAGCTCACATTCACTCACTCGCACTAACACTCATCTCCACTTATATCCCCTCACTCACACTCATGTCCACCCATGCACTGACTAACACTCACACTCAAAGACGTGAGGGTGAGTTTCAGTCAGGCAATACGAGTGCACTCATGAGTGAGTCTGCCGATCTATGCCTATTTTGCATTGCAATTCACTGATAATTACGCCGTCCACGTGTAGTCCATCAGGTGGGAAGCGGGACTTCCTTCATTCATTCCTCATTCAAATAACGAATGCATATTGATATCAATCTGAGAAATATCTGAACAGACCTCGAACGCCATCGGCAGTATGCAAGCATCTACAACATTGTGAGAACAGGAGCGCTATCGAGACTTCAACAAGTGGATATGTCAAATAGAACGATAATTTCTCGGCAGACAAGCGTGAACAGCTGGATCGACTCACCTCAGGAATTTCTGGGTTGCAGTTCGCTATACGGCAGGTTCAACCTCCACACTTTCCTCACGTCGACTGTTCAGACGTCCCCGAATACACGATTCGAATCAACTTCGGACCAACTCGGTACACAAACGGTTTGACAACTGAGGGCTCTATCCTGCGGGCTCTATTTTTAAAGGCAAGGTGACCCAGGTCACGTGTGATGAGAGAGAGAAATTAAGGGAAAGAAGTAAAGGGAAGGCGATGGGTCTGGGCGTGTTTGTGACTCATGTGAATGACGGTCAACCCCTAGCATAATAGCAACCTCTAGCACAACCACAATATTCTCAGAATATTGAAGTGAGTAGGAGGACCAACAAGACGAGATAAAGAAGGAAAGGAGAAAAAAGAAGGGGCCGGAAACACGTTCCCCATACAGTACAGTACAACACTAGAACCCAGTGGCTCTTGCCTGTCAAAGGTGCCCCTTCCAGGAATGTTAGGACTGGCATCCCTCGGAATGGCATCCCTCGATTTTCATGACCCTGCTAGTGTGACAATGCAGGGAGCGGAGCCACAATGGAGAGAGCTGTCCATCCCCCACCAGAGGGAAGGGGTTTTCCCCTTTCTTCGACCAATAGGTGCTTTGCCACACATCACGTGTTCATGCGTCACCACATTGAGAGGCGCGCTTTCGGCCCTCGTACACAGACGGCAATCTCGCATTCTTCTTCGAAAAGGAAGAGGAAAGACGTCCCCTTATCTCAATAGAGCCCAGGCACGAATGACAGGAGCGGGTCGAGACAGGTACTTGTCAAGGGAATGCATCATTGTAACCTTTGCAGCTCTTTCCTTTACACTCTACCTCGAAACCTGGCAATGTCCGGCGGGGCTTCAGGTTCACGCAGATTTGGGGGCAGCCCCGCGCTCGTTTTCGAAGAAGGACACAGTGCAGGGCTGCTGACTCATCTCCTCTCGCGCTAAACCCTTCATGCAGTATTGCAGGAAGCGAAAACGTGTCTGTGAACGAGGGTTTTTGGTTGCAAAACGTCTTCCTCTAAGTCAGCCTTCCCGCAATTTTGCAAGTTGTCCATTAGCGGTGGCTCGCGAAGATCCGCGCGCTACCTCTGGCAACCGCCGCCTCTTGCCAGTTTTCGGTCGGCTTGCGCATTTCGGTGAGTGACGCGCTGTTTTGATAAATTGCAGTGCGTTCGCTACCATGACGTCGTGGCCGGCTGAAACGACAGTTTATTTTATTTATCTTCTTAAAGAGTTCTCAACTCTGTGGAATAGGCCGGTATGATTATTTGAACACACAAAAGAAGCAGGTGCAGTGGGCTCAAATACGGGACAGAATGGAGGATAATAATGGAGGATACATGGCCTGGCTACATGCCATTCACTGTTGTCACGTACGCTTTTTATTTCACTGTGTTCGCGGCATAAAACAACTGGATTCTTCGCTAATGTTTTGTGCCACTCATTTATAATCTGGTTTGTTTTTTTTTGTTTTATTAGCCGCTTCATTTTAATCACCTGCGTGCCTACCTCTCGTAGCTGGCTTCTGTGTTTACGTTGCCTGTCGTTGCTTTTCTCAAACTAGCACCCTGTTTACTTTTTTTTAAAAAATCCTTGGCTTGACTGTTGAGGCGTGCTGCTCAATATGAAAAAGTTAAAGCGAAATACACAGTGGCACGAGGTGAAACGGGGAGTGCCTCTTATAAATGATTTATTATTTTGTTATAAGAGAGGCCTTGAAGACCCAGTTTACGAAAAAGCGCCGCACATACCGCAAAGAAAAAGAAAAAATGTCCCAGTCAAAGAGCGGGCAGGGCTCTGAAGAGAGGTACTTGCGGAGGTGGCGGTTTCTTGCGGTGCCCAGTGGCGGTGCCCTCTCCGCCCACCGCTCTTCCAATGACCCGTATGGAGTGCCACAAAAAACGGTGTGTCATTCCTCTCTTGCACAGAAGGCTGGTTGGAAGCCAACGCACGTGGTCATCGCGCTGCCCGCTGCAGGTGCCATCCGCTTCCTCGGAAATGGACTGCGTGTGAGTCATACACGCCGACGGGGCGCACGTGTGAACCAGTGGCGTGGAGAAAAAGACAGAGGGAGGAGAAGCATACATGCGAAATATGACTGTGTAAGAATATGCGAGTAGATGCATGGGCGTCTTCCTTTCATTCATATCTGAACGATCTTACATGAATGTAACCGCCGATTTCCTACTAAAAAACCAAGGTTTACATTACGACAGAAATAATGCACCATTTCTAGTAGCGCTGTCACAAACCTCCTCGTTCGCCGTCTTTGCCAGCTAGAAACCCAGATAAGTTCGCTGAACGTATATTTTAGAAAAGCGTTCGATGAAAAAAACGACAACAAAATATGGGTGCAGTGCTGGTTTCTTTTACACCCTGTTTTTCTTGGCACTGTCAGACTGCAATTACGCGGATAAAGGCAAGACTCCCTCCCCTCCCCGTCACTTTAAACGAATTATTTTTCTGAGAGGTAGCCTGGAAGTAGTAGTTCGCCGAAGGCAGCACCAGTAATGCGCAACTAGTAAAGGGGCACTGACAAGTAGCAGGGGTAATTCTATTAGAGTACGAATGCTAAATTCAACTTGAACGAAAAAAAAAAATTTTTTTTCCCAAGAAAACTCGTTTACACTCTGCTGCGCAGACTACAATGGTGCCCTACCCTTTCAACCTGTCAGTACTGCATCACTCGCCGCGCTGCTTTTTTTTTTTCATTTTGGTGCTGCCAATTGACCGCGCCTGCGGAGGGGGCGGCGAGTGTTATTTTTCGCTGTGCCCCACTGGCAGCGCGAAGTAGAAACAAGCAAGCCAGCGAGAAATTTTGCAGTGAACAGAATGGAAAGGTGCAAAATTAGCTTGAAAGCAACAGTGGCATCACCGCGCACTGTTTCAACATTTAAAAACGTTTATAAGTAATTTACCTGTACGTCCCACATGATTGCAGATTGCACAACAAGAATTTCATTTTTTCTGTCTGGTTGTATAGTCATGCAAATTCTACATTCGCATTACAGCTTGCAGAGGGCACCGTCGCATCAATAGGTGGCATCTTGAATGAGGAGAGCCCTGATGTTGAAGCTGTCACTGCCGGCAAACTGCACTCCATTCGGCTTAGCGCACTTCAACAACTCTCGGCCAAAAAGTTGAAACCAAGAAAAAGAGCGGAGATGTGGGAGGAGCGAAAGAACGCGCTCGCGACCATTGCGGGCGCGATGCGGCCAGCAGAGGGCAACGATGCCGCTGCGCACTTGGCAAAACTGTCGCAGCGATGCTGAGGAATTTGGATGGTGTTAAGCTTTCTCGCTGCCAGAAAGAGTTATTGGAAGTACTAGAGACGCATTTCACCACGGAATAACCACACTTCGACTTCCTGATATTGTTTTATGGGGTCTGCATGGGCAGCGCGAATGGTCTGGGCAGGTAGTACATGTTGTCTACGCACAGCTGTACAATACAGTCCTATGTTTCACTTCTTTTTGCTTAGCTCTGGGCATATACACTGTGCCAACATGCGCAGACTCTCGCTGCCATGGCACAGCACCTTTGCCTTTGAAGTACGCGAATATTTTGTCACGAACAGCAGCACCATATGCAGCACCGTATGGCGGTATCCCGAAAAAAATGGACCCTCCCGCGCTTCGCCACCTCCTTCGGCAGCACCTTGTCCATCTTTAGACACAAAAATGTGCGTCCCACACACCGCATTAGCCATGGCAGCGACTCTCTCCGGCTTCGCGCTGATGACGGTTTGCAGACAACGAACACGATTCGCCAAGATCCCGAATGCACATCCGACAACGCGCCGGGCTCTTGACAGCCTACAAGAAAAAGGAGTGTTTATACGAAAAATTCAAATGCGTAACTAAGTGATGCATCAGTGGGCTGGACGCGTGGAACAGCACTTCTCTTGCGCACTAATTATTTTCTTCAGTTGTTTACTAGCAAAACGGACACCAACAGTACTTAATATGCTTGAAAAGCTTTTCACTTTCGGGGTATTCCTTTAATCAATCTTAAGCTGTACAAGAACTCATCGTTGTATGTGCATTTAGGAAAATAAATATGTGTGTCAGCCGAATAGGTGAAACTGCCCAAAACACACTGTCATGAAGCCGTTAACTATGAGAATACTAAGTTTACCTGTGACTAAATATCCTCTGCTCATCCGACAGGGTGGTTCCTCCGTATGGCTTCATTAGGTTTCTGCCGATAGGGCACGCGTCATGCGCCACGAACACAGGCGGCAGAAGCAACTCTGCCGGTCCTCCCACAATAACTGCCTCTGGCAGGTTGGCTCTGTTCTCCGTCAGGGCACGCTGCAACGCTCTCGTTTGCCCGACACCTCCATCGCCCTGGGATCCTGGCGCACCGACCTCGATGCAGATAAATCGGTACTTTGAGTACACAATACCAAATAGAACAATACTGTATGATTTTTTGTAGCTAAAATAAATTGAGCCTGATTTTGTCGGTTCGGTATGCAGACAAGTTTTCCGTCCATTGCAATGGCACAATTTGCATATTGCCAATCTTCATTAAATGCCGCTATATTGTTTTGCCAATCTTTTTTTGTTGTTTCCGGCGCCCTTTGGCAATCCCCTTAAAGGGGCTGCAGAACACTGCTTGGGGGGATACCGGCTATACTTCAGGTGGATTCTTTATGTCACACAGATGCTGACTTAAAAAGAATTCCAGGAATCGATGCACAGGAATGGGAGTTATTCAGTGAAGAAATTTCAAAATACAAGCAAACAAAACGGTGCCCTCAACTCGATTTTGGCGGGGCTTCCCACTCCTATTTCGCTCTCCCAATGACAGCACCTGGCGCAACCAATCAAAACAGCCTGCCAAAGCACGTCGCGGAAGTTTGAACTCCATGGTTGCCTACTCTCTCCAACTCGTTCTTGCTGAGACTGGCAGCGTCATTTCCATATGCCGGAGCCCCTGGTGGCGTATTTTTATTTGACTTGCTTTGTAGGGCATTTATCTAGGACAAACAAGGTGTTTTTGTTCATCTAATATAAAACGCAGACAGGTGACAAAATGTTCACACAATTTGCAGTATATTTACTGTTTGTACAATCATCCAGCTCGCGCCAGATGATGCCATATCCGCTGCTGACACCCGCCACTCTGTGGGGACACCATCAGAGCCATGGACTTCTTTTTGAGAGGACATTAAAATATTAAAAACGGAACATACGCTGTTTTAGCGACGCTAATAGCACCATCGTAACTCACTGTATGCGATCAACAGGCAAAACAGTCAACTAAGATTGTGTTTCTGGGCCCCCTTAAAGCTTTCATATATCGCGGTGCAGGTGTCTGCTATGATGCGATCCACTGTTCAGTGGCCAAGTCTGAACTGCCGTCTCCCTCTCTCACTGTGATGACTTTCCTTTGAGCTTAGCGGTGTTTTGCTGGCATGCTGTTTGCGCGTGTTGGAGTTCATGAGCGAAAAGGGCTTCCTTGGCTGATGAATTGATGATTTATTTCATTCCCCTTGTTAACGAGTTTGCTATTCGGTAGGATACCAGTCGCGATGACTATTTAAAAGCAGGTGATATGGCTGCAGATACGTGGCCAGACGGAGGATACTTGGCCTGCCTACGGGCCTTACACTCTGCACTCTAAACACGATTTCGCTTATACGGGAGTAAAAATGGAGTAGGCTGTCCTTTAGCGCACTCCCTTTTCAAAAAAGGAAGTGCGCTGAAGGACATCTGGACTCCTTTCTGCTTAGAGTGTGGGTACATGCACTGCTTTTTTTTTTTACTGTATTCGTTCCATATTCCCAGTTTGAATGCGAATTACTCATTGATTTTGTGCTACAGTGCACCGGCTTTTAGAGTTTGTTTTGTTTGGTTTTCTTAGCCGCTTGCTCGATCCGTGGCCACCTCTATTTTCCCGTTGTCTGTCGTTGCTTTTCTCAAAGTAGCTCCGTGTTCTATTCGCGCTTTTCACGGCCTATAAGGGGCGCCACCGTTCGGTCAACATGGCCGACAGCATGATGATCGCTGCATAGCACAGCCAGCGCAGCTGCGATGTTTTGCGGCTAACAACGTGTTCACTCGCTGCAAACACGGCCAAGCTCACGTGTGTCTTGACGGTGTGGCACCTCCGGAAATTCTTTCCATAGCGTCTGTGTTTTCTTACGTCCGGGATCGCAAGCGCTGTCTAAACTATGGCGAAGCAGTCCTGGACGCCGGGCACCCTATGTGCTGCGGCCGCCGCCGATATTCAGACCAAGATGTGCAAGCAGTCAGTTTGTGTCTGGACACGAATAACGTGAAAGGACCACCGCATGAAATTCAAGTGGAACTGGACATAAAGGTGAATAAAGCATAAACCATTTGATATATCGCTAGCAGTCAGAAGGAACCATAGCAGAAGCAATGCTGAGTTGCCCAGTTTCGTTTTACAGGACAGGTGCCCTTGTAAAGCTAGACTGTTCGCTTATTGCAAGCATGTGATAGCGACGCAACTGCATGTAAATGGGTAAGTCTCCAATTAATCAAAATAAATAACAAGCGGCATCAAGTACGGCGTATTTCGTTTCACCGCTTTCTTCTTAGCCTTGGTAATTAAGCTGAGATCTTTAATCATTTTGCACTGCATTTGGTTCATTCAGTCATATCTTGTTGCGCATAGAGTCGGGCGCTAATCGATAGTTTTGTCGAAAAAAATTATAGTGAAAAAATTGTGGCCTGTCCACAAAGCATTCAGTATCTGCGCCCTCGCTTTAACCTTCCCCGCCGCTCACCCATAGCTAGCGCAACCTTGCGCGACAAAAACGTGTCTGCTCGCAGCGGAGCCTGATGTCCGATTTGCGAGATGGCTGTGTTAATTGACAGCGTTAATATGTGTCTCGTTAAGCGGGAAACCCGGATTCTAGCGAAACTCCGAGTGGCGTCATGCGTCAATGTCTGCAATGAAATTGATAGAAAGAGGACCTTAATTTGAATTAAAGGACGGCGCATGTCTCAACTGACTTAACTTTGTAAAGTGAGTAAAGAAAATATTTCATAAATCTCATTCGAACCCGTGACCCTTGGGTAGCGAACCAGTCCATGTCCCCACTGGCCACGTTGAGTAAGTGGAGTGGATGTATGTGTTGTAATGTGCTATCCAGTCGAATGGATTAGGTGAGATCATAATTAGAGTAATTAAGTGTACAAGTGAGAAGTTTCTGTCCGCGAACGTAGTTTAGTGATGGGCTAATGAGGGGAGTGGAAGTAGAGGTGTGCTAATTAGTGATATAGTAATTATACTATATATTTATGCATTAATATATTACATTTATATATTAATTATACATTTATACTGGCATCATGTGACTTGAAATATGTGCCCGCAGCGTATAACCGATTGAGATTACTAGTTCTGATATCATATGGCCCATGTGTTGTGTGCTAATAAGTCCCCCGACCATTAAGCAATCACGCCATACCCTTAAAGGCGGAACTTAAGTGTCCTCCAAATTTTTTTCCTTCTTGCAGGCTTGGCCTCAAAAACTTCCAAGTTTTTGCTCTCACTAATGCCCGCAAGGCCACGAGGGTATTTAAATAGATAAAAATAAATAAATCAGAGCTTCAGCAACAGTAGGGCCGGCGCTCGTCGAAAAACCTCTACGATCCAAAGGAGACAGAAAAATTCTGCCACGTGAAAAACATTAGAAACAGTGAAGCTGGACGAGTCTACTCAAAAAAAATCCTGCAGAACTTCTCGCAGGCGGATCTAACGTCGCCCTGCATGTAGGCGGCCGACATAGCGGGAATGTTGTTGAATATGAGATCGTTGAAAGGAAGGCTAACCATTCACTGGTGCAATTTATAACATCAGACACTAGTTTGGATGAGCTTGCAGCGCTCCACTAATTTGTTGTTAAAGATTTGCCGTTGCTGCGAAAAGGCTTCTTAGCCACACGCATTCTTGAAAGATCACTCGGCGAAACAAGCGCACAACACAAGAAACGGTTCACTGACGTCCTATGCAACTACCGCAGACGCCTCTGATTCCCCACCGCCGCTGTTCATCACGGAGACTGGGACGTCTTTCGCCCCACCGCGGCGCTTCAGTGTGTGAAACGCGCCAATAACGTTGTCTGTTGCACTGAGCCACGTTGCACAAGTTCAAAAAGGTACAGTAAATGCACGGCATTTGAAACGGAGGTGACGCTACGTGCTATGAGGTGCCTATAAGTTGTGGCAGTTTTTGCAGGTTTACCTTGTATCATGCGAGTCTGCGAAATTTATTAGTGATTACCTATTCTCTTACTACTACAGAGGTCTTGAAGGCTTCTGATGATGATGATCACCGAAAAGGGGATAATCTCCGACTGCAAGAGCGGACAAGGCTCGAAGGAATAGTATGGAAGAATGTGGCGCTTCTTACGTGCGACGAGATTTTTTAATGCTGTGCCCACGCCAACTCACCGCTCCGTCAGCGACGTGTACGGGCGGGAACACGAAGCGGTATTTATGTCATTCTTCTCCTGCACAGAAAACTGGATTTCATCTAGATTATCCTAAACTCTTGTTCCCTAAACCACACCTGACGTTCGGCCCGATACGCCTGCGTCAGCTCGCTGAAGGTATGCATGTTCTCTCTCGAGTCGTCCAGGTTCGAGTCCGCCGCCGCCCGGTTTATTAGTCCTCGGTCGTGGGCATTGGCGGCCTCGTTACCAGGGTTTCCCGAGTGCGCAGGCAACCAGATCAGCTCCACTTGGCGGGGCAGTGTAGCAGGAAGGAACTGCAAGACGGAGTAGGCGGTCTCGTGGATCCTGCCTCTAGCAAAATTTAGTAATGCGCTTTTAGAGTGAGAGCGAATGTACCGGGCTTCAGTGTGGGCAATGGTAGCGGCCATTGCAGCATCCTCTGCTGACTCGGGGGGGATGCGTGGGCAGTCCGTGTATGTTCGGTGCCCGTAGTATTTATGGAGGGCACGTGTGCATATCGCTCTGCGTGCGGTGTGATACTCCGGGTGTGTGTTAAGTGGGAGGGGCTTATGTTGTGTTGGGTTTAATGGCACATAGGCATCTCAGGCCACCATGCGCCAAACACAACTTGGAGGGGCTTAATTAGGAGGTTGGAGTGTATGTGTGAAGGGAGGGGCAGAAGCTGTGGATGGTTTGCGGGGATTCAGATATGGAAAATGTCTACGTATATGTGTCTGCCTGTAGAGGTTTTAGTGAGCCGCAATTATAGCCGACGCCAACCGTGTGGACCTTTAAGCCTGCTCGGCGGAGGCAACACATCACTTTGGTCCCAGCTTCCTGTAGACGGCACCACCGTTATGATCCGACCAGAGGAAATCGGCACTCCCCGTTTCCTGTCCTCCCCTTCATCTTTCCCTTTCCTATCTTCGTTCTGACCACTCCGCTCTTCTCGGTTTTTCTTTTTCTCCTGGCGGCTAGTGTTTACCTTGTATGGAGTAGTTACACTGTGTTGCTCCATATTGGGTTATAGTTGGGGTATAGAGCTGATGTGGGCAGGACTTCCGAATTCCTGTCCCGTCCCTCGTTGGGCTCCGTGTTGGGCGCCTGGCACCATGACCGAACAATATACTTATTTCATGGCTCCCTCTTCCCAACAAAATGATCGCCCTAATAAAACAGCGCCGACCGGTGCAACACCTCAGCTCCTAACGGTAAAAGAAAAATTTTCAACACACCATGTTATTCATGGTGAAATAATGGAGCAACCAGCCACAAAGATATCCCCGTTCAAAGTTGCTAACAGTCTGACAGATACGTTGGGCCGCGGCTACAGGGTAACAAACTAGCAAGGGGTGTTCTACTGCTCGAAATCTAAGATAATACGCAACATGAAAAACTCCCAAAAGTTGTCTTTTTGAGAGACGGCAGTCTCTATCACCGAGCACCGATCCTTGAGTACTGTCAGTGGGGTAATTTCTGAACATAGTTTTCTTCTGCTCACCAAAAAAGAGATGTTGGATGGACGAACTGACCAATGTGTCGTAAATGTCAACCGAATAAAAATCAGAAAAGGTGACAAGGAAATAGCAAACAAACACTTAGTACTCACTTTTGCCAGCAGCACACTCCATGAATCTATCGAATTTTTATATGACTAAATCCGCGTCCACGGCTATATTCCAAACCACCGTCGATATTTTAATTGGCAGAGGTTTGGCCATGGCTCCCAGAGTTGCCGCGGCCACCAAACATGCGCAAAATGTGCCTCAAGGGAACATAAATCCGAGAGCTGTGAAGCATCACCGCACTGCGCAAACTGCGAAGGCGAACACCCAGCATATTCCAGGTCTTGTCCATCATAGAAGATGGAAAAGGATATAATAACGTTGAAAACCAAGGAAAACATTTCATTCAAGGCGGCACGTAGACGATTTTCACTATCTAATCCAGTCGCCTTCACAACCAAGAAACTTCGCGGATGTGGTGCGCAGGAGCGACGCATCATGCCGCAATCCGGCGCCTGTCCAAGTCCCGTTTACCGGGACACAGGTTAGGACCATCCACGTCCCAGGCGGGGACAGCGAAAGTTGCCCAGTGACCTCCGAAAAAGATCCGGACACTCCTCGAGCCCGCGGACAACCAGTGTACTCACCACAGTGGACGGCCTGAAACCCCTCCACGCGCGGTTTCGTCGAGGGGCTTTCAGCACCTCCTCCGAGACGATGGATGTAACCCCTAGCATCTCCGTCCTGCTCGGGCGGCACAGCTCACTCGAGCGTCGAAGCAAAGTAAGGGCCAGAATAACGAGACCCGAAAAGCCAGAAACAGGTTTCTGCTTGGCCTTTCAAACAAAACAATAAAAACGTTGAAAATGGCATTTTTAATCCAATGGAATGCTGCATCTAACGCAACACGTCGTCCAGCAACAGGTAGCCTCTGATAGCAGCCCAGCAGTAGTCGTTAAGGGCGACCAGCTGGGTGCGGCAGTCGTTGGTCGGGAGGCACTCGACCTGCTTCTTCACTACCCCGGCAAGCCTCATGAAATCGTGCATCGACTGGGCCTGGCGCAGCGCTCTCCGTACCATGGTCGCTGTCTCTCTCTGGCTGGCGGAGAGCATCCTTTCCAGCTCCTCAGTAAGTGTAGGGAACTGGATCACTATTTCTAGTGCCCGGATCCCTTCCCTGTGGAGAAAAAAAAAAGTTGGCACACGTAAGCTGAATGAAGTCTCTCTGCCAAGGCCGAAGCCCGCCCGCTCACTTTGTGAACGCAGTCGCCGCACGCAGCGGCGTGACGAAACCGTACGTAGCCGACGCCACGGCTTGGTCTTTCCGCACTTAACGTTCATAGAGCCCTGGGAGCGATGATACCACTCCTGGCTGCCCTGGGATGGACGGTGCTGCCACCGGTCGAACCATCTTGTCACACATATACACGCACGCACACACACAAAAACGCAAACACACACGCCTGCGCACACACAATGGGACAAGTAAGCCTTGCGCCTTAAAAGGGTATCCGCACTTAAACCGCTGTTCGCCTACGAATATATTGCATTCAGTTCTGCACTTGCATCCGAACTAGACAGGACCGAAATTCAGGGTCGCGTTCACCTTATTCATTAAAATTTAGTGCGATCGATGTTTACCTGCGTGGCAATCTACCAGTACTATCTACCAGTAGGACTGCTGGGGGCAACCACTGCGCTTTCTACTCTTGGGAGGTTGCTCTGTCCAGCACAGACCCACAAGACCCGCCACGGCTGATCTAGCGGGCACGCCGCAGATTAGCCACAGCCAACGGACTCCTGGGCTATGCACACCGCCCGAAGAGGATGGCCACCAGCTGCTAAATAAAAGGCTTTCTGCATCTTCCTCTGAGAGCAAAGCTTCAATACGGAAGAAAATAGCGCTTGTTATCGTTTGATTCTTTTTGATGCCGGAGCGTCCAAGCTGTGTTCCATCAGCACCAATCCAAAGCAGGAACAGGCCAACGCTACCATCAAAACGGGAACGCGTAAATGTTAGCTGCTGGAGAGGATGTCGTGCCTACTAACCCTTCATCGCTGTGGTCTCCGCGCCATCAAAGTGAAAATGAAAGGCCCCATTAATCAGTCTGCCTCGAGTAAAATCTTTTTGTAGCGTGAGCTACATTGGTCACAGTCTCGCTGTTTCGCCTGCCCCCTCCGTCGACCATACCGCGCATGCGCGAGGAGCGAGTGATGTCACTGCGCATAGTTGGCGCGCTCGCCGCTGGCGCAGAGCCACGTGACGTCACTGCTACGTATATCCTGGCATAGCTGAGCTAAGCCACTCCTCCTCCCGTTTCAACTGTCATCTTCGCAGTTCATTTGATCCTAAGAGTACTTTAATTACGGCGTAATTTGTGAACAGAAATCTACATGGGCGCTTTTACCTTCTAAGCGTACCTTAAAGGGGCTGCAAAACACTGCCTGGGGGAATACCGGCTATACTTCAGGTGGGTTCTTTATATCACACAGATGCTGACTTAAAAAGAATTACAGGAATCGATGCACAGGAACGGGAGTTATTCAGTGAAGAAATTTCAAAATACAAGCAAACAAAACGCTGCCCTCAACTCGATTTTGGCGGGGCTTCCCACTCCTATTTCGCTCTCCCAATGACGGCACCTGGCGCAACCAATGAAAACAGCCAGCCAGAGCACGTCGCGGAAGTTTGTACTCCATGGTTGCCTGCTCTCTGTAACTCGTTCTTGCTGAGACTGGCAGCGTTGTTTCCATGCCAGAGCGCCCCTGGTGGTGTATTTTTATTTTACTTGCTTTGCAGGGCTTTTATCTAAAACAAGCAAGTTTTTCTTGTTGATCTAATATAAAACGCAGACAGGTGACATAATGTGTCTCTATTTATTCACACAATTTGCAGGATATTTACTGTTTGTCCAGTCATCAAGCTCGCGCCAGGTGATGTCATATCCGCTCCTAAAAACCCGCCACTGTGTGGCGACACCATCAGAGCCATGAAGTTGTTTTTGGGAGGACATTAAAATATTAAAAAACGGAATGTATGCGGTATTACCGACGCTAATAGCACCATTATAACTAACTGTATGCAATCAGCAGGCAAAACAGTTAACTAAGATTGTGTTTCTGGGCCCCTTTAAGGGCTTGCTGTTCTTTCCAAGGATTCTGTATAAATATTTGAGGCCTAAGTTATGTTAATTTCCGTCCTAGTAACTCCTTTTTTAAATCTATAGTGTATTGCCTAACGCGTGTTCAGGTTGTCGCTATGGCGTAAACAGGACTATAGATTTCGGTAAGTTTACTATGTGATGGCTGTGAGTGATTAAAGCACTACACCTGCGGTGCAACTAATCTTTTCCATAGTCCAAGGCCGGCCAATGAGCGTAGTGCGGAGAGCAACAGATAACACCTGCTTCCAGCAAAAATATTGAGACCACAAGGAAACGTACCTGTCGTTGCGCAAGCCCATCGCACACCAAGCGGCCTGGCACATAGTGGCCGCGTTCCTACAGACTTGCTCTGTGACGTCGATCCACTGGTCAGGTGTCTGGCCTTCGAGGTCGCCCCGAAGGGTGGCCTCTAGTAGCGTCCGGTTGTCCGCGATGTGCGCAGACAGGCCCCGGACGAAGGCGTTTCCTTGCACAGGCCCTTCCGTCTTGAAATCTGCGAAGTGCACGTTTCGGCTGCGGCCGACAGCAGCACCCAGAGACTCAGCGTCTCGCTCGGGTAAGTGTGTCGCTTCAATGCGCAGCTTCCTGATGGTGGAGTTCTTGTGTAGCGATTCGACTATCAGGCTCCAGCAGTCATTTGGAAACGGCCATATGCAGGGATTCCAAGATTCAAGAGTGAAGTCCTTGAGAGAAGTCGTGGTTTGGATAAATTGGGCGATGACTGACGCCATTTGTTCGTCAATGTGGACGGGCTTAATGTCCAAATAGACTTTGGTCAACTGGCGTAGCTCTGGCAAACGGCGCAAAACTAAAACCAGTCCTGTGTAGTTATCTGATGACCTGGCGACTAGTTCCGTCACCGAACTGCCGGCCAGCATTTGGGCTTCACCGGGCTTGCCCCAGACGCGGTAGCACATGGACAGAGCCGTGTTAGCAGCCGGCTCCATGGTTGCAGTCGCAAAGGTCACCAGCCAGCAGATCCTCGGGTATCAGCTGTTTGATGAATGTGGGAAGAAGAAATCGGGTGGGAGTTACCAATATGAAATAGGATGTCTACAACATCGATTTTTATGAAGCGTGAGTAGTAATCTATCGGGTAATGATATATCATCCAAGAGGTATAAAACCTTAAAAACGCGTGAATTGAGACCTATCCACGATGAAAATATGCACTCTCGACCATTACACCTCTCCGAACTTTAATAATAATGTACGAACAGCCCCTTGAACAAGCTTTTCATAAAGTGTTTGATATAGCTTGTGATGTGTAAGAAGTTGAATGTAAAAAGATTAAAGGTGCAAGAATTCAGCTTGATATGCCCTCCACATTCTGTACGTTTAGCAGCACGAATAAGCGTAATATACAAGGTGTTTCAAGTGAGACTGTTAGCAATTTTTTAAATATAGCGCCTGTGCCAGTTAGGAGATCGCACTCTCCGAGATACTATAGTCAGTGATGTTATACATCACAATACAACTAAGACTTGTTAACTAGTAGGCTGCTTGACTATTATTGAAACATTAACTTTTTAGCAACTACCCTCGAGCTTCTCATTAAGAGATTTAAAGCCTACTTTATTACCCAGATGCCGTTCTCCAGCCGCTGCCACGCAATGCACTTTGGGAACGCACAAGGGCGAAACCAAAAGAGCGTGGCTAGAGGAAGTTATCCGCGCCCACGAGCGCGCCTCACACAGCAACACGGTTGTCACAGCCGCACCCACGTGGGAGTGCTGGGCGAGCAGAGAGCACGTGACGGACGCAATAACTAGGCAACCGACAAGTGCAAAACATGGGGCCTCCTTAACCTTCTATCCCAAAACGAAAGAAGGAAAAAAATTGGCTAAGCAAGGCATCGGCCCAGTATGCGACGACATGGAGAAGCAAATGAGTTTTCCCAAGACGTGGAGCATCTTCCGCCACCTATTATGCCCCAAACAATATAAAACCCGCCGGGCATAAACCAATGGAAGATAAAGCACTCTTTCTAATGCTCAGAACCATTAACAAACTCAAAGATAATTATGTTGGAAGCAGCATCATTCAAGCACCTCCAACATACTCGGGACTTAGACAACCCAGAGTTGAACTAGCCCATAACGGAAGCTGAAGTACGAGCAGTGATTACCAGCCTCAAAAGGAATTCTGCACCCTGGCCGGACGACATAACTAATAGAATAATTCGAAACCTAGACGATGACTTCATCGCCAGCCTCACATGCAACAAGTATTGGAGAAGGGAGAACTCCGCAAGCAGTGGAGATCATCGGATGTCATCTTTATGAACCCCAAACCTGTAAAACCGGAGAAACTAGAAAACCTTACCTCTATTTCCCTCACCTCGTGTCTAGGGAAAATGGTGGAAAAGGTCATCAAAACAAGACTTGCCAACTACATGGAAACCGAGAGACTCTGGCCTCATGAAATGGTTGGCTTAAGAAGACTCATATGCACACAGGACGTCAGACTAAAACACGAAATCGTAGGCAAAAGAAGGACTAGGAACACAAATGCCATACTAGGCTTGGACCTCACAAAGGCATTTGACAACGTAAGACTTTATGTAATCCTCAAGCACCTTCAGAGAATGAATGTCGCCGAAAAAAACATTCGCCTACATACCTCTCAGAGAGAAGTTGAAATTCCTTGAGGCTGAATCTCCAGTCATCAAGACAACAGACAGAGGCACATTACAAGGATCTGTACTCTCCCTCTTGCTTTTCTACATAGCAATGATCAACCTCCCGCCTTTGCTCAAAGTAGACATCAAGTTCAGCCTCTACGCCGATGACATTAGCGTCTGGCTAAACAAAGGCTCGGACGCGGAAAGATAAGAGAAACTACACCGCACGGCTGAAACACAGTTACGTAGTACGCAGCCAAAATAGGACGCAAGTGCTCGCCGCATAAATTAGAACTACTAGTATAGACGAGTAAGAAGGAGAAACTAAGTTTAAACATCATAATAGACAGCCAAAAACGCCCCTGGTGAGGCAGATCAGAATCCTCGGCCTCATTATTCAAGCCGACGGCAAAAATCCACAAACTACAAGGATATACCGCACAAGCGACTCGCCTTATCAGAAGAGTGTCTGTCAAAAGCAACAGGCTCAAAGAAAAGAATTTATTAACGCTAGTTCAGACATACATAATCATCAGGGTTTGGTATGCAACACCCTACCTGAACTTGCAACATCAAGAGGAAGAGAACAAATTGATGTCGTGATAAGAAAAAGCGTCAAAAGCGCACTCAGCCTCCCCAACAGTACATCCACAGTAAAATAATGGGAATTGGAGCACATAACACGTGGGCGGAAGTGGCGGAAGCCCCGCGAGTCGCCCAAGTAGAAAGGCTCAGCCAATCCGAAACAAGGCAAAAAATCCTATAATGGGTCGGGCTCCAGCACGACAGAGGGTCAAACCCCAAAGCCAGCCTAAGCCAAGGTTGCAGGGCCAACTTGCTCATCCCACCCATGGCAAGAAATAAGAGTCCCACCCACAGCGCAGACAGAAAAGCCGGGGCTAAGGCCACCGAAAGGGACATTAAAGAACTAGAGCTAAACAGTGTAGCACACACAGACGCGGCTACTGGCAATTCGGGACCTGCAGTCGCAGCAGTGGTAAACGGGACTGGAACCCCTTTGATCTCGGCTTCGGTGAACACAAGAGACGCAGACGTTGCTGAGGAGGTGGCGGTCGCACTAGCCTGCGTCGCCACGAAGGCAAACATAATAATCAGCGAGAACAAAACGGCTATATTAAACCTAGCGAAAGGAAGAACCTCGATCGATGCGAAGTAAATACTCACACCAAGAGAGATCAAGCGCAAGATCCAAGTCAAATGGCCCCCAGACCAGGAATCGGTGTCTGGAAACGAAACCGTTCACGCCCTCCCCCGAGATATCTACTACCGGACGAACGCAAAAAGGCCCCACAACCCAGAGCCCGGGAAGACGATAAACAATACAACATCTGCGAATATTACAGGCCCAGCAGGAAAATAATCCGAACACCACACAAACAACTAAACAACGGAGAGACGATAAGCCTTCGAAGGCTACAGGCTGGAAACTACCCAAATTTCGTATGGGTACACCACCTCAAAATAGATGACAGAGAACACGATAAAAGCAAACAATGTGGACAGAGAGGCACACTAGACCACATCATATGGCAATGCCCCTTCTCGCCTAGGACTATGGCGAACATCCTAGACTTAGAAGCTTGGGAGTCCCTCCTGCGTAACTGAGTAGGGGAGCCTCCTATATTGCTCGAATAAAAAAAAGTGTCAATCAATCATTCCTACGCCCTCGCGTCAACACAGCCCTCTTCGCGAGCTTCGTCCGAGGCGTCAGTCTGGAGGTTTTCGCATCATCGATGGCGCGGCTCTCAATACTGCAAGATCTTCGCCGGCCGCCCTTCATCGCCGCTGAACAGCTTCTCGCTCGGCGACTAGCACAGCTGCGGGGATGCGAGCCTGTCTGTCCACGGCCGGTCTCGACGCGCGCGCTCTCACTCTAGAGAGAGCGAGCGTGCGCGTCGAGACCGGCCGTGGTCTGTCCTGACTCGTCCGTGTCTTTCTGCGCGCTTTATGTCAAAAGCGGTTTTACACTAGCCCAAAACCATACCTTAATGAGAGATTTACTGCCGCGGCTGACTTCCATCGTGGCTCCCCTACCATAGCCTGAGTCGCAAAGATGCGGTGGTGAGCCACCCATGCTCTGGCGGCATAGTTGGAAAATTTTCAGTTTCGATGCTCGAAGAAAGTGGTCACTCATAACGCATATTCCATGCACCGAATGCTACTCACGTGTGCTCCCGCGTTTTCTGCTGAGACGACGAGTGCCTGTTCAGCGCCAGCTAAGACGTTTAGACAAGTTTTTGAACGGTGTCCATAGGCATGCGCAGAGTTCTCCATGAGAATGAGCCAAGTTTCAGCGCAGTGCCCCCTCCCACCAACCTCCTCTCACTTATGCCCCTTTGGCCAAAACGGATCGCAAAGAATGATTATAAAACATTTTGTGATGGAATTGCAAAATACACAAGATATTCACCAGTAGTTTTTATTGTAACCTGCAACATCGGCAGAGGAATATGTGGTATAGAGAAGATAAGCGGCTGGTTTTTTAACACTGAAAATGTGAGCAAGGGAGGAGAAGGCATCAGGGTGCTTGTCAGCGTTTCCACAAGAGGTATTATCTTCACCCAGACGAAGGCTGTTCTCTTATTGAAATGTTCGCAAGCACCCTGACGCTTTCCCGTCCCTTGTTCACCACGTGAGTACCGGCAGAGGAAGGCACTCACTGCATCGCTGAAGCATCAGTGTAATTTCGTGCTTCCGGAGTAATTTTCATCCTCTCTAGACCCCAGAAAATATGACAATTTCTTATTTGGTTACTGTCACTGCAAAAAAGAACCTGAAAATATTGCCTCAAAATGACCCGTCAAGAGTAAACAGTGCTTGAAACACCGCATCATGGAGCGTCGGCCGTTAACATTCCTGCGTGACCATAGCATTGCACTGTAAACAATGACGGAACAAATCGGCAGAGTAAATGTATTGGGCAGACTTCGTGATTAGGGGGCTGAGACGATTAGGGGGAGGGAGCGAACCCCCCTTCCCTTGTGCGCGCGCCTATGAAGGTGTCTAAGTAACAATAATGAGTTTCCTTTGACAATAGCCTTGGATGGTGTCTAATTACCCATATAGAGAGTTTGCACGAACGCTGGCGACGCTATGCATTCTGGGTACTACGCCATCTTGTCTTCCTATCAGCAGTCGTCGCAGCCACCGCACTTGCAACGCAGCCAAGTTTATACGGTTGTGTAGTGCGTGCAAACGGTGCTGGCATGATGGTATACTGTTATGTCATGAGCTTTAACAGCCGAACCCAAATCAAAGCGCAGAAACTAAGAAAGGACGGGCAGACTCTGATACGTCTGCACGAGTGCGAGAAGGCAAACCAGCTCTCAAGGCGACGCCTACGCGAATGGCTCGCGCGGATTAACAGACGCGAGATCGACGCCAGCCTGGACAAGTGTAAAGTCTGTTCATGCCACTTCGTGTCATGTGCGTAAACAATTTGCGACATATGGAGAGTTTGATAGTCGATTTGTTTACTGCAGCTCCTGCGTTCTACGCTTCACAAGGCAGGTACCTGGCGACGCGTCTAATTGCTGCCCACACCGAAGATCTTTGGTTACACGCATACATTTCCTACATCAACCGTCGAAACTTTTCGACGATTACCCCATCGCTGCACCTGCGCTATGACTCGAAATCCCCAAATCAGACGCGCTATCATTGTTGCAAAGCACGATCCCATGGCTGGCCAGCAGCCAGTGTTAATGCCGTCTATGAACGACTGTTTTTGAAGTGCGTGCAAGCCGTACCCTACATAATACAGCAAACAAGGGAAGGGGAATGAGGGGCTCGTTATAAATATGAAAGAAGCCAACAGCCACAGAAACCAAGGGGCACAGGGGATTTTTAATTTATTTATTTACTTTGTGGTGTTGATCAATTTAGGATATTATGAATATGTTATCGCTTAAAGCTAATTGATTAGAAAAGCAGAAGAAAAAACAACCACTGCCGCCGGTGGGATCCGAACCCACGACCTCCGAATTACGCGTCCGGTGCTCTACCTCTGAGCTACGGCGACGGCTGTCAATTGTTCTGCTTTCGGGGGTATTTATGTGTACAAGTAACCTAACTTTGAGAGTGTTCATCAGCGCCACCCACGTTCATAAGCGGCGGACGTAGAACGTCCTGAGTTACCGCAGGTGTGACGTAGAACGTCATCGAACGGAGAGGGTGGAAGCTGCGTGAGAACCCTCTTATGCTTCCTATGGCGTCATGGCTGCCAGAACCGAGGCCCTCGCTAAGCAATTAAGCAAACAAGGGAAGGGGAATGAGGGGCTCGTTATAAATATGAAAGAAGCCAACAGCCACAGAAACCAAGGGGCACAGGGGATTTTTAATTTATTTATTTACTTTGTGGTGTTGATCAATTTAGGATATTATGAATATGTTATCGCTTAAAGCTAATTGATTAGAAAAGCAGAAGAAAAAACAACCACTGCCGCCGGTGGGATCCGAACCCACGACCTCCGAATTACGCGTCCGGTGCTCTACCTCTGAGCTACGGCGACGGCTGTCAATTGTTCTGCTTTCGGGGGTATTTATGTGTACAAGTAACCTAACTTTGAGAGTGTTCATCAGCGCCACCCACGTTCATAAGCGGCGGACGTAGAACGTCCTGAGTTACCGCAGGTGTGACGTAGAACGTCATCGAACGGAGAGGGTGGAAGCTGCGTGAGAACCCTCTTATGCTTCCTATGGCGTCATGGCTGCCAGAACCGAGGCCCTCGCTAAGCAATTAAGCAAACAAGGGAAGGGGAATGAGGGGCTCGTTATAAATATGAAAGAAGCCAACAGCCACAGAAACCAAGGGGCACAGGGGATTTTTAATTTATTTATTTACTTTGTGGTGTTGATCAATTTAGGATATTATGAATATGTTATCGCTTAAAGCTAATTGATTAGAAAAGCAGAAGAAAAAACAACCACTGCCGCCGGTGGGATCCGAACCCACGACCTCCGAATTACGCGTCCGGTGCTCTACCTCTGAGCTACGGCGACGGCTGTCAATTGTTCTGCTTTCGGGGGTATTTATGTGTACAAGTAACCTAACTTTGAGAGTGTTCATCAGCGCCACCCACGTTCATAAGCGGCGGACGTAGAACGTCCTGAGTTACCGCAGGTGTGACGTAGAACGTCATCGAACGGAGAGGGTGGAAGCTGCGTGAGAACCCTCTTATGCTTCCTATGGCGTCATGGCTGCCAGAACCGAGGCCCTCGCTAAGCAATTAAGCAAACAAGGGAAGGGGAATGAGGGGCTCGTTATAAATATGAAAGAAGCCAACAGCCACAGAAACCAAGGGGCACAGGGGATTTTTAATTTATTTATTTACTTTGTGGTGTTGATCAATTTAGGATATTATGAATATGTTATCGCTTAAAGCTAATTGATTAGAAAAGCAGAAGAAAAAACAACCACTGCCGCCGGTGGGATCCGAACCCACGACCTCCGAATTACGCGTCCGGTGCTCTACCTCTGAGCTACGGCGACGGCTGTCAATTGTTCTGCTTTCGGGGGTATTTATGTGTACAAGTAACCTAACTTTGAGAGTGTTCATCAGCGCCACAGTAAGGTAGCAACACGCAAGCATGCTTCGCCGTTGCCATCCATGCAGATACAGTGTGCAGATAAAATGTCGCCGTCGCTTTCGCTCCAGTGGTTCACCTGGGTTTAAATCACAAAGGCAACAAAAGGAATTTGTATCTCTGTCAATAGTATCCTTGCCTGTGTTTTCAGGATCACGGCCTCGGCTGTGACCGTTTTCATCCATGGCTTGCATACGCATCCACTGGTGAGAATGCTATGGCCTTCCAAAGCTTCCTTGTCCTTAAGTTCCTGCTTAGTGACAAAACTAGTTCTCCGAACTAGAAATTCATGACTGCGGACGACGTCGACGGGCGGCCACGTGTCCAAATGCATAGTGATCCATAGTGCAGTGGCCGGCGCGTATTGTGAACGAGTCCACACTGCATTGCTTTGCCTTTTCCTCGTAGCGCACCCGATCTTTTCGGCACAGCTGCACACAACAATCCGGAGCAGAAACTGCTGACATAGTCCATGCGCGTCGGGGTGGCACACGAGCAACCCTGTGTTTGTTTGGTTGACTGTCGAAGACGACGCGGCTCTCGGGTCAGTTCACTGCAGCCTGCCTGTGCGGCGTCGACTGCTGTTTAGGACGGCAAGATGGCGGATTACCCAGAATGCATAGTGCCGCCGGCGTGCGTCAAGCTCCCTGTTTTGTCTTCCTTGACAATGAAATGTCCGTGACTCTGCGTGAATATATTTTAGACAAGTGACGGCTATGAGTACCTTTCGCGGCACGGAAAATAGAGCGTGTTTTTACACGATCGAGTTATTTCCTCAAGTAAAGGGGAATGGGTGGAATAGGCCGCAGGTCGAGGATTTCCCCGCGTAATCACCATGCTAAGGGGAGTTGTTATTATCAATCCATTTACAAAACCTCCTAAGCTTACTACGAATGACTGATATGCAGACATTTCTGCAGAGCAGTATGTTTTCTGGGGTGGTATTCTCCCGGTGTCGCCTTTTGCGACATGTCGCATTCGCTCTTCGCTGATTGGCTCGAGCCGCGGTGACGGCGGCGTGACGACACGGACCCGCTTTCCTGCTACGTCATCGTGACGTCGCCCCAATTTACTACACTTAGTCGAACAACGGAATGTGCTGAAGCGATTCGCGCGGGCGACGGGCTACCGTTAGCGTACGAACGCAATCGGCAGTTGCGGCTTTTGCGCCCTTGGCGTGAAAACATGGCGACGTCCTTTCAAGCGAGAGCCGCCCGCTTCAGCCAATTCAGCAGTCCTTGCGATTCCGGTCGGCATGTTTACCGGCAACTACTGCTGTTGTTACTCTTCGCTATCACTTACCTTGCTTCGACGATAAAGTTTAAGCTGCAATTCAGCCTAGTTTTTTAGATACGCTCTAGATTCTGGAGCGCGCAAGCCTAATGGGTCCTCCAGCTACACTGCTACCGTCTGCAACTGCCCGAAACGCAGCCGAAACCTAGCACAACCGTCCGGAACGAAAGAAAAATAGATTTGGAGCTTTTTCGCGGTGTTTTATAGACTTAAATGAAGTAAAGCGAGTTTATATTAAATTTGCAAATGTTTTTTGAACATTATAGACGTCATGTGATGGCAAATATTCTTCACTGATCTCCACTAGGTGGCTGGATGCCGCATTCCCGCTTTCCGAGACGAGCGCGAGTGAAGCCACCGGAAGTTGGACCGCTTGTCCCGGAAGTCGGGTGTCTGCTGTGTATTTCAATGCAAAAAGTCGTGTCTTTCGCCCTTTCGTTCTCAGTTTTTTGCGTTGTTTTCGTGTGATGTCTGCTGTTATATGAAAGGAAGAAGCAAGCTGAACGCGAGAAATGTGAGCATTGTGTGCAGAACCCTGTAATTTCTGCGAAAGCGAAGAAAACAGGCATGCAGGTCTCACCCTGCCTTGGCAAGGGGGTACGTGCATTAAACACTATGTTCTTGCCTGGTTCGTGTATTCCGAGCGTAAAGGAGAAGTAGTGGAATGACTATGAGGCTAGGTCACCTTAAAACCGAATTTTCGTGCAGTAAAGAAGAGGCACAGCGCGAGAGGAACGACTGACAAGAAAGGCGAATGGTGCAGTGCGCGTGAGAAGCGCTGTTAGAAGTCAACTGCACCAAGCACCACGAATTAAAGACCATTCAGGCTTAACTTGCTACAACACGAAACAGTACATGACACGCTCCGTCGAAAAAGCAGTACCATACCTTTTGGAGGCGCTAATGTGAACCAACCGAACACCGTCGACACCTCACAAGATAGTAGCCTAGCCCTCGCTCCGGTTCGGTCTAAACTTAATTCGGTAAAATGGTCGCTGCAAAGTAAGCTGCCTGGTGAATGTTTCAACCTATTCTTTCTTATATTTATCCCACATTGATAGCATAACTTGGGCTTGAGCGTGGGAACAAGCATCGCAGTAAAGAGCACAGTTGGCGAAGCTAGGCAAAAACGAGACGACACCGAGCCGAGTAGACGAGGCTCCATACTTGCTGTGCGTAGCGGCGTCCTGTCGTCTGCTATTGTCGCCCCATTGAAATGCAATGGGCCCTTATTTTTGAAACGTCCTTCCCGAAGACTTCGCTGGTCTCCTCGCTCAGTTGGCGGCGCAAAAGGTAGGCATTGTCATGGAAAAAGACGAGAACGGCGAAAAGACGAAATGCTAAGTGGGAAAACAAAACTGGAACTGAAAAACCGTGCTGAGCTCCGATTTCATGCACTGCCAAAGGATGACTTCCGGGACAAGGCCGCTTACTTCCGGTGGCTTCACTTTCGGGCGCCCGATGCGGCATCCAGCTCCGCTAGTGGAGATCAGTGATATTCTTGCTATAAAAGATACGAAACTACTGCTGCTAGTGAATCAGTAGTGGTAAATTGTCGCTTCTCGGAGTGAATGAATGCACCGCAGACGAAAGTGCCGGCGGCTTTTTCCGTTTCTTCGAGCATATGTAAGCACTTTTAAGCATGAAATGCTTTTAGCCCCCGTTGTCGGCAGTGTGGTGACGTCACGCCGAGACCGAGATCCACTCATCCGGGCATTGAAATCCACTCATCCGGGCACTGAAATCCACTCATCCGGGCACTGAAATCGAGTCATCCGGGCACTGAAATCGAGTCATCCGGGCACTGAAATCGAGTCATCCGGGCACTGAAATCGAGTCATCCGGGCACTGAAATCGAGTCATCCGGGCACTGAAATCGAGTCATCCGGGCACTGAAATCGAGTCATCCGGGCACTGAAATCGAGTCATCCGGGCACTGAATTCCAGTCATCCGGGCTCTGAAACGAGAACATCCGGGCACCGTACGAGACTTAACGAGATTTAACGAGACTCTCTAAGCCCTCCTACGCGACCGGCATGCAAGCAACGGTTGGTCTCCAAACGAGTCACAAAAAATAACTGCTGCCAGTGCCTTCTCAATGTTTATCAAGATATCAGTCGCGCTGTGCGTTTGATAATGCACGGAATTATAATTTCCGATTTCTAATAACGCCTGCAAAAAGCACATAAATGCCACGTACACTTCGTTGTCGTACGTGATCTCTTAGGGGCTTCGCGCATCGAAGCAAAGCTGCGCAGGTGCACAGGGGCCCGGGGGAGAAGCGCTGCGTTCAAAGGGCAAGGCATCGCGCCGAACGGGTGGTGGCGTTCCTCCCTTGCTTTACGGTGCGGTTCGGGTGTCCACCGAGATGGCAGAGAATTACTGCGCCATTTCCTTTCCTCAAAAAACCAAATGGCAAGGCATCGCGCTGAACGGGTGGTGGCGTTCCTCCCTTCCTGTACGGTGCGGTTCGGGTGTCCACCGAGATGACATTAGGCCCGTAAACATTTCATGCTTACTCTACTCTCGGTTACGGGAGAGGCAGAGGTTTTTTTTAGGCCCCGCCCATATGCGACATGTCGCAAAAGGCGTCACCGGCAGAATACCACCACTGCATTGCACACAATCTTTCTAAAGGAGGTTTTACAAACGAGAGCAGTGTTTTTGAGGCAAGTGCGTGCGGAGAACACATGTGCATCCGCTTAGTAATAGGGTGTGCTTAAATTGCACCACATTATTCTCCAACGTCGTTCGCTGAAGCATGCGTATGCAGCTAACTTGTGAGCCATTTTGTAGCGCTCCCCCTTCTGAAACGGTAGGACTTTACTGGGAAAAGCGCCATCGAGAACGCGGCAAGCAATGGCTTGCCGCGTTCGCGATAAAAGAACTTCCATTCAGTTTTTTCTCTACCAGCCACAACACTGCAGAGAAAGGGGGTGAGTCATGCCAACACCCTCTAGAGAAAAGTCACCCTCGCTACCCTGCGGGATAAAGGGAGCCGGACAATGAAGGATTCCAAGAATACGGGTAAGGTCAAGCCCCCTCCGGGAGCGTATGCGTCACGTGGCATCCCACTGTGCACGTTCTTGTGACAAGGCGGTTCACCGGCTGCACGCAACAATCATTTCTGGCGCAAATTAAAACATCAAATATTAAGCGGGCTCACCAGGAAGAAGGCAACTCAGATTTGAACTTTTTCTGTGGATAGATGGCCACACCTGAGTACCCCAAAAAGGAGGGAAGTTCTATTGCCCCTCCAAGTGTGTAAACTACACCGCGACACGAAAGTATTCGTTCTTCCGCGTACAAAAAGTAGAGCCCATAACTTTCTGTAGGTATGCGGCAAAAGTTCCGGGGACCGAAGCACAAAAAAGTTAACCCCTCTCAAGCCATTGAGCCCAGAAGGATGTGGGGGTCATACAATGGACCACTTCCCAGGAACCCACCAATTTAGCATTTCCGGTTTGGATTGCCTAAGCTTCCTTGAGTCTTTTCTGGGAAAATTCTTTTACAATGGTAGGGTGGGGTTACTGGTTTCCCCTGAGCAGACAGGTGTGGTCGTTTAAAATGGCGGATGCGAGGCTTGGTGCATCCCCAGGAAATTACCCGGAAAAGGGTTCATTGCGTTGAACACCTATGCAGTCAGTCGCTAAATCAAAGGAAAGAAAGGAGCTCCTAGCACAATGCCTTATGACTGGTTTTCTTCCCATTCCCGCGTAGCCTTCCTTACATAGCTACAGAAGCATGTCCTCGGTTGTAGTGACAGCCTAGTCTCGTACGAGCCTTCCCAGCGCCGAACACCCATCTTCCGCTTCTCGGCACCAACAAGGCACCAAGCAAATCAAAGTTGGATGAAACTTAAAAGGACGAGAAGTGTGGTTTGCAAAAGCACTGAGAGCGTCCTGTAGCTATGCATGGTGACTGAATGCAAACTTTGGCATTGTATAAGCGAGTTCTTGCTTAGCTCTGTTTACATGAACCAATAACGCCAGGTTGAGTCAGGGGTCGGGCTGAGCGAAGTCAACCCAACTCGACCAACGCGTAGTTACACGAACTCGATTTTAGCTAGTCGAGACTAGTAGCGAAAAAATAATGTGTCGCCAGGTGGAGTCACGTCTCACTAGTAACACCCGCAGGGACAGACGAAATTACAATTAAGCTGATTAATGAACTTGGCCCAAGAAGCAAGAAAGCGCTGATAAAAGCATTGGAGACAGTCATAACAAATCAGCAAATTCCGCACAGCTGGAGACGGAGTAAAATGAATTTGAGTTATAAAGGGAAAGGAGATAAGATGAACATAAAATCCTTCCGTCCGATTACGATAACATCTGTTGTGTACAGGCTGGCAAATCAGGCTGTGAAATTAAAAATACAGTCATGGGTAGAAGGTAATCGGATACTCGGAGAACTTCAGAATGAGTTCAAAAGGAGTAGGCGCTTAGATGATAGCCTGTTCGTGATTACCCAGTGCATAGAAATAGCTAAGGCGGAAAACAGACCTCTGTTTTTAGCCTTTCTGGACATAAGCGGTGCATACGATAACGTGAACAGGGAACTCCTGTGAAGCATATTGAAAGATTTAGGTATCGTCATGAGGTAATTGATTTTCTACAGGAAATCTAACGAGATAATGAAGTTGAAATTACATGGGAAGGGAAAAAAAGTGCCACAACTGTGGGGGTGCACCAAGGATTAAGGCAAGGTTGTCCTCTATTCCAGAAGAGGGCAAATACGGGCTGGTTGGTACATGTTTTACGAATTGGAAAAACAGCGCAATCAAAGACGAGAGACAAGAGAAGGACAAAACACCAGCGCTGGTGTTTTGTCCTTCTCTTGTGTCTCGTCTTTGATTGCGCTGTTTTTCCAATTTGTCCCCTATCACCGCTGCTGTTCATGCTCTATGTGATAAATATGAAAAGAAGGCTAGAAGAAAGTAATCTAGGTTATAATCTGTCGTACAGATTAGGCGGAAATGTAGTTGAGCAGCGACTCCCAGGTTTAATGTATGCGGACGATATTGTACTGTTTGCAGATAGCCATGAAGATTTACAAACTTAGGGTAATTGCTGTGGAGACCAAGGAGACGCTCTAGGATTCAGTTTTAGCGCAACTAAATCAGGTGTGATGATTTTTAACGATACAACTGACCAGGTGCTTACAATACAAGGCCAAGAAATACCCAAAGTGGCCGAATACAAATAGCTTGGGATATGGCTAAACGAAGGGCAGATATACACGGAAAAGCATGAACAGGCTCTTAGGGCAAAAGGACGAAGAGACGCCGGGATAATGAAACATAGGGCATTATGGGGGTACAACAAATATGAAGTACTAAGAGGTATTTGGAAAGGAATAATGGTGCCGGGACTTACTTTCGGCAATGCGGCTCTGTGCTTAAGGGCAGAAGTTCAGTCGAGATTAAACGTAAATCAGAGACCTGCTGGAAGATTAGGACTAGGTGCCCACGGCAAAACCACAAACGAGGCAGTACAAGGGGACATGGGCTGGGCATCGTTCGAAGCACGGGAAGCTAAGAGGAAAATACTATATGAAGAACGCCTCAGGAAATTGGACGATAAAGGGTTGGCAGGTACGGTATTTAAATATATATACAGAAATAACGTTGACTCACAGTGGCGGAAAAGAACTAGAAAACTAACCCGTAAGTATGACCAAATATTTAGGGGAATCCCCCAAGGTGGAGTAGATTTGTAATAAGGGAGTAATTACTCATTGACGTCCACCCGAGCGCAGCCATACGGCCACAAAGGAAAGCTATACAGCTTTCACAGAAACTTCGTAGTTAAAGAAAAACCATAAGCTTGCCGTCCCGGTTAGCTCAATTGGTAGAGCGACTGCTCCGGTGTGGCGGTGGTTCCGGGTTCGAACCCCGGACCAGGGCGAATTTTTCTTTTTTTTTCTTTAACTACGAAGTTTCTGTGAAAGCTGTATAGCTTTCCTTTGTGGCCGTATGGCTGCGCTCGGGTGGACGTCAATGAGTAATTACTCCCTTATTAACCCGTAAGTATGCCGGTCATGAGGATGGAGAAAGAAAGAGTATTAAACGACAGGCTAAAAACGCGGAAGTTAAAAAATGGATGAATTCAATGGAAAATAAACATAGTGTAGAACTATATCGATACTGGAAAAGGCAGATCAGGAAGGAATTTTTCTATAACTCAAGAGGCAGTGCCCTACTTTTTGAAGCTAGATCAGGGTGCCTTAGAACGCGCAGCTGCAAAAAGAAATTTAACGAAGAAGATGACACATGTGCAGTGTGTGGTAGATCTGTGGAAACAATTGAACACCTCATAATCAAATGTGATGGTATCCATCCGGGTGGCGATGCCGGCACAGTCACTCTTCCCTAGGGTTTAAAGATAACAATGGTCATGTAAATGAATCTGCAGTGGAAGTTAGCAAAAACCGATTGGAGGATTGGTGGCTCAAAAACAGATGTGGCATAAGGTCAGAATTGTACTAAACCGTAAATAAAGATGATGGCGAATCTTAATGAGAATTGCCAACACAGTAAACAAAAAATAGTAAAGAAAAGCTGAGTATGGTGGCAATTGGCACCACCCCGCTTCAAAGGGGGCGCTCCTATCCATCCATCCAAAATTTTAGCGCGAAATTCAAATCCCCGCAGAAAAAAATATGTGCGCACGAACACAGACAAGCAAGAAGTTGGTGGTAGTGTGTAGTAGCGACAAAATAATTTGTCGCCAGGTGGAGCCACGTCGCACTAGTAAAGTTTTAGCGCGAAATTCAAATCCCCGCAGAAAATACATACACAACTTTCAGAGCCTGTAAAACGCAAACAATAGGTTCGATATGGATAAAAATTGCGGCATAACAATCAAGAAAGAAAAAGAGAGGAAATGTTGCGGATGAAATTTTGATATTTGACTTAGTTTTTTCCCTAGATGACATGAAAGTTCGACATATCTAAAAGCACCAGCTTTCTGGAACTTTGAGTCAGTTGCAGTTGAAGAGCTGGGCCAAGTAGGTCAGTTTTTTCGCGTGGGTCCGGCCCAATCGACAAATTACGGCCAGCGCAGAGCTCTGCAATGCGCACACCTGTGCGCAGAAAAAAAAAACCTAAGAGGCCACTGCAGCAGTCGAGAGCCGCATCTTACGGTAGTTATTGCCGAGAAGCGGACAGTCGTTGTTTCAGCATTAAGCATTACAACTTTTCTGGATATGAGATCGAAAAGTGCGGGGAGCGTGGTAAGAGACTATCTATTTTCAGGACGGGCAATGCGAAATTCTGTAAAGGACCTCACAAACCTTGTAGCTGCTCATTGTATCCCCGACGTGCCTGCGCCTGTGCCAACGATGAACTACAGGAGCTCACATTCACTCACTCGCACTAACACTCATCTCCACTTATATCCCCTCACTCACACTCATGTCCACCCATGCACTGACTAACACTCACACTCAAAGACGTGAGGGTGAGTTTCAGTCAGGCAATACGAGTGCACTCATGAGTGAGTCTGCCGATCTATGCCTATTTTGCATTGCAATTCACTGATAATTACGCCGTCCACGTGTAGTCCATCAGGTGGGAAGCGGGACTTCCTTCATTCATTCCTCATTCAAATAACGAATGCATATTGATATCAATCTGAGAAATATCTGAACAGACCTCGAACGCCATCGGCAGTATGCAAGCATCTACAACATTGTGAGAACAGGAGCGCTATCGAGACTTCAACAAGTGGATATGTCAAATAGAACGATAATTTCTCGGCAGACAAGCGTGAACAGCTGGATCGACTCACCTCAGGAATTTCTGGGTTGCAGTTCGCTATACGGCAGGTTCAACCTCCACACTTTCCTCACGTCGACTGTTCAGACGTCCCCGAATACACGATTCGAATCAACTTCGGACCAACTCGGTACACAAACGGTTTGACAACTGAGGGCTCCATCCTGCGGGCTCTATTTTTAAAGGCAAGGTGACCCAGGTCACGTGTGATGAGAGAGAGAAATTAAGGGAAAGAAGTAAAGGGAAGGCGATGGGTCTGGGCGTGACGTTATTGGTTTGTGACTCATGTGAATGACGGTCAACCCCTAGCACAATAGCAACCTCTAGCACAACCACAATATTCTCAGAATATTGAAGTGAGTAGGAGGACCAACAAGACGAGATAAAGAAGGAAAGGAGAAAAAAGAAGGGGCCGGAAACACGTTCCCCATACAGTACAGTACAACACTAGAACCCAGTGGCTCTTGCCTGTCAAAGGTGCCCCTTCCAGGAATGTTAGGACTGGCATCCCTCGGAATGGCATCCCTCGATTTTCATGACCCTGCTAGTGTGACAATGCAGGGAGCGGGGCCACAATGGAGAGAGCTGTCCATCCCTCACCAGAGGGAAGGGGTTTTCCCCTTTCTTCGACCAATAGGTGCTTTGCCACACATCACGTGTTCATGCGTCACCACATTGAGAGGCGCGCTTTCGGCCCTCGTACACAGACGGCAATCTCGCATTCTTCTTCGAAAAGGAAGAGGAAAGACGTCCCCTTATCTCAATAGAGCCCAGGCACGAACGACAGGAGCGGGTCGAGACAGGTACTTGTCAAGGGAATGCATCATTGTAACCTTTGCAGCTCTTTCCTTTACACTCTACCTCGAAACCTGGCAATGTCCGGCGGGGCTTCAGGTTCACGCAGATTTGGGGGCAGCCCCGCGCTCGTTTTCGAAGAAGGACACAGTGCAGGGCTGCTGACTCATCTCCTCTCGCGCTAAACCCTTCATGCAGTATTGCAGGAAGCGAAAACGTGTCTGTGAACGAGGGTTTTTGGTTGCAAAACGTCTTCCTCTAAGTCAGCCTTCCCGCAATTTTGCAAGTTGTCCATTAGCGGTGGCTCGCGAAGATCCGCGCGCTACCTCTGGCAACCGCCGCCTCTTGCCAGTTTTCGGTCGGCTTGCGCATTTCGCTGAGTGACGCGCTGTTTTGATAAATTGCAGTGCGTTCGCTACCATGACGTCGTGGCCGGCTGAAACGACAGTTTATTTTATTTATCTTCTTAAAGAGTTCTCAACTCTGTGGAATAGGCCGGTATGATTATTTGAACACACAAAAGAAGCAGGTGCAGTGGGCTCAAATACGGGACAGAATGGAGGATAATAATGGAGGATACATGGCCTGGCTACATGCCATTCACTGTTGTCACGTACGCTTTTTATTTCACTGTGTTTGCGGCATAAAACAACTGGATTCTTCGCTAATGTTTTGTGCCACTCATTTATAATCTGGTTTGTTTTTTTTGTTTTATTAGCCGCTTCATTTTAATCACCTGCGTGCCTACCTCTCGTAGCTGGCTTCTGTGTTTACGTTGCCTGTCGTTGCTTTTCTCAAACTAGCACCCTGTTTATTTTTTTTTTAAAAATCCTTGGCTTGACTGTTGAGGCGTGCTGCTCAATATGAAAAAGTTCAAGCGAAATACACAGTGGCACGAGGTGAAACGGGGAGTGCCTCTTATAAATGATTTATTATTTTGTTATAAGAGAGGCCTTGAAGACCCAGTTTACGAAAAAGCGCCGCACATACCGCAAAGAAAAACAAAAAATGTCCCAGTCAAAGAGCGGGCAGGGCTCTGAAGAGAGGTACTTGCGGAGGTGGCGGTTTCTTGCGGTGCCCAGTGGCGGTGCCCTCTCCGCCCACCGCTCTTCCAATGACCCGTATGGAGTGCCACAAAAAACGGTGTGTCATTCCTCTCTTGCACAGAAGGCTGGTTGGAAGCCAACGCACGTGGTCATCGCGCTGCCCGCTGCAGGTGCCATCCGCTTCCTCGGAAATGGACTGCGTGTGAGTCATACACGCCGACGGGGCGCACGTGTGAACCAGTGGCGTGGAGAAAAAGACAGAGGGAGGAGAAGCATACATGCGAAATATGACTGGGTAAGAATATGCGAGTAAATGCATGGGCGTCTTCCTTTCATTCATATCTGAACGATCTTACATGAATGTAACCGCCGATTTCCTACTAAAAAACCAAGGTTTACATTACGACAGAAATAATGCACCATTTCTAGTAGCGCTGTCACAAACCTCCTCGTTCGCCGTCTTTGCCAGCTAGAAACCCAGATAAGTTCGCTGAACGTATATTTTAGAAAAGCGTTCGATGAAAAAAACGACAACAAAATATGGGTGCAGTGCTGGTTTCTTTTACACCCTGTTTTTCTTGGCACTGTCAGACTGCAATTACGCGGATAAAGGCAAGACTCCCTCCCCTCCCCGTCACTTTAAACGAATTATTTTTCTGAGAGGTAGCCTGGAAGTAGTAGTTCGCCGAAGGCAGCACCAGTAATGCGCAACTAGTAAAGGGGCACTGACAAGTAGCAGGGGTAATTCTATTAGAGTACGAATGCTAAATTCAACTTGAACGAAAAAAAAAATTTTTTTTTCCCAAGAAAACTCGTTTACACTCTGCTGCGCAGACTACAATGGTGCCCTACCCTTTCAACCTGTCAGTACTGCATCACTCGCCGCGCTGCTTTTTTTTTTTTTTTTCATTTTGGTGCTGCCAATTGACCGCGCCTGCGGAGGGGGCGGCGAGTGTTATTTTTCGCTGTGCCCCACTGGCAGCGCGAAGTAGAAACAAGCAAGCCAGCGAGAAATTTTGCAGTGAACAGAATGGAAAGGTGCAAAATTAGCTTGAAAGCAACAGTGGCATCACCGCGCACTGTTTCAACATTTAAAAACGTTTATAAGTAATTTACCTGTACGTCCCACATGATTGCAGATTGCACAACAAGAATTCCATTTTTTCTGTCTGGTTGTATAGTCATGCAAATTCTACATTCGCATTACAGCTTGCAGAGGGCACCGTCGCATCAATAGGTGGCATCTTGAATGAGGAGAGCCCTGATGTTGAAGCTGTCACTGCCGGCAAACTGCACTCCATTCGGCTTAGCGCACTTCAACAACTCTCGGCCAAAAAGTTGAAACCAAGAAAAAGAGCGGAGATGTGGGAGGAGCGAAAGAACGCGCTCGCGACCATTGCGGGCGCGATGCGGCCAGCAGAGGGCAACGATGCCGCTGCGCACTTGGCAAAACTGTCGCAGCGATGCTGAGGAATTTGGATGGTGTTAAGCTTTCTCGCTGCCAGAAAGAGTTATTGGATGTACTAGAGATGCATTTCACCACGGAATAACCACACTTCGACTTCCTGATATTGTTTTATGGGGTCTGCATGGGCAGCGCGAATGGTCTGGGCAGGTAGTACATGTTGTCTACGCACAGCTGTACAATACAGTCCTATGTTTCACTTCTTTTTGCTTAGCTCTGGGCATATACACTGTGCCAACATGCGCAGACTCTCGCTGCCATGGCACAGCACCTTTGCCTTTGAAGTACGCGAATATTTTGTCACGAACAGCAGCACCATATGCAGCACCGTATGGCGGTATCCCGAAAAAAATGGACCCTCCCGCGCTTCGCCACCTCCTTCGGCAGCACCTTGTCCATCTTTAGACACAAAAATGTGCGTCCCACACACCGCATTAGCCATGGCAGCGACTCTCTCCGGCTTCGCGCTGATGACGGTTTGCAGACAACGAACACGATTCGCCAAGATCCCGAATGCACATCCGACAACGCGCCGGGCTCTTGACAGCCTACAAGAAAAAGGAGTGTTTATACGAAAAATTCAAATGCGTAACTAAGTGATGCATCAGTGGGCTGGACGCGTGGAACAGCACTTCTCTTGCGCACTAATTATTTTCCTCAGTTGTTTACTAGCAAAACGGACACCAACAGTACTTAATATGCTTGAAAAGCTTTTCACTTTCGGGGTATTCCTTTAATCAATCTTAAGCTGTACAAGAACTCATCGTTGTATGTGCATTTAGGAAAATAAATATGTGTGTCAGCCGAATAGGTGAAACTGCCCAAAACACACTGTCATGAAGCCGTTAACTACGAGAATACTAAGTTTACCTGTGACTAAATATCCTCTGCTCATCCGACAGGGTGGTTCCTCCGTATGGCTTCATTAGGTTTCTGCCGATAGGGCACGCGTCATGCGCCACGAACACAGGCGGCAGAAGCAACTCTGCCGGTCCTCCCACAATAACTGCCTCTGGCAGGTTGGCTCTGTTCTCCGTCAGGGCACGCTGCAACGCTCTCGTTTGCCCGACACCTCCATCGCCCTGGGATCCTGGCGCACCGACCTCGATGCAGATAAATCGGTACTTTGAGTACACAATACCAAATAGAACAATACTGTATGATTTTTTGTAGCTAAAATAAATTGAGCCTGATTTTGTCGGTTCGGTATGCAGACAAGTTTTCCGTCCATTGCAATGGCACAATTTGCATATTGCCAATCTTCATTAAATGCCGCTATATTGTTTTGCCAATCTTTTTTTGTTGTTTCCGGCGCCCTTTGGCAATCCCCTTAAAGGGGCTGCAGAACACTGCTTGGGGGGATACCGGCTATACTTCAGGTGGATTCTTTATGTCACACAGATGCTGACTTAAAAAGAATTCCAGGAATCGATGCACAGGAACGGGAGTTATTCAGTGAAGAAATTTCAAAATACAAGCAAACAAAACGGTGCCCTCAACTCGATTTTGGCGGGGCTTCCCACTCATATTTCGCTCTCCCAATGACAGCACCTGGCGCAACCAATCAAAACAGCCTGCCAAAGCACGTCGCGGAAGTTTGAACTCCATGGTTGCCTACTCTCTCCAACTCGTTCTTGCTGAGACTGGCAGCGTCATTTCCATATGCCGGAGCCCCTGGTGGCGTATTTTTATTTGACTTGCTTTGTAGGGCATTTATCTAGGACAAATAAGTTGTTTTTGTTCATCTAATATAAAACGCAGACAGGTGACAAAATGTTCACACAATTTGCAGTATATTTACTGTTTGTACAATCATCCAGCTCGCGCCAGATGATGCCATATCCGCTGCTGACACCCGCCACTCTGTGGGGACACCATCAGAGCCATGGACTTCTTTTTGAGAGGACATTAAAATATTAAAAACGGAACATACGCTGTTTTAGCGACGCTAATAGCACCATCGTAACTCACTGTATGCGATCAACAGGCAAAACAGTCAACTAAGATTGTGTTTCTGGGCCCCTTTAAAGCTTTCATATATCGCGGTGCAGGTGTCTGCTATGATGCGATCCACTGTTCAGTGGCCAAGTCTGAACTGCCGTCTCCCTCTCTCACTGTGATGACTTTCCTTTGAGCTTAGCGGTGTTTTGCTGGCATGCTGTTTGCGCGTGTTGGAGTTCATGAGCGAAAAGGGCTTCCTTGGCTGATGAATTGATGATTTATTTCATTCCCCTTGTTAACGAGTTTGCTATTCGGTAGGATACCAGTCGCGATGACTATTTAAAAGCAGGTGATATGGCTGCAGATACGTGGCCAGACGGAGGATACTTGGCCTGCCTACGGGCCTTACACTCTGCACTCTAAACACGATTTCGCTTATACGGGAGTAAAAATGGAGTAGGCTGTCCTTTAGCGCACTCCCTTTTCAAAAAAGGAAGTGCGCTGAAGGACATCTGGACTCCTTTCTGCTTAGAGTGTGGGTACATGCACTGCTTTTTTTTTTTACTGTATTCGTTCCATATTCCCAGTTTGAATGCGAATTACCCTTATAAAAATGGTCTATAGACTTTCTATAGACTTTTTATAGACTCTATAGCCATCCTATAGACTTTTCCTTTTGTCTATAGACAGTCTATAGAAAATCTATGGACTAAAGTCTATAGCTGCTTCAATTTCCTTTTGTCTATAGACGGTCTATAGACTCTCTATAGACTAAGGTCTATAGCCGCCTCAATTTCCTTTCGTCTATAGACTGTCTATAGACCCTCTATAGACTAAGGTCTATAGCCGCCTCAATTTCCTTTCGTCTATAGACTGTCTATAGACCCTCTATAGACTAAGGTCTATAGCTGCCTGAATTTCCTTTCGTCTATAGACTCTCTATAGACTCTCTATAGACTAAGGTCTATAGCTGCCTCAATTTCCTTTCGGCTATAGACTGTCTATAGACACTTTATAGACTAAAGTCTATAGCTGACTCAATTTCATTTTGTCTATAGACGGTCTATAGACTCTCTATAGACTGAAGTCTATAACTACCTCTATTTCCTTTTGTCTATAGACGGTCTATAGACTCGCTATAGCCTAGGGTCTATAGCTGCCTCAATTTCCTTTTGTCTATAGACTGTCTATAGACTAAAGTCTATAACTGCTTCAATTTCCTTTCGTCTATAGCCGGTCTATAGACTCGCTATAGACTAAGGTCTATAGCTGCCTCAATTTCCTTTCGTCTATAGACTGTCTATAGACTTAAGTCTATAACTGCTTCAATTTCCTTTCGTCTATAGACGGTCTATAGACTAAGGTCTATAGCTGTCACAATTTACTTTCGTCTATAGACGGTCTATAGACTCTCTATAGACTACGGTCTGTAGCTGCTTCAATTTCATTTCGTCTATAGACGGTCTATAGACTCTCTATAGACTACGGTCTATAGCTGCTTCAATTTCCTTTCGTCTATAGCCGGTACTTCAGAAGAATGGCCTGAGGGGCGAGTTGGTGCATGATGAAATGAACGGCGGCGCAACAAGAAGAACACAACAAGAGAGGGGACACCACATGCGCACATGCGCACACCACATGCGCACCACGTGCGCATGTGGTGTCCCCTCTCTTGTTGTGTTCTTCTTGTTGCGCCGCCGTTCATTTCACTATAGCCGGTCTATAGACTCTCTACAGACTACAGTCTACAACTACCTCAATTTGCTTTCGTCTATAGACTGTACACTATAGATAGTCTACTGCCTACAGACCAGTCTATAACAATCGTAATTTTATCTAACAATGTTCGATACACTGACCTTCGACTAAGTCCAGAACAATGTCAATTTGCACTGTATGTTGAGGGGACCTGCATCTAGTGACCGCAACTATGTCGGGATTCCCCCACCTCCTTCGCTATTACGGAAATTAAAATGTATTGCGTAAGGCCATCACAACACCCTCCTGTATATTGTTTTCAGGAGCCTTGACAAGCTCCTTTTCGTTATACCGTGACGTATATTGTCAATACAATTAAATATTTAATGCTAACAAGTAAGCCGAGGAAAAGCAGCCGTTCTTGAAGTAAGGGCGCCCGCAAACTGTACTACATCGAACGAATACGCTGTCCCTTAAAGGAATCGCTCGACAAAATTCCATTCCATCTTTCAATCGTTACTGTCCAACGTGCTGAAATCAGAAACATTTTATCAACGGATCTACATTTCTCTTTATAACGTCCTGAAAATAAAGGGGGAAATACGGGTGTGAGAATTCAAGGAAGCGCCCATGCCTTAGAAACATCTTAGATTAATCTCAAAGAGCCTGGTCCTTTCTGCGATTAACATCTGCCATTTCTACCTTTGCAGTTTCTATTCACGTGAATAAGTGCTGCGACGCAACACTCACAAAGCCAGTATTTTTTCGTTCCTACCCTTGCACCTGTTGCTTCGGAGCCGATGACACGCTGATGTGGCGCATATCAGTTTTCTAAACACGAACACACGCAAAAAAGACGTTATGCTATGTAACCTTATAATTATTATTTGAGAATTGTACCACATACTATTCGGTGGGAGATGCGGCGCGTATATCGACAAGAAGTTAGATTTCGGTTGTGTTTTCACGAAAACAATAAACTTTTTAGGGGGTAAGCGAAGAATTTAAGCTTATAAACCCATTGCCTTCTGTGGTCTTGGATATCAGATCAAGCTGCACACGGGAAGAGTGCGAGCGATAAAGATACGACCGTGAAATGGGTTTCTGTTTCACGTTTTACCCATTTTACCGCGAGACGGCGGAAAATCTTTCGGGCTGCAAACAACCCTGTGCGTGGCTGCATCAATGGCGGTGGCGTGTTTTTCGCGGATTACGTTTTCTTCAAAATCCAGCTTCATCGTCCCCTTACGGTAAGTCTACACGTTTATATTTTATTCATTTGGTCTCCTAAACCACTCTAAGCAGAGCTGTGTGTGCAGAACAGATTATGTGCGCAGTTACAAACGTCCTATCTTCGTTTCTAAGGCGGAAGCCATCGGGCTCTCGACTAATGCCGCTTATCTCTGTGCCGCTGTCTTTACTAACGCGCGGAAAGGCAGTCTGTGCGATGCCCTTGATGATAAGCCGCTCCTCGCGAGCTGTCTACTAGATTTTTCGTGTTTCAAGGTAGATGCGCGGCCAGAAATGTCGTTTAGCCTGTGAATGACGGCCGAAATGGAACTGTGTGTTAGCGCCGTGTGAGCTCTATTTACTTTGCACTTCCGAAAACGTACTTACATACAGTCTCGTTCAGTGGTGGATTACATTTATTTCCTTATCTTTGTGTTATCGCCTGTCTGGACCATGGAGTGCTGTTCTTTTGGAGGTGTGCATTGCTTGCTACGTATGGACGCTCGCTCGGTGCGCGTCGTGGACGCCGACGTTTCAGCAAAGTTGTCTTGTAACGCTATAGACTGAAGCGCGAGACGTTTGTCAAAGTTGTACTCAAGCGGCGCTGGAGGAATCCTTGTAGTGTGATGGGTGAATAAAATTCGTTGCCGGCGCGAATGGCCGGCGTGCTCAAACACCGCGAAGAACCCACGAGCTCCATCCCATCTCCCCTTCGTTGCACACGTATGGATTCGTCCGTGTCTGTCATCAGAGCCGTTGGCCGCCGCCGTTGGCTTGCGGGCACTTCATTTTGAAAGCTGGGTAAAGGTCGGCTCGACAAGAGGTGGCTTACATTTCGTTCCGAGTGGTTCGTTCATGGATCCCGCTCACACGTGCACAGATTTCTCGAATACCATTTGCGCTAGAGGCAAAGCATGTGTTTTTGATTTAAGACTTCTACGTTATGAAAGCGGCGATGTGACTCGCCGATTATTTGCGCCTAAAATTAAATTAAGCTCTCGTGTTATTATAGCTGCGACTGTAATTGTTTCATTGAAATACTTCCTACTTTGAGCACGTTCAATGCTTTCGCTGATTTTTCTAGCAGCGTTGGGTTAGGCTACCTCCATGCAATAAACACACCTCTTTACTGCGCTGTTGGGGCTGCACTTGAAGGAAAAACTAAGTAAATTTCAGACGGTATTTTATCGTGACAGTAATTTGCTGTCTCAACCTCACGACTGCTTTTGAAACGGCGCAGCTGCAGCCTCTATGTGCTGTATTAGTATTCTGAATAATGAGCGCGGCATGGAAGCGCTGCAACCCGCTTGTTTCTAAGAGCGCGCGCAGATGTATGAGTATGCTGTTCCGTCTTTGTGCTTCAACCCTATTGAAAAAACTCTGCGTGAGTTTGCACGAGAACAGTGATTTTTGTACGATCACGTTCATTTTGCACACGAATGGGCAGAAATTGTGCGTTACCTGTACGCATTCTGTGCGTCCTGTGTGTACATGATCGCGTACTGTGAGCTGAAAGACGTACACGCACACTCTTTGTGTGTAAAAAATCGTGGACTCTCGTGGACAACTCTCTGTGCGTGGACATCTGCGTGCTGAGAGGGGGCTTGCCGAAGCTGTGCGTGCTTATGTGCACACTGAGCAAGCTCAGTGAGGCTGCGTGTGGCCATGTGTGCGTTTGCTTGCTTAGTAGCAACTTGTCGAGACTGTAAAGGCCCATTTAGGGTGAAAGCAAACAAAGTTCGAGCATTCAGTTATTGATTACTTCTCAATAATGAGCAATAAGCTCACGTTTTGCTGTTTTATAATTTTCGTCTTGGCGTAAGTACCCATTAATCATTTTCAACTTCAGCAAACAAATAACCAAAAAATTATCTTTTAGTGCAAAATGGTTCCCTTCGAAACTGCAGGGACCTGTACATGACAACATGCACACTGAGCAAGAACTTGTCAACATTGCAAGTTCATTATAAAATAATGTAAAAAACAAGCTTCTAACGACTCTTACAGCATCCTTCAGTTCTTCCTTTAACCAATTCTGAAAGTTACAGATATCTTATAGATGCATGATGAAAGCCATCCAGAGCATTTATGTTGTCGCCCGTCATGCAGACAGCCATATTTCGAAATCGGAAGCAACACAACCATTTGTTGCTTGCACTCGAAAGGAGTCAATCAATGGAATAACTCTGAAAGGGCAACAGTGTCTGTTAGGTGCAACAAACAAGCTTGGGGATATAATCAGGTTCAATCAAACATGACGTGCAGAAAGCGAATTGTGAGCTGTAACAGGAATGTTACGAGGCAATTTCTAAAACCATTTCCAAAGCAATTTCCAAAGTCATTAGCATAAATTTACATACACGTAAAAAAGCCATGTAAGCCTACATGAAAAGACAGTTTTGAATTCACAGTTGGTGTCAAAAGTTCAGAAATTAGTGCCCTCTCTCAATTTCAGTGACAAATCACAGATCGATTAATTAATTCCCAGTATGGCTCCAGAACAAATCCAATGAATCTCAAATGTGCGAAGTATATATACCACACATGTTGCCTGATTAGCACCAGCATTGCATGATGCATGACGAAGTATCACACTCTTCATTCTTCTTCAATCTGTTTTGAGATTTGCACTACCACAAAGACCATCTGGATGGACTAGGATTCCATCATATTGCTGAGAGTCACATTTGGAGACCAAGAGCAACACAACAGTGTGCTGCACATGAGTGGATATAATGCACTGGGACAACTGTGCACAGTAAGGAACGCTTGTAAGGCGTCAGGTATTTGCTTGGGGAATGTAATCAAGTTCAGTCATGTTTCATGTGTAGAAAGGAAGATAAAAGTTGTAGCAGAACTATGAAATCCAACATCCAATACTGAACTTCCCCACGTGATCTACACACACATAAAAAGCACGAAAGGATAAGCTCAGCGGTACTGTTAAGTTTGATGCCCTTTGAGGTTTGACTTGCGCGTCTGTATGCAACCATCAAATACCATCTTGAAGTTACCAGAATGCCCAAAACAACTTTGTTGAACTGTTCTACTCTAAACTGAAATACTTTTCCTTAAAACATTTTTTTGCAACATGCTGTGTAGCTAATTATAAAATAAAGAAAAGAAGCTGATAAAATTTTCTCATCTCAAACGTACTGATAAGTACACAAATCTGAGTGCTTTCAAGAGAGGTGACGCACCCGGTATTCAGTGTCCAGAAGCATACATAATGCTGCAGAATCCTATAGCAAAAAAATTTCTTTTAGTTGACAAATGGCTATGTCTGGTCACAAAGTCAATACCAAGTAAGGCGCATATCCTAACCTGCAGTTACATGAAGCTGCACGTGCTTCATAGGCTGTAACTCCGCCAATAACTGCTACATATTTCCCACCTCTAGCACGAGTGCGGAATCAATATACAGCATGGAAACAGCAGTTTTGTTGCTTTAGCTTCTTTACTATGCTGTTTAGGCAAGAGACGAGTTGAAATATTTGCATGGGCAGTTCTAGATTGAAGTAACGTAAAAAACATCCGCACTCCTTTCTGCTGAAGCGACTGGTGGACCACTTTTGCATGTTGCATCTCGTATGACTTGCTAAGGGTCCAGACTGACACACGCACTTCGTCAAACCTTCACAGAAAACACTCTTCGCTTTTGCTATAAGCTCCGGCCACAGGCAGTAAGTGTCCCGTCACCGTTCACATCGCAAAAGAAGGCAGCGCTCGCAGGCGGTCAGTTTGAGCTGACAGCGACAGGCGTTGCAGGCACACCGCCGACTAAGTTTCCAAGGAAGCCACACTGTAGAAGGGCGCCGTCTTGTAATCGAAACACACCACAGAAACAATGGCCACTGTCGCTGCTTATGAGCCAGGCATTTTTGCAACGAAGTTAGCAGAGCAATAGGCCGAAAGGTTCGACTCATCAAACGACGGCACCGCACTGCTGACCTCATTATCGTTGTCGACCAGACAACCATAACACATATGCCCCGACGGATCGCTTAATTGGGAGCTGCTACTACTCTTGGATGAGAGCGCGCCCACCGGCAGCACACACCGGTAATCCTTCTTCTTTTGCGATTCCAGCACAGTAACAGCGGCGCACAAGACCGCCCAGCAGCAGCACGAGAAAACAAGCGAAGCTCACGGCGGTGATCTCAGAAACCATGCAGCATGTCGGATAGGCTTTGGATTTGACGCGCTAGACCATGCCCACTCACGCACGCACGCACGCACGCACGCATGTACCGACACGCATATTCATGCGTCCACGCGTCACAAATTTCTCAAGTTTTTAATGCTAATATGTGCACAAGAACTTAATTATTTTTGTAACGAAAGTTTCATTTGGTTTTAATCCTTTGCTATCGCACTGCCCAAAAGCATAGAGCCCGAAAGAGACGACCTGGAGGAATGCCTGGAGGCGATGCCTTTCTAAACGGGCCGAAGGAAGCCGGAACTGGCCGAAGCGCTAGCCAACGAACGCAGCGTCTGGGAAGGGACAGCATGGCGGACAGCGTTGCTACGTTTGTCGTGGTCGGTCGTGGTCCTCCTTTGTGGTGCCGAGGGCGTGAACCATCGCTGGAATGAGCATTTGTCACTCTTCCGATATGTGATGTGCCGACAGCAGTGAAATTCGCTAAACCTGTGTTTATAGCGTGCGTCAGCGGGCTCGACGGATAGCGCGTCGTCCTTTGCGCGCCTTCACTGGAAACGCTATGCTGACGGCGGGGCTCATTTCCTCCATGGCGGAGCAGCTGGTGGGAGACCACTACCCGGGTGACATCTCGCATCTTGGGGGTAAGTTAATTTTCTTCGAACCTGTTCATTATTTCAAAGCCTTTGCGCACAACTGGCCACGTCAACACAGCTAGTACAGAGACGCGAAGACGCAGTGCCTATCGCGGCAGCACGCAGCGCTGAAAGGTTGTTTGCTGGCGGCACACGGGCATGAATGCGCGTGTAGTGTCAGTGGTCACACGGTCATGGTCAGTATTCCATGCAAATATGCACAGCTGATCCGATCGCGGGGTGCACGATATCGGCGCCGTACTGCCGCCGTACTGCCATTCATCTCTCGCCGAGAATGGAATATGTGCCCGCGAATAGATCTTCGGCCCGGGCTTTGCATTCTCGCCGCATGTTACGCTGTAATTGAAGTAACAGCGCTCGAGCAGTATAACTACGTAGACTGCGATTCAGCTGTATGCCTTAGGATTGAGCTTCCTCCTCTTTCACTTGTATTTCACTTGTACTTTTATAAATTGTGTATTTAAGGTACGAAGCTCCGTATGATCCAGCTGCGTTCGTACTTATAGCCGAGCCAGTGTAGTCGAGCCTTGAATAGCAGAACGGTGAGATAAAAACAAATTGCTCTGAAGTTTTTCGCCTCTATTTTGGCATTCGCTTTTTCATACTTTGGCTCGGAGCTGAAATGGTACAAACAACTGCAAAATGCACACAGGTGCCCTAGCTCCATTTGGCCTAAATCCCGAAGTTGCAGTGGAATTTAAGGGTAATTGAGCCTTTAATATGTACGAAGAATAAACTTAATTGTTTCATGATTATAACCAATGGCGCAAATAAATCTGACTTTGACTTAAATATGCTGAGGTACCTCTCCAATACCTTATTTGATGTTAAAGGAAAAAGTGTGGTTTTTCTGCAATTGGCACTATTAATTCATCATACCTGTGAGAATGTGAAATCAGTGCTAATCATGCCAGATTTCAAATTGAGGGACGCATGCAGAATTTGAAGCAAACCAGCCTTCTACTGAAAATATCGTTCTGCTGTGGTCTGTTCTTTTGAATGGTGGCATGTATTGTAGAAACGATGCTGGATATCGATATGCAAGTGATGTCTCGTCTGAGGCTAGCTTGTGAATGACTGCCGTGGTTATGAATTTCTTGTTGCCTGGCCCACTTCGAAATGTGGTTAAACAGTCGTGTTCCATTCTGCGACCGGCTCCTTTTTGTGCCTTGCATTTTGCCTTACATGCTTGATTCTAGTCCATTTTTTGCACTGTGCTGCTGTTAAATGTGTCTTTTTACCTTGCAGCAAGCTCCACATAGCTTTACCAGCAATGCCTCTTCCAAGCTCTCCAGTATAGCTGTGCCAGCCTTTCACTTGGTGCTAGGATGCCCAGCAAGCAAGCAGGCTTTTGAGGTAAGCACTGAAGACATCTTCCGACACAAGTAGCTTTTATTTTCCTAGTCCACTGCTACTTGTGTGACCCCTCGTTATGTTGATTTTTGCAAGTTAGGTTGCCTATTAAGGGCTCTCTTTTGTTTTTCACCTGCTGCTGTGGCCTACTGCATTGGTGTTCGGCTACTGAGCCCAAAGACGTGGGATTGAATTGTGGTGGCTTCGTTTCGACAAGGCGAAATGCATATTTGCTCGTGTGTTATGCAATGTCAGTGCATGTTAAAGAATCTTTGGTGGTCGAAATTTATGCACAGCCCTCCTCTATGAATGGAGCTATTGTTCAACTTTGAGGCATTAAAAGGACACTGATGGCAAGCTGAAGTTGACCTGTGATGATGAAGTTCCGCATCCTAACCACAAAGACGACACTTTTTCTGAAAGTGGAGCTTTATAAGCCAGAGAAAGCAAAATATACAATTGTCATCAGCACTGGCTGATATCGGAAATAAATTGCGATGCGCTGACTCCGTTTTTTTTGGCACAGATTCCAGAGGCTAGGCTGAACTGCCATTCACCTCAGAACGGTTATCATGGAGTCCTTTGTGTAGACTTCATGAGTTCAAATCAAAGTGTCGGGAAAATTTTTAAATGTAATTTTTGCGCCAATCATTGTGTTGATGGCCTTTGCGCTGCTGTTAAAACCCGGGATAGCAGTATGGTATCCCATAAAACTAGGTTCAGGACTTGCAGGAAGTGGTTTATCACATTCCGCTAGCTTGTGCAAGAAACTACTTCAGGGATATGTGCAGGTGTCTTTAATGTGTTCCTGAGTGAGCACTAACTCGTTAGGGGGAAGGCAGCTTCTAATCTGGCACTACAGTGCCAATGTCGTGAGTGTAAATCATAAGATGACCCATCAGTGTGTACGCCTGATTTCTGTGACACTTGAGTGGTGTATAGAAGTGGTAAACAAATCTGTAAGGTATTTGATGCATATCTCCAAGGCAATGGCTGTATGAGTAGCGAAGCCATTAGCCAATCTTCAACGGAAAGAATTTTCTCTTTTAGATGACGTGCTTGTATATCAGTGACAGTTATTTGTTGTCCTGCCTTTCGCTGGTGTGGGTCATGTGTGGCGCATCTTCATGCGAGCCTTCTTTTCCTTCACAAAAAATTCAATTGATAGTCCAACCTGTTTTCTTCTCTTTTCCTGTGTTGCATCTTTTGGCTGGTTTTAAATCTGTAACTGAGCTCAGACCGTGATAATTACAGCCGGAAAACAGGGCTACTGAATGTGAGCTTGGCATACATGCGTACTGTATGTGTGAAAGTGCAGTTTACAATATTCAGAAATGCTTGATAGCCTTACAAGAATCTAAAATTTTGTTGGTATTCCTATTTGTTCTCTGTTCAAGTGTCGAGAGTTTTTCCGCTTCATCGTGTGATTAGAGCCACTTTGGTACTTAAGCTGAAATCTTTTCTTTAGCCTGCATGTTTCTCACTTTTGGGACAGAAATGTGGAGGCTAATTAAAAGAGTTCAGCTTAAAAGAGTATAGACACCTAATCTTGGTGGCATGTTTTCTTCTCTATAATGCTGCGGAAGACACTACTATGCATGAATCACCATCTGGTATTCGCGTGAGACCGCTGAATAATTTATAATCAACTTTTTCTGCCATCCTGTTTCGGTGAACAATTTGACTATGGCTATGACATCAAAGAGAGGTTATAGGTCACGTGAGGCGTGGTAAAACTGCACTTATAATCGCTGCTTCATCATTTTAATTCGCTACAGCGCTGACACCAGCATTCCTTAAGAGCCAGAAGTACCAATTGTATTGCAGTTTTTCATGCCTCACGTGACCAATAACCTCGCTTTGACGTCACAGCCATCATTCAGCTGTCGAAACCGAAACAAATACAGCAGGAGAAAGAAATTTGATTATAAATTATTTAGCGGTCATAGGAGGATGCCATGTGGTAATTCATGTATAATACTTTATGCCTTATTACAAAGAAAAAAACACGTGCCAAACAATAAGGACAGCAAAGTGTGCTATGGAAAGAAAAATGATAAGTCTAACATTACGAGACCAAAAGGGGGCGGAGTGGGTGAGGGAACAAACGCGGGTTAATGACATGCTACTTGAAATTAAGAGGAAGAAATGGGCCTGGGCGGGGCTTGTAATGGGAAGACAACATAACCGCTGGTCCTTAAGGGTAATGGAGTGGATTCCAAAAGAATGCAAGCATAGCAGGGGGCGGCAGAAACTTAGATGGGCGGATGAGGTTAAGAAGTGTACGGGGATATGGTGGCCACACCTAGCAAAGGACAGGGTTAATGTGGAGACATGGGTGAGTCCTTTGCCCTGCAGTGGGCCTAGTCAGGCTGATGATGATGGTATGTGTCGCACCTGCTGCTTCGTGCTATCAGCTGGCCCATGCTTGGCCGACCAGACTAGCCAAATTTGTGATGTGGGTTTTCTATTGCACCTGCATTTGTGTACACAGAGGACTTGAATGGTAGCAGGCGATCCTGTGCATGTGTTCACGCCACAGCACACATGACCCACACTGAAAGCTTCTCTGCCTTTAGTAAGACAGCTGCATCAGTCTGGGGCATAACGTATCCCAGTGCTAGAGTATGAGTAAATTGCTCTCGAATCTTAATCTGGTATCAGGTAGCATAGCGCTAAAGAAGGCTAGCGCGGCTGCCTAATATTCTCTTGGGCAGCTGTGTTGGATTTTCAGTGCCTGTTAGTGTAATCCGTGAAAGTTCACTGTAAACCATTCGTTTCGATGTAAATTAGGAAGTCCTTAGAGCCCTGTACTTTTTAATGATAACAAGGTAATGCAGTAATTCAATTGTACCTGTTCTCTTTCAACACAGTAAAGTGCTGCTGGGTCGAGTTCACAGTTTTACTTTGTAGGTGTGCTCAGGCTGTCATCATCATCATCAGCAGCAGCAGCAGCAGCCTGACTACACGCACTGCAGGGCAAAACCTCTCCCATGTCTCTCCAATTAACCCTGTCCTCTGCCAATTGTGGCCACCGTATCCCCGCAAACTTCTTAATCTCATCCGCCCACCTAATTTTCTGCCGCCCCCTGCTACATTTACCTTCTCATGGAATCCACTCTGTTACCCTCAAGGACCAGCGGTTGTCTTGCCTTCGCCTTACATTCCCTGCCCGAGCCCATTTCTTCCTTTTGATTTCAAATAGGATTTCATTAACCCGCGTTTTTTCCCTCACCCACTCCGCCCGCTTCCGATCTCTTAACGTTACACCTATCATTTTTCTTTCCATAGCTCGCTGCGTTGTCCTTGAAATAAGCTGAACCCTCATTGTTAGCCTCCACATTTCTGCCCCATAGGTGAGTACCAGTAAGATACAGCTGTGTTAGACTTTTCTCTTGGGGGATATTGGCAACTGGCTTTCACGATCTGAGAGAACCTGCCATATGCGCTCCACCCCGTTCTTATTCTTCTAGTTATTTCCCTCTCATGATCCGGATCAGCGGTCACTACCTGCACTAAGTATACATATCCTCTTACTACTTCTAGCACCTCGCTACCAATTGTGAACTGCTGTTCCCTTGCTAGGCTGTTGAGCATTACTTTGGTTTTCTGCGTGTTCATTTCTAGCCCCACAATTCTGCTCTGCCTGTCTAACTCATTCATCATGCTTTGCAGTTCATATCCTGAGTGGCTTAGCCAGGCAATGCCATCAGGGAATCTCAAATTACTTAGGTATTCTCCAGTAACTCTTCTCCCCAACTGTTCCCATTTCAGGCCCCAGAATACCTCCTGTAAACAGGCAGTGAATAGCATTGGTGAAATCGTGTCTCCCTGCCTGACACCTTGCCTTATTGGAATTTTATTGCTGACCTTATGGAGAACTATGGTAGCTGTGCAGTCGTTATAAATATCTTCCAATATTTTCACATAACACTCTTCTACACCCTGATTCCACAATGCCTGCATGACAGCTGTGGTTCCACCGAGTCAATTGCTGTCTGGTAGTCAATGAAGGCTATATATTGGGGTTGGTTGTATTCTGCCCATTTCTCTATCACCTGATTGATTGCATGAATGTGGTCTCTTGTTGAGTATCCTTTATGAAAGCCTGCCTGATCATTTGATTGATTGAATTCGAAGGTTGTCCTGAGTCTATTAGTGATTACCTTAGTAAATACCTTGTAGACAATGGATAGTAAGCTGATCGGTCTGTACATCTTCAAGTCCTTGACATCTTCTTTCTTATGAATTAAAATAATGTTCGCATTCTTTCAAGCTCCTGATACGCTCGTGGTCACGAGGCAAGCGTATGCAGGGTGGCTAGTTTCTCTAGCATAATCTCTCCTCCATCCTTCAACAAATCTGCTGTTACCTGATCCTCACCAGCTGCTTTACCCCTTTGCATTGCTCCTGAGGCTTTCTTTACTTCCTCCCTCGTTACTGGCTGGTGTCCCATTGCTGTGCTCTACTGCCTCTCTCTGTAACCTTCTGATTACATTCACTACTGTAGAGATTTGTGTAGAACTCTTCGGCTACTTTAACTATCTTATCCATATTGCTTATGACATTGCCCTCTTTGTCTTTCAGCGCATACATCTGGTTTTTACCAGTGATTAGTTTTCTCTTCACTGATTTTAGGCTACCTCCATGCTTTAGAGCATGCTAGGTTTTCTCCATGTTAAACTTTCTTATGTTGGCTACCTTGCACTTATAATTAACTTCGATAGCTCTCCTAGTCCTATTCTATCTCTGAAGTTAGACGTCCTGATGCTTTGGCGTTTCTTCATCAGATCTTTCGTCTCCTGAGATAGCTTGCAGGTATCCTCTCGAATGATCTGACCACATACTTCTGCAGCATGCTGCAATGAATTTAAATATGTATTTAAAGATAACAGTTAAGGTGGGAGATTGAGCTTTGAGATTTGCACTTCAACTCGGGAGTTATGCCGCTGCTACACAGAATACTTGATCGCCGTAGAGATATTTCATCATCTCGCACCAAACTGCTGTGGAGCCACTGTCACAGTTGATAATTTTGCTGGGAAGCTGTTGTAGCACTCACGCAGTTTTGAAAAGGTGGTATTCATTGTTTTTGTGCTATTGGCAACAGTGATAATACGCTTGCTGCAGTGTTTTGTGGCCAGCCTCCTTTTTTTTTCAGTGAAATAAGTTGTACATTTCATGTTGAGTATTCTTTCAGCGATTAAATTGCTTTGATTTTATTCCTTAGTGTAAGTTGCGAGTGCTCCATGTCTGAGTGCAAATTTCTACCACTGAAAAGCCTTCAAAATCTTGATAGATGTCCACACTGTTCTAGGGACTCTGTGGCTATTGGAAATGCCCATTTAGCTGCATTCAAGTGCCACTGAGTTGATGGCCATTTGAAAGCCTTCAAAATGCCTGTGTGACACGGTTATTAGATTTTGTGCAGGTTTGATGCTGAGCAGCCTGCGTGCTTGAGTCGGGTTTTCCAATGTCTGTATTTCAAACCTGATACTTTTCGAAATCATCATTAGTTCATTAATGGAAGAACTACTTGTGCCCTTTTCTGGAATTTCGAGAAAACAAATTAACTGAATTTTTTTGCATATACTGCTACCTTTTTGCAGGTGCTGCATAGTGAGAACCTGGATCAAGACGCCAACCTGCTGGACTTGGAGAAGCTGAAGAAATTGTTTAGCCACTGTGTGGCACCCGTCATGAGGGATGTGGCATTAATAAAGCCAGTTAAGGTGACCTTATCTATGTCCTTTTGCAAGCATGCTACACACATGAGAGTCATCCCACGAAGCACCATTGCTGCAAAGCTTGTTATCTCACAACATGCATGCTGAATGAGGCAGTGACAGACAGGTGAGGAGGCCTTTAGGTAGGGCATTGGCGTAACGTGTTGAGCAGTGATGTAGGAGCCTTGCAGCCATGCAAGGTATTATCGGTATCTTGATGGTAACTCCATTTGACACTGTCTAGTGCTCTGTGAGCCAGACAAGGCTCTTGAACATTCTGGGACTCACCCTTGGCTCTCGGACATTCTGGAAGCCCCACCCGGCTTGCGCATATCACGCGAGGATGTCTCCTGCTGTACGAGCCTTACGCGGCTTGCGCACTTATGTGAGAGATGTCTCGCGTTTGCGAGCTTGCTCGGCTTGCGCAAATTATGTGAAATATGTCTCGCGTTCTGCGACCTCGTTCAATCGTCGCATTTTGCGTGGCAATAAACACGCAAAGATAGGCACGCAGAATCCACGTTCAGTATTTTCAATAGGGAAGTTATAGGCGAAAATCTGTGGTGAACTGGTTGCTTCTGCCTGCTGGTTTTGTATAGCTTGTGCCCGTTTGAGTATCAGCTTACGTACACTCGGCCAAATCTTTAACTGGCTCAGGTGTTGCATCGCTAAATGCACCTTGTAAAAAGGTGCCTTTTGGCTACACTGCTGGCATATTCATGTTGTAATTTGACGCGTGAGATGGCATTTCATAGTTTATTTTTGTTAATATAATGTTTGAGTGGAGTACGTGCATGTTTAGATCAAAGTTATCAGAAATATTCATCGTCTCCCGCTGTACGAAGAGCCGAAACAAGCGGAATACGAAGCAATGGTTCTGGTGGCGCATTTGCACTAATCTGGCTAAACAACTTGTCCGCCATGAAAGGAGTGGTACTTTACCCAGATAATGAGGCCATATGGACTAGATCCATTTCTGCGTATGCCGCTTATTTCAGCTGTTCGTAGTGGCAGACGAATGTTTCTGATAACGTTGATCTAAACACGTAAGTACTGCACTCAAACATTATATGAACAAAAAGGAAGCACGAAATGACATTTCACTCGTTAAATTACAGCATGAATATGCCAGCAGTGTAGCCGAAAGGCACCTTTTTTGCAAGGTGCATTTAGCGATGCAACACCCGAGCCAGTTAAAAATTTGGCCGGGTGTACCAGGCTTCACGCAGGGTATTTTGAAGCGCTTCTTCTATAGCGGTTATAAGAATAAATGCTGCAATATTCTCCTTTTTGGATCCCTGTGTGAGGTGCACTGAATCTGTATTTTATGGAGGTGGCATTCTTAACAGCTCCTTGCGAGTCAATGCATTATATGTGGCACAATTGTTCGAAGTCTTCTGTTACAAATAAAGTAAAAGGATTGCCATAAAGAGGTCAGTATTGGCTGTAACAGTATTGCCATACAGAAATCAGTATCAGTACTGGATTCAGAGTAGAGTGCTCCAGGGATTAGGGTTCTTTGTTACAATGTTTTATGACGACGCATATAATCTTTCGTGTATTTACTGATATGATTGAGCCGGCGTGATAGCTCAGTGGCTATAATGTTCGTATGGCGACCTGAAAGATGCAGGTTCGATTCCGGCGTAGGCGGTCGCATTTTAATAGAGGCAAAATGCTAAAGGCCTGTGTACTCTGCACAGGTGGCCGAAATTATTCCCCAGCCTTTCACTTCAGCGTCTCGTAGCCTGTGTCGCCTTGGGTTTTTGAACCCCATAAAACCAAACCAAAAGATCAAGATTGCCTTTCTAGAATGGCATAGCCAGGATAGCCTTGCATTGTAAAGCACATGTGTAGAGATGGAATGGGAATTTTTTTTTTCAGTTCCTCTTATATTATTTTTTTCCTTTGTGCTGTACAGGTAAACGTGCCCGGACGATTTACTGCAGACAACAGGCCACAAGAATGCTTCTGAGGAAACTAGCCGGACTGTTACTTTCAACTTTTATGTAACTGTGGTGCATTCTTATGGTGCATGTATTGCATATTCCCAGCCTGGATAGCTTGGAAATAAACTAAATTTGTAAGTATATTGATTGTTTCATGTGTGAACTCTGTCTGGTGACCTTTTTCAATGATTGTAGACAGTCTATATGCAGTCTATAGATAATGGTCTACTAACAGTTTAGTAGACAGAGGTCTATAGACTGTCTATAGACTGCCAGGCCACACACCTATGGAATGTCTATAGACAATCTGTAGACATATGTCTACTGGACCAGTAGACTTTTGTCTGTAGACTGTCTATAGACGGTAATCTACAGGAAGTCTATGGCCATAAGTCTATAGGTCGTCTATAGTCCGTCTATAGACAAGTGTCGATAGACGGTCTATAGACACCTCTATAGTAAATGTATGACCATAAGTCTATAGATCGTCTATAGACTGTCTATAGACCTGTGTCTATAGACTTCCTATAGACCCATAGACTTTCAGTAGACATTTGTCTATAGACTGTCTATAGACAAAAGTCTACTAAAAGTGTATGGCCATAAATCTATAGACTGTCTATAGACCAGTCTAAAGGATTTGTCTATAGACAGTCTATAGACTTGATAGACTAAAGTCTATAGACAGTCTATGGACTGTCTATAGAAATTTTTATAAGGGTACTCATTGATTTTGTGCTACAGTGCACCGGCTTTTAGAGTTTGTTTTGTTTGGTTTTCTTAGCCGCTTGCTCGATCCGTGGCCACCTCTATTTTCCCGTTGTCTGTCGTTGCTTTTCTCAAAGTAGCTCCGTGTTCTATTCGCGCTTTTCACGGCCTATAAGGGGCGCCACCGTTCGGTCAACATGGCCGACAGCATGATGATCGCTGCATAGCACAGCCAGCGCAGCTGCGATGTTTTGCGGCTAACAACGTGTTCACTCGCTGCAAACACGGCCAAGCTCACGTGTGTCTTGACGGTGTGGCACCTCCGGAAATTCTTTCCATAGCGTCTGTGTTTTCTTACGTCCGGGATCGCAAGCGCTGTCTAAACTATGGCGAAGCAGTCCTGGACGCCGGGCACCCTATGTGCTGCGGCCGCCGCCGATATTCAGACCAAGATGTGCAAGCAGTCAGTTTGTGTCTGGACACGAATAACGTGAAAGGACCACCGCATGAAATTCAAGTGGAACTGGACATAAAGGTGAATAAAGCATAAACCATTTGATATATCGCTAGCAGTCAGAAGGAACCACAGCAGAAGCAATGCTGAGTTGCGCAGTTTCGTTTTACAGGACAGGTGCCCTTGTAAAGCTAGACTGTTCGCTTATTGCAAGCATGTGATAGCGACGCAACTGCATGTAAATGGGTAAGTCTCCAATTAATCAAAATAAATAACAAGCGGCATCAAGTACGGCGTATTTCGTTTCACCGCTTTCTTCTTAGCCTTGGTAATTAAGCTGAGATCTTTAATCATTTTGCACTGCATTTGGTTCATTCAGTCATATCTTGTTGCGCATAGAGTCGGGCGCTAATCGATAGTTTTGTCGAAAAAAATTATAGTGAAAAAATTGTGGCCTGTCCACAAAGCATTCAGTATCTGCGCCCTCGCTTTAACCTTCCCCGCCGCTCACCCATAGCTAGCGCAACCTTGCGCGACAAAAACGTGTCTGCTCGCAGCGGAGCCTGATGTCCGATTTGCGAGATGGCTGTGTTAATTGACAGCGTTAATATGTGTCTCGTTAAGCGGGAAACCCGGATTCTAGCGAAACTCCGAGTGGCGTCATGCGTCAATGTCTGCAATGAAATTGATAGAAAGAGGACCTTAATTTGAATTAAAGGACGGCGCATGTCTCAACTGACTTAACTTTGTAAAGTGAGTAAAGAAAATATTTCATAAATCTCATTCGAACCCGTGACCCTTGGGTAGCGAACCAGTCCATGTCCCCACTGGCCACGTTGACTAAGTGGAGTGGATGTATGTGTTGTAATGTGCTATCCAGTCGAATGGATTAGGTGAGATCATAATTAGAGTAATTAAGTGTACAAGTGAGAAGTTTCTGTCCGCGAACGTAGTTTAGTGATGGGCTAATGAGGGGAGTGGAAGTAGAGGTGTGCTAATTAGTGATATAGTAATTATACTATATATTTATGCATTAATATATTACATTTATATATTAATTATACATTTATACTGGCATCATGTGACTTGGAATATGTGCCCGCAGCGTATAACCGATTGAGATTACTAGTTCTGATATCATATGGCCCATGTGTTGTGTGCTAATAAGTCCCCCGACCATTAAGCAATCACGCCATACCCTTAAAGGCGGAACTTAAGTGTCCTCCAAATTTTTTTCCTTCTTGCAGGCTTGGCCTCAAAAACTTCCAAGTTTTTGCTCTCACTAATGCCCGCAAGGCCACGAGGGTATTTAAATAAATAAAAATAAATAAATCAGAGCTTCAGCAACAGTAGGGCCGGCGCTCGTCGAAAAACCTCTACGATCCAAAGGAGACAGAAAAATTCTGCCACGTGAAAAACATTAGAAACAGTGAAGCTGGACGAGTCTACTCAAAAAAAATCCTGCAGAACTTCTCGCAGGCGGATCTAACGTCGCCCTGCATGTAGGCGGCCGACATAGCGGGAATGTTGTTGAAGATGAGATCGTTGAAAGGAAGGCTAACCATTCACTGGTGCAATTTATAACATCAGACACTAGTTTGGATGAGCTTGCAGCGCTCCACTAATTTGTTGTTAAAGATTTGCCGTTGCTGCGAAAAGGCTTCTTAGCCACACGCATTCTTGAAAGATCACTCGGCGAAACAAGCGCACAACACAAGAAACGGTTCACTGACGTCCTATGCAACTACCGCAGACGCCTCTGATTCCCCACCGCCGCTGTTCATCACGGAGACTGGGACGTCTTTCGCCCCACCGCGGCGCTTCAGTGTGTGAAACGCGCCAATAACGTTGTCTGTTGCACTGAGCCACGTTGCACAAGTTCAAAAAGGAACAGTAAATGCACGGCATTTGAAACGGAGGTGACGCTACGTGCTATGAGGTGCCTATAAGTTGTGGCAGTTTTTGCAGGTTTACCTTGTATCATGCGAGTCTGCGAAATTTATTAGTGATTACCTATTCTCTTACTACTACAGAGGTCTTGAAGGCTTCTGATGATGATGATCACCGAAAAGGGGATAATCTCCGACTGCAAGAGCGGACAAGGCTCGAAGGAATAGTATGGAAGAATGTGGCGCTTCTTACGTGCGACGAGATTTTTTAATGCTGTGCCCACGCCAAATCACCGCTCCGTCAGCGACGTGTACGGGCGGGAACACGAAGCGGTATTTATGTCATTCTTCTCCTGCACAGAAAACTGGATTTCATCTAGATTATCCTAAACTCTTGTTCCCTAAACCACACCTGACGTTCGGCCCGATACGCCCGCGTCAGCTCGCTGAAGGTATGCATGTTCTCTCTCGAGTCGTCCAGGTTCGAGTCCGCCGCCGCCCGGTTTATTAGTCCTCGGGCGTGGGCATTGGCGGCTTCGTTACCAGGGTTTCCCGAGTGCGCAGGCAACCAGATCAGCTCCACTTGGCGGGGCAGTGTAGCAGGAAGGAACTGCAAGACGGAGTAGGCGGTCTCGTGGATCCTGCCTCTAGCAAAATTTTGTAATGCGCTTTTAGAGTGAGAGCGAATGTACCGGGCTTCAGTGTGGGCAATGGTAGCGGCCATTGCAGCATCCTCTGCTGACTCGGGGGGGATGCGTGGGCAGTCCGTGTATGTTCGGTGCCCGTAGTATTTATGGAGGGCACGTGTGCACATCGCTCTGCGTGCGGTGTGATACTCCGGGTGTTTGTTAAGTGGGAGGGGCTTATGTTGTGTTGGGTTTAATGGCACATAGGCATCTCAGGCCACCATGCGCCAAACACAACTTGGAGGGGCTTAATTAGGAGGTTGGAGTGTATGTGTGAAGGGAGGGGCAGAAGCTGTGGATGGTTTGCGGGGATTCAGATATGGAAAATGTCTACGTATATGTGTCTGCCTGTAGAGGTTTTAGTGAGCCGCAATTATAGCCGACGCCAACCGTGTGGACCTTTAAGCCTGCTCGGCGGAGGCAACACATCACTTTGGTCCCAGCTTCCTGTAGACGGCACCACCGTTATGATCCGACCGGAGGAAATCGGCAGTCCCCGTTTCCTGTCCTCCCCTTCATCTTTCCCTTTCCTATCTTCGTTCTGACCACTCCCCTCTTCTCGGTTTTTCTTTTTCTCCTGGCGGCTAGTGTTTACCTTGTATGGAGTAGTTACACTGTGTTGCTCCATATTGGGTTATAGTTGGGGTATAGAGCTGATGTGGGCAGGACTTCCGAATTCCTGTCCCGTCCCTCGTTGGGCTCCGTGTTGGGCGCCTGGCACCATGACCGAACAATATACTTATTTCATGGCTCCCTCTTCCCAACAAAATGATCGCCCTAATAAAACAGCTCCGACCGGTGCAACACCTCAGCTCCTAACGGTAAAAGAAAAATTTTCAACACACCATGTTATTCATGGTGAAATAATGGAGCAACCAGCCACAAAGATATCCCCGTTCAAAGTTGCTAACAGTCTGACAGATACGTTGGGCCGCGGCTACAGGGTAACAAACTAGCAAGGGGTGTTCTACTGCTCGAAATCTAAGATAATACGCAACATGAAAAACTCCCAAAAGTTGTCTTTTTGAGAGACGGCAGTCTCTATCACCGAGCACCGATCCTTGAGTACTGTCAGTGGGGTAATTTCTGAACATAGTTTTCTTCTGCTCACCAAAAAAGAGATGTTGGATGGACGAACTGACCAAAGTGTCGTAAATGTCAACCGAATAAAAATCAGAAAAGGTGACAAGGAAATAGCAAACAAACACTTAGTACTCACTTTTGCCAGCAGCACACTCCATGAATCTATCGAATTTTTATATGACTAAATCCGCGTCCACGGCTATATTCCAAACCACCGTCGATATTTTAATTGGCAGAGGTTTGGCCATGGCTCCCAGAGTTGCCGCGGCCACCAAACATGCGCAAAATGTGCCTCAAGGGAACATAAATCCGAGAGCTGTGAAGCATCACCGCACTGCGCAAACTGCGAAGGCGAACACCCAGCATATTCCAGGTCTTGTCCATCATAGAAGATGGAAAAGGATATAATAACGTTGAAAACCAAGGAAAACATTTCATTCAAGGCGGCACGTAGACGATTTTCACTATCTAATCCAGTCGCCTTCACAACCAAGAAACTTCGCGGATGTGGTGCGCAGGAGCGACGCATCATGCCGCAGTCCGGCGCCTGTCCAAGTCCCGTTTACCGGGACACAGGTTAGGACCATCCACGTCCCAGGCGGGGACAGCGAAAGTTGCCCAGTGACCTCCGAAAAAGATCCGGACACTCCTCGAGCCCGCGGACAACCAGTGTACTCACCACAGTGGACGGCCTGAAACCCCTCCACGCGCGGTTTCGTCGAGGGGCTTTCAGCACCTCCTCCGAGACGATGGATGTAACCCCTAGCATCTCCGTCCTGCTCGGGCGGCACAGCTCACTCGAGCGTCGAAGCAAAGGAAGGGCCAGAATAACGAGACCCGAAAAGCCAGAAACAGGTTTCTGCTTGGCCTTTCAAACAAAACAATAAAAACGTTGAAAATGGCATTTTTAATCCAATGGAATGCTGCATCTAACGCAACACGTCGTCCAGCAACAGGTAGCCTCTGATAGCAGCCCAGCAGTAGTCGTTAAGGGCGACCAGCTGGGTGCGGCGGTCGTTGGTCGGGAGGCACTCGACCTGCTTCTTCACTACCCCGGCAAGCCTCATGAAATCGTGCATCGACTGGGCCTGGCGCAGCGCTCTCCGTACCATGGTCGCTGTCTCTCTCTGGCTGGCGGCGAGCATCCTTTCCAGCTCCTCAGTAAGTGTAGGGAACTGGATCACTATTTCTAGTGCCCGGATCCCTTCCCTGTGGAGAAAAAAAAAAGTTGGCACACGTAAGCTGAATGAAGTCTCTCTGCCAAGGCCGAAGCCCGCCCGCTCACTTTGTGAACGCAGTCGCCGCACGCAGCGGCGTGACGAAACCGTACGTAGCCGCCGCCACGGCTTGGTCTTTCCGCACTTAACGTTCATAGAGCCCTGGGAGCGATGATACCACTCCTGGCTGCCCTGGGATGGACGGTGCTGCCACCGGTCGAACCATCTTGTCACACATATACACGCACGCACACACACAAAAACGCAAACACACACGCCTGCGCACACACACTGGGACAAGTAAGCCTTGCGCCTTAAAAGGGTATCCGCACTTAAACCGCTGTTCGCCTACGAATATATTGCATTCAGTTCTGCACTTGCATCCGAACTAGACAGGACCGAAATTCAGGGTCGCGTTCACCTTATTCATTAAAATTTAGTGCGATCGATGTTTACCTGCGTGGCAATCTACCAGTACTATCTACCAGTAGGACTGCTGGGGGCAACCACTGCGCTTTCTACTCTTGGGAGGTTGCTCTGTCCAGCACAGACCCACAAGACCCGCCACGGCTGATCTAGCGGGCACGCCGCAGATTAGCCACAGCCAACGGACTCCTGGGCTATGCACACCGCCCGAAGAGGATGGCCACCAGCTGCTAAATAAAAGGCTTTCTGCATCTTCCTCTGAGAGCAAAGCTTCAATACGGAAGAAAATAGCGCTTGTTATCGTTTGATTCTTCTTGATGCCGGAGCGTCCAAGCTGTGTTCCATCAGCACCAATCCAAAGCAGGAACAGGCCAACGCTACCATCAAAACGGGAACGCGTAAATGTTAGCTGCTGGAGAGGATGTCGTGCCTACTAACCCTTCATCGCTGTGGTCTCCGCGCCATCAAAGTGAAAATGAAAGGCCCCATTAATCAGTCTGCCTCGAGTAAAATCTTTTTGTAGCGTGAGCTACATTGGTCACAGTCTCGCTGTTTCGCCTGCCCCCTCCGTCGACCATACCGCGCATGCGCGAGGAGCGAGTGACGTCACTGCGCATAGTTGGCGCGCTCGCCGCTGGCGCAGAGCCACGTGACGTCACTGCTACGTATATCCTGGCATAGCTGAGCTAAGCCACTCCTCCTCCCGTTTCAACTGTCATCTTCGCAGTTCATTTGATCCTAAGAGTACTTTAATTACGGCGTAATTTGTGAACAGAAATCTACATGGGCGCTTTTACCTTCTAAGCGTACCTTAAAGGGGCTGCAAAACACTGCCTGGGGGAATACCGGCTATACTTCAGGTGGGTTCTTTATATCACACAGATGCTGACTTAAAAAGAATTACAGGAATCGATGCACAGGAACGGGAGTTATTCAGTGAAGAAATTTCAAAATACAAGCAAACAAAACGCTGCCCTCAACTCGATTTTGGCGGGGCTTCCCACTCCTATTTCGCTCTCCCAATGACGGCACCTGGCGCAACCAATCAAAACAGCCAGCCAGAGCACGTCGCGGAAGTTTGTACTCCATGGCTGCCTGCTCTCTGTAACTCGTTCTTGCTGAGACTGGCAGCGTTGTTTCCATGCCAGAGCGCCCCTGGTGGTGTATTTTTATTTTACTTGCTTTGCAGGGCTTTTATCTAAGACAAGCAAGTTTTTCTTGTTGATCTAATATAAAACGCAGACAGGTGACATAATGTGTCTCTATTTATTCACACAATTTGCAGGATATTTACTGTTTGTCCAGTCATCAAGCTCGCGCCAGGTGATGTCATATCCGCTCCTAAAAACCCGCCACTGTGTGGCGACACCATCAGAGCCATGAAGTTGTTTTTGGGAGGACATTAAAATATTAAAAAACGGAATGTACGCGGTATTACCGACGCTAATAGCACCATTATAACTAACTGTATGCAATCAGCAGGCAAAACAGTTAACTAAGATTGTGTTTCTGGGCCCCTTTAAGGGCTTGCTGTTCTTTCCAAGGATTCTGTATAAATATTTGAGGCCTAAGTTATGTTAATTTCCGTCCTAGTAACTCCTTTTTTAAATCTATAGTGTATTGCCTAACGCGTGTTCAGGTTGTCGCTATGGCGCAAACAGGACTATAGATTTCGGTAAGTTTACTATGTGATGGCTGTGAGTGATTAAAGCACTACACCTGCGGTGCAACTAATCTTTTCCATAGTCCAAGGCCGGCCAATGAGCGTAGTGCGGAGAGCAACAGATAACACCTGCTTCCAGCAAAAATATTGAGACCACAAGGAAACGTACCTGTCGTTGCGCAAGCCCATCGCACACAAAGCGGCCTGGCACATAGTGGCCGCGTTCCTACAGACTTGCTCTGTGACGTCGATCCCCTGGTCAGGTGTCTGGCCTTCGAGGTCGCCCCGAAGGGTGGCCTGTAGTAGCGTCCGGTTGTCCGCGATGTGCGCAGACAGGCCCCGGACGAAGGCGTTTCCTTGCACAGGCCCTTCCGTCTTGAAATCTGCGAAGTGCACGTTTCGGCTGCGGCCGACAGCAGCACCCAGAGACTCAGCGTCTCGCTCGGGTAAGTGTGTCGCTTCAATGCGCAGCTTCCTGATGGTGGAGTTCTTGTGTAGCGATTCGACTATCAGGCTCCAGCAGTCATTTGGAAACGGCCATATGCAGGGATTCCAAGATTCAAGAGTGAAGTCCTTGAGAGAAGTCGTGGTTTGGATAAATTGGGCAATGACTGACGCCATTTGTTCGTCAATGTGGACGGGCTTAATGTCCAAATAGACTTTGGTCAACTGGCGTAGCTCTGGCAAACGGTGCAAAACTAAAACCAGTCCTGTGTAGTTCTCTGATGATCTGGCGAGTAGCTCCGTCACCGAACTGCCGGCCAGCATTTGGGCTTCACCGGGCGTGCCCCGGACGCGGTAGCACATGGACAGAGCCGTGTTAGCAGCCGGCTCCATGGTTGCAGTCGCGAAGGTCACCAGCCAGCAGATCCTCGGGTATCAGCTGTGGATGAATGTGGGAAGAAGAAATCGGGTTAGAGTTAACAATATGAAATAAGATGTCTACAACATCAATTTTTATGAACCGTGAGTAGTAATCTATTGGGTAGTGATATATCATCCAAGAGGTATAAAACCTTAAAAACGCGTGAATTGAGACCTATCCACGATGAAAATATGCACTCTCGACCATTACACCTCTCCGAACTTTAATAATAATGTACGAACAGCCCCTTGAACAAGCTTTTCATAAAGTGTTTGATATAGCTTGTGATGTGTAAGAAGTTGAATGTAAAAAGATTAAAGGTGCAAGAATTCAGCTTGATATGCCCTCCACATTCTGTACGTTTAGCAGCACGAATAAGCGTAATATACAAGGTGTTTCAAGTGAGACTGTTAGCAATTTTTTAAATATAGCGCCTGTGCCAGTTAGGAGATCGCACTCTCCGAGATACTATAGTCAGTGATGTTATACATCACAATACAACTAAGACTTGTTAACTAGTAGGCTGCTTGACTATTATTGAAACATTAACTTTTTAGCAACTACCCTCGAGCTTCTCATTAAGAGATTTAAAGCCTACTTTATTACCCAGATGCCGTTCTCCAGCCGCTGCCACGCAATGCACTTTGGGAACGCACAAGGGCGAAACCAAAAGAGCGTGGCTAGAGGAAGTTATCCGCGCCCACGAGCGCGCCTCACACAGCAACACGGTTGTCACAGCCGCACCCACGTGGGAGTGCTGGGCGAGCAGAGAGCACGTGACGGACGCAATAACTAGGCAACCGACAAGTGCAAAACATGGGGCCTCCTTAACCTTCTATCCCAAAACGAAAGAAGGAAAAAAATTGGCTAAGCAAGGCATCGGCCCAGTATGCGACGACATGGAGAAGCAAATGAGTTTTCCCAAGACGTGGAGCATCTTCCGCCACCTATTATGCCCCAAACAATATAAAACCCGCCGGGCATAAACCAATGGAATATAAAGCACTCTTTCTAATGCTCAGAACCATTAACAAACTCAAAGATAATTATGTTGGAAGCAGCATCATTCAAGCACCTCCAACATACTCGGGACTTAGACAACCCAGAGTTGAACTAGCCCATAACGGAAGCTGAAGTACGAGCAGTGATTACCAGCCTCAAAAGGAATTCTGCACCCTGGCCGGACGACATAACTAATAGAATAATTCGAAACCTAGACGACGACTTCATCGCCAGCCTCACATGCAACAAGTATTGGAGAAGGGAGAACTCCGCAAGCAGTCGAGATCATCGGATGTCATCTTTATGAACCCCAAACCTGTAAAACCGGAGAAACTAGAAAACCTTACCTCTATTTCCCTCACCTCGTGTCTAGGGAAAATGGTGGAAAAGGTCATCAAAACAAGACTTGCCAACTACATGGAAACCGAGAGACTCTGGCCTCATGAAATGGTTGGCTTAAGAAGACTCATATGCACACAGGACGTCAGACTAAAACACGAAATCGTAGACAAAAGAAGGACTAGGAACACAAATGCCATACTAGGCTTGGACCTCACAAAGGCATTTGACAACGTAAGACTTTATGTAATCCTCAAGCACCTTCAGAGAATGAATGTCGCCGAAAAAAACATTCGCCTACATACCTCTCAGAGAGAAGTTGAAATTCCTTGAGGCTGAATCTCCAGTCATCAAGACAACAGACAGAGGCACAATACAAGGATCTGTACTCTCCCTCTTGCTTTTCTACATAGCAATGATCAACCTCCCGCCTTTGCTCAAAGTAGACATCAAGTTCAGCCTCTACGCCGATGACATTAGCGTCTGGCTAAACAAAGGCTCGGACGCGGAAAGATAAGAGAAACTACACCGCACGGCTGAAACACAGTTACGTAGTACGCAGCCAAAATAGGACGCAAGTGCTCGCCGTATAAATTAGAACTACTAGTATAGACGAGTAAGAAGGAGAAACTAAGTTTAAACCTCATAATAGACAGCCAAAAACGCCCCTGGTGAGGCAGATCAGAATCCTCGGCCTCATTATTCAAGCCGACGGCAAAAATCCACAAACTACAAGGATATACCGCACAACCGACTCGCCTTATCAGAAGAGTGTCTGTCAAAAGCTACAGGCTCAAAGAAAAGAATTTATTAACGCTAGTTCAGACATACATAATCATCAGGGTTTGCTATGCAACACCCTACCTGAACTTGACATCAAGAGGAAGAGAACAAATTGATGTCGTGATAAGAAAAAGCGTCAAAAGCGCACTCAGCCTCCCCAACAGTACATCCACAGTAAAATAATGGGAATTGGAGCACATAACACGTGGGCGGAAGTGGCGGAAGCCCCGCGAGTCGCCCAAGTAGAAAGGCTCAGCCAATCCGAAACAAGGCAAAAAATCCTATAATGGGTCGGGCTCCAGCACGACAGAGGGTCAAACCCCAAAGCCAGCCTAAGCCAAGGTTGCAGGGCCAACTTGCTCATCCCACCCATGGCAAGAAATAAGAGTCCCACCCACAGCGCAGACAGAAAAGCCGGGGCTAAGGCCACCGAAAGGGACATTAAAGAACTAGAGCTAAACAGTGTAGCACACGCAGACGCGGCTACTGGCAATTCGGGACCTGCAGTCGCAGCAGTGGTAAACGGGACTGGAACCCCTTTGATCTCGGCTTCGGTGAACACAAGAGACGCAGACGTTGCTGAGGAGGTGGCGGTCGCACTAGCCTGCGTCGCCACGAAGGCAAACATAATAATCAGCGAGAACAAAACGGCTATATTAAACCTAGCGAAAGGAAGAACCTCGATCGATGCGAAGTAAATACTCACACCAAGAGAGATCAAGCGCAAGATCCAAGTCAAATGGCCCCCAGACCACGAATCGGTGTCTGGAAACGAAACCGTTCACGCGCTCCCCCGAGATATCTACTACCGGACGAACGCAAAAAGGCCCCACAACCCAGAGCCCGGGAAGACGATAAACATATACAACATCTGCGAATATTACAGGCCCAGCAGGAAAATAATCCGAACACCACACAAACAACAAAACAACGGAGAGACGATAAGCCTTCGAAGGCTACAGGCTGGAAACTACCCAAATTTCGTATGGGTACACCACCTCAAAATAGATGACAGAGAACACGATAAAAGCAAACAATGTGGACAGAGAGGCACACTAGACCACATCATATGGCAATGCCCCTTCTCGCCTAGGACTATGGCGAACATCCTAGACTTAGAAGCTTGGGAGTCCCTCCTGCGTAACTGAGTAGGGGAGCCTCCTATATTGCTCGAATAAAAAAAAGTGTCAATCAATCATTCCTACGCCCTCGCGTCAACACAGCCCTCTTCGCGAGCTTCGTCCGAGGCGTCAGTCTGGAGGTTTTCGCATCATCGATGGCGCGGCTCTCAATACTGCAAGATCTTCGCCGGCCGCCCTTCATCGCCGCTGAACAGCTTCTCGCTCGGCGACTAGCACAGCTGCGGGGATGCGAGCCTGTCTGTCCACGGCCGGTCTCGACGCGCGCGCTCTCACTCTAGAGAGAGCGAGCGTGCGCGTCGAGACCGGCCGTGGTCTGTCCTGACTCGTCCGTGTCTTTCTGCGCGCTTTATGTCAAAAGCGGTTTTACACTAGCCCAAAACCATACCTTAATGAGAGATTTACTGCCGCGGCTGACTGCCCTCGTGGCTCCCCTACCATAGCCTGAGTCGCAAAGATGCGGTGGTGAGCCACCCATGCTCTGGCGGCATAGTTGGAAAATTTTCAGTTTCGATGCTCGAAGAAAGTGGTCACTCATAACGCATATTCCATGCACCGAATGCTACTCACGTGTGCTCCCGCGTTTTCTGCTGAGACGACGAGTGCCTGTTCAGCGCCAGCTAAGACGTTTAGACAAGTTTTTGAACGGTGTCCATAGGCATGCGCAGAGTTCTCCATGAGAATGAGCCAAGTTTCAGCGCAGTGCCCCCTCCCACCAACCTCCTCTCACCTATGCCCCTTTGGCCAAAACGGATCGCAAAGAATGATTATAAAACATTTTGTGATGGAATTGCAAAATACACAAGATATTCACCAGTAGTTTTTATTGTAACCTGCAACATCGGCAGAGGAATATGTGGTATAGAGAAGATAAGGGGCTGGTTTGTTAACACTGAAAATGTGAGCAAGGGAGGAGAAGGCATCAGGGTGCTTGTCAGCGTTTCCACTAGAGGTATTAGATACTTTTAGCTGAGCGGGTTTGCGGCCAGCGGCGCTGAGCGGCCCAGCGGATACACCAGCGGAGCGTCGAGCGAGAAAAGACTTTTAGCTCGGCGGGTCCGGAACCCGCCCGAGCGGAAAAGATCGGCGCGCTCTGTTGCGCGATCTCGTGGTCAGAATTGGAGCTAGCGTAATATGAATACGCGTCGCGCTTGTTTTTATTATGCTATAACTGCGGAATAAATGTAATTTTCTTTTGTTTTCTCTATATTAGTTTAAAATAGGGGTGTTCTGGATGCAGTAGAGAAATATTTGTGTTAGAAAAAATGTTTGCGACTGCGACGCTACGAAAATGAAGCCAAGTGCTAACCGCCAGGTCAGTTGTTCTTTCGCGCGCTTTTTTAGTTGCTTCTGCTCTGCTTATATCCGTTTCCAAGATGCCGAAAAGCATATTGCAAGATCCGCTACTCCTGTCGAGACTTAAATGGTCCAAGATAGAAGATCGCCGCGGTCGTAACCGACGAAACAGCGTTGCCAGCGGTCGTGCTCGCGGCCGCCATCTTGAATACCCATACACGCTCGCGCGCGCTCACGCACACTCGCGCGCTCCGCTGAGGAAGGCCTCCCAGCGGGGCGCCGTAAACGCGCTCGCCGCCCCAGCGCACTGCGCATGCGCAGTGGCGTCCGCGCTCGTCCGCTCGGCTCCGCTGGCCGTAAAAACGCTCAGCTAAAACTCTTTATTGTCTTCACCCAGACGAAGGCTGTTCTCTTATTGAAATGTTCGCAAGCACCCTGACGCTTTCCCGTCCCTTGTTCACCACGTGAGTACCGGCAGAGGAAGGCACTCACTGCATCGCTGAAGCATCAGTGTAATTTCGCGCTTCCGGAGTAATTTTCATCCTCTCTAGACCCAAGAAAATATGACAATTTCTTATTTGGTTACTGTCACTGCAAAAAAGAACCTGAAAACATTGCCTCAAAATGACCCGTCAAGAGTAAACAGTGCTTGAAACACCGCATCATGGAGCGTCGGCCGTTAACATTCCTGCGTGACCATAGCATTGCACTGTAAACAATGACGGAACAAATCGGCAGAGTAAATTTATTGGGCAGACTTCGTGATTAGGGGGCTGAGACGATTAGGGGGAAGGAGCGAACCCCCCTTCCCTTGTGCGCGCGCCTATGAAGGTGTCTAAGTAACAATAATGAGTTTCCTTTGACAATAGCCTTGGATGGTGTCTAATTACCCATATAGAGAGTTTGCACGAACGCTGGCGACGCTATGCATTCTGGGTACTACGCCATCTTGTCTTCCTAGCAGCAGTCGTCGCAGCCACCGCACTTGCAACGCAGCCAAGTTTATACGGTTGTGTAGTGCGTGCAAACGGTGCTGGCATGATGGTATACTGTTATGTCATGAGCTTTAACAGCCGAACCCAAATCAAAGCGCAGAAACTAAGAAAGGACGGGCAGACTCTGATACGTCTGCACGAGTGCGAGAAGGCAAACCAGCTCTCAAGGCGACGCCTACGCGAATGGCTCACGCGGATTAACAGACGCGAGATCGACGCCAGCCTGGACAAGTGTAAAGTCTGTTCATGCCACTTCATGTCATGTGCGTAAACAATTTGCGACATATGGAGAGTTTGATAGTCGATTTGTTTACTGCAGCTCCTGCGTTCTACGCTTCACAAGGCAGGTACCTGGCGACGCGTCTAATTGCTGCCCACACCGAAGATCTTTGGTTACACGCATACATTTCCTACATCAACCGTCGAAACTTTTCGACGATTACCCCATCGCTGCAGCTGCGCTATGACTCGAAATCCCCAAATCAGACGCGCTATCATTGTTGCAAAGCACGATCCCATGGCTGGCCAGCAGCCAGTGTTAATGCCGTCTATGAACGACTGTTTTTGAAGTGCGTGCAAGCCGTACCCTACATAATACAGTAAGGTAGCAACACGCAAGCATGCTTCGCCGTTGCCATCCATGCAGATACAGTGTGCAGATCAAATGTCGCCGTCGCTTTCGCTCCAGTGGTTCACCTGGGTTTAAATCACAAAGGCAACAAAAGGAATTTGTATCTCTGTCAATAGTATCCTTGCCTGTGTTTTCAGGATCACGGCCTCGGCTGTGACCGTTTTCATCCATGGCTTGCATACGCATCCACTGGTGAGAATGCTATGGCCTTCCAAAGCTTCCTTGTCCTTAAGTTCCTGCTTAGTGACAAAACTAGTTCTCCGAACTAGAAATTCATGACTGCGGACGACGTCGACGGGCGGCCACGTGTCCAAATGCATAGTGATCCATAGTGCAGTCGCCGGCGCGTATTGTGAACGAGTCCACACTGCATTGCTTTGCCTTTTCCTCGTAGCGCACCCGATCTTTTCGGCACAGCTGCACACAACAATCCGGAGCAGAAACTGCTGACATCGTCCATGCGCGTCGGGGTGGCACACGAGCAACCCTGTGTTTGTTTGGCTGACTGTCGAAGACGACGCGGCTCTCGGGTCAGTTCACTGCAGCCTGCCTGTGCGGCGTCGACTGCTGTTTAGGACGGCAAGATGGCGGATTACCCAGAATGCATAGTGCCGCCGGCGTGCGTCAAGCTCCCTGTTTTGTCTTCCTTGACAATGAAATGTCCGTGACTCTGCGTGAATATATTTTAGACAAGTGACGGCTATGAGTACCTTTCGCGGCACGGAAAATAGAGCGTGTTTTTACACGATCGAGTTATTTCCTCAAGTAAAGGGGAATGGGTGGAATAGGCCGCAGGTCGAGGATTTCCCCGCGTAATCACCATGCTAAGGGGAGTTGTTATTATCAATCCATTTACAAAACCTCCTAAGCTTACTACGAATGACTGATATGCAGACATTTCTGCAGTGCAGTATGTTTTCTGGGGTGGTATTCTCCCGGTGTCGCCTTTTGCGACATGTCGCATTCGCTCTTCGCTGATTGGCTCGAGCCGCGGTGACGGCGGCGTGACGACACGGACCCGCTTTCCTGCTACGTCATCGTGACGTCGCCGCAATTTACTACGCTTAGTCGAACAACGGAATGTGCTGAAGCGATTCGCGCGGGCGACGGGCTACCGTTAGCGTACGAACGCAATCGGCAGTTGCGGCTTTTGCGCACTTGGCGTGAAAACATGGCGACCTCCTTTCAAGCGAGAGCCGCCCGCTTCAGCCAATTCAGCAGTCCTTGCGATTCCGGTCGGCATGTTTACCGGCAACTACTGCTGTTGTTACTCTTCGCTATCACTTACCTTGCTTCGACGATAAAGTTTAAGCTGCAATTCAGCCTAGTTTTTTAGATACGCTCTAGATTCTGGAGCGCGCAAGCCTAATGGGAAAGAAAAATAGATTTGGAGCTTTTTCGCGGTGTTTTATAGACTTAAATGAAGTAAAGCGAGTTTATATTAAATTTGCAAATGTTTTTTTGAACATTAGACGTCATGTGATGGCAAATATTCTTGCTATAAAAGATACGAAACTACTGCTGCTAGTGAATCAGTAGTGGTAAATTGTCGCTTCTCGGAGTGAATGAATGCACCGCAGACGAAAGTGCCGGCGGCTTTTTCCGTTTCTTCGAGCATCTGTAAGCACTTTTTTAGGCCCCGCCCATATGCGACATGTCGCAAAAGGCGACACCGGCAGAATACTACCACTGCATTGCACACAATCTGTCTAAAGGAGGTTTTACAAACCAGAGCAGTGTTTTTGAGGCAAGTGCGTGCGGAGAACACATGTGCATCCGCTTAGTAATAGGGTGTGCTTAAATTGCACCACATTATTCTCCAACGTCGTTCGCTGAAGCATGCGTATGCAGCTAACTTGTGAGCCATTTTGTAGCGCTCCCCCTTCTGAAACGGTAGGACTTTACTGGGAAAAGCGCCATCGAGAACGCGGCAAGCAATGGCTTGCCGCGTTCGCGATAAAAGAACTTCCATTCAGTTTTTTCTCTACCAGCCACAACACTGCAGATAAAGGGGGTGAGTCATGCCAACACCCTCTAGAGAAAAGTCACCCTCGCTACCCTGCGGGATAAAGGGAGCCGGACAATGAAGGATTCCAAGAATACGGGTAAGGTCAAGCCCCCTCCGGGAGGCGTATTCGCCAACTGCAGCCTGTACAGCCACATGGCTTGAAACAACGGTGAATTGATCACGGTGACTGAAGAGTGTCACAACGGCTTACCTAAAAGGGATAATAAATGCTCTTAAACGGCGTTATATGCCACTAAGCATCACGATTTGCGACCTAAAAGGGGAAAAATGCTAAAAAATGAAATTAAAAAAACAATAAAATTACAGTACAGAGAGCGGAGTCGAACGGCCGACCTTCCATACGCAACACGTGCCTCTAATCCACCGCGCCATAGCGGCGATGTCAAGCCGTCGTTCTCAATGAATATTTATAACAAGCCTTAATGTGGCTGCTACCTGCCGGTGGGCGGCGCTGTCATCGCTGGCTGTACCGGCTGCATTTGGCGAACACGCCTCCGGGAGCGTATGCGTCACGTGGCATCCCACTGTGCACGTTCTTGTGACAAGGCGGTTCACCGGCTGCACGCAACAATCATTTCTGGCGCAAATTAAAACATCAAATATTAAGCGGGCTCACCAGGAAGAAGGCAACTCAGATTTGAACTTTTTCTGTGGATAGATGGCCACACCTGAGTACCCCAAAAAGGAGGGAAGTTCTATTGCCCCTCCAAGTGTGTAAACTACACCGCGACACGAAAGTATTCGTTCTTCCGCGTACAAAAAGTAGAGCCCATAACTTTCTGTAGGTATGCGGCAAAAGTTCCGGGGACCGAAGCACAAAAAAGTTAACCCCTCTCAAGCCATTGAGCCCAGAAGGATGTGGGGGTCATACAATGGACCACTTCCCAGGAACCCACCAATTTAGCATTTCCGGTTTGGAATGCCTAAGCTTCCTTGAGTCTTTTCTGGGAAAATTCTTTTACAATGGTAGGGTGGGGTTACTAGTTTCCCCTGAGCAGACAGGTGTGGTCGTTTAAAATGGCGGATGCGAGGCTTGGTGCATCCCCAGGAAATTACCCGGAAAAGGGTTCATTGCGTTGAACACCTATGCAGTCAGTCGCTAAATCAAAGGAAAGAAAGGAGCTCCTAGCACAATGCCTTATGACTGGTTTTCTTCCCATTCCCGCGTAGCCTTCCTTACATAGCTACAGAAGCATGTCCTCGGTTGTAGTGACAGCCTAGACTCGTACGAGCCTTCCCAGCGCCGAACACCCATCTTCCGCTTCTCGGCACCAACAAGGCACCAAGCAAATCAAAGTTGGATGAAACTTAAAAGGACGAGAAGTGTGGTTTGCAAAAGCACTGAGAGCGTCCTGTAGCTATGCATGGTGACTGAATGCAAACTTTGGCATTGTATAAGCGAGTTCTTGCTTAGCTCTGTTTACATGAACTAATAACGCCAGGTTGAGTCAGGGGTCGGGCTGAGCGAAGTCAACCCAACTCGACCAACGCGTAGTTACACGAACTCGATTTTAGCTAGTCGAGACTAGTAGCGAAAAAATAATGTGTCGCCAGGTGGAGTCACGTCTCACTAGTAACATCCGCAGGGACAGACGAAATTACAATTAAGCTGATTAATGAACTTGGCCCAAGAAGCAAGAAAGCGCTGATAAAAGCATTGGAGACAGTCATAACAAATCAGCAAATTCCGCACAGCTGGAGACGGAGTAAAATGAATTTGAGTAATAAAGGGAAAGGAGATAAGATGAACATAAAATCCTTCCGTCCGATTACGATAACATCTGTTGTGTACAGGCTGGCAAATCAGGCTGTGAAATTAAAAATACAGTCATGGGTAGAAGGTAATCGGATACTCGGAGAACTTCAGAATGAGTTCAAAAGGAGTAGGCGCTTAGATGATAGCCTGTTCGTGATTACCCAATGCATAGAAATAGCTAAGGCGGAAAACAGACCTCTGTTTTTAGCCTTTCTGGACATAAGCGGTGCATACGATAACGTGAACAGGGAACTCCTGTGAAGCATATTGAAAGATTTAGGTATCGTCATGAGGTAATTGATTTTCTACAGGAAATCTAACGAGATAATGAAGTTGAAATTACATGGGAAGGGAAAAAAAGTGCCACAACTGTGGGGGTGCACCAAGGATTAAGGCCAGGTTGTCCTCTATTCCAGAAGAGGGCAAATACGGGCTGGTTGGTACATGTTTTACGAATTGGAAAAACAGCGCAATCAAAGACGAGACACAAGAGAAGGACAAAACACCAGCGCTGGTGTTTTGTCCTTCTCTTGTGTCTCGTCTTTGATTGCGCTGTTTTTCCAATTTGTCCTCTATCACCGCTGCTGTTCATGCTCTACGTGATAAATATGAAAAGAAGGCTAGAAGAAAGTAATCTAGGTTATAATCTGTCGTACAGATTAGGCGGAAATGTAGTTGAGCAGCGACTCCCAGGTTTAATGTATGCGGACGATATTGTACTGTTTGCAGATAGCCATGAAGATTTACAAACTTAGGGTAATTGCTGTGGAGACCAAGGAGACGCTCTAGGATTCAGTTTTAGCGCAACTAAATCAGGTGTGATGATTTTTAACTATACAACTGACCAGGTGCTTACAATACAGGGCCAAGAAATACCCAAAGTGGCCGAATACAAATAGCTCGGGATATGGCTAAACGAAGGGCAGATATACACGGAAAAGCATGAACAGGCTCTTAGGGCAAAAGGACGAAGAGACGCCGGGATAATGAAACATAGGGCATTATGGGGGTACAAAAAATATGAAGTACTAAGAGGTATTTGGAAAGGAATAATGGTGCCGGGACTTACTTTCGGCAATGCGGCTCTGTGCTTAAGGGCAGAAGTTCAGTCGAGATTAGGCGTAAATCAGAGACCTGCTGGAAGATTAGGACTAGGTGCCCACGGCAAAACCACAAACGAGGCAGTACAAGGGGACATGGGCTGGGCATCGTTCGAAGCACGGGAAGCTAAGAGGAAAATACTATATGAAGAACGCCTCAGGAAATTGGACGATAAAGGGTTGGCAGGTACGGTATTTAAATATATATACAGAAATAACGTTGACTCACAGTGGCGGAAAAGAACTAGAAAACTAACCCGTAAGTATGTCGGTCATGAGGATGGAGAAAGAAAGAGTATTAAACGACAGGCTAAAAACGCGGAAGTTAAAAAATGGATGAATTCAATGGAAAATAAACATAGTGTAGAACTATATCGATACTGGAAAAGGCAGATCAGGAAGGAATTTTTCTATAACTCAATAGGCAGTGCCCTACTTTTTGAAGCTAGATCAGGGTGCCTTAGAACGCGCAGCTGCAAAAAGAAATTTAACGAAGAAGATGACACATGCGCAGTGTGTGGTAGATCTGTGGAAACAATTGAACACCTCAGAATCAAATGTGATGGTATCCATCCGGGTGGCGATGCCGGCACAGTCACTCTTCCCTAGGGTTTAAAGATAACAATGGTCATGTAAATGAATCTGCAGTGGAAGTTAGCAAAAACCGATTGGAGGATTGGTGGCTCAAAAACAGAGATGTGGCATAAGGTCAGAATTGTACTAAACCGTAAATAAAGATTATGGCGAATCTTAATGAGAATTGCCAACACAGTAAACAAAAAATAGTAAAGAAAAGCTGAGTATGGTGGCAATTGGCACCACCCCGTTTCAAAGGGGGCGCTCCTATCCATCCATCCAAAATTTTAGCGCGAAATTGAATCCTCGCAGAAAAAAATATGTGCGCACGAACACAGACAAGCAAGAAGTTGGTGGTAGTGTGTAGTAGCGACAAAATAATTTGTCGCCAGGTGGAGCCACGTCGCACTAGTAAAGTTTTAGCGCGAAATTCAAATCCCCGCAGAAAATACATACACAACTTTCAGAGCCTGTAAAACGCAAACAATAGGTTCGATATGGATAAAAATTGCGGCTTAACAATCAAGAAAGAAAAAGAGAGGAAATGTTGCGGATGAAATTTTGATATTTGACTTAGTTTTTTCCCTAGATGACATGAAAGTTCGACATATCTAAAAGCACCAGCTTTCTGGAACTTTGAGTCAGTTGCAGTTGAAGAGCTGGGCCAAGTAGGTCAGTTTTTTCGCGTGGGTCCGGCCCAATCGACAAATTACGGCCAGCGCAGAGCTCTGCAATGCGCACACCTGTGCGCAGAAAAAAAAAACCTAAGAGGCCACTGCAGCAGTCGAGAGCCGCATCTTACGGTAGTTATTGCCGAGAAGCGGACAGTCGTTGTTTCAGCATTAAGCATTACAACTTTTCTGGATATGAGATCGAGAAGTGCGGGGAGCGTGGTAAGAGACTATCTATTTTCAGGACGGGCAATGCGAAATTCTGTAAAGGACCTCACAAACCTTGTAGCTGCTCATTGTATCCCCGACGTGCCTGCGCCTGTGCCAACGATGAACTACAGGAGCTCACATTCACTCACTCGCACTAACACTCATCTCCACTTATATCCCCTCACTCACACTCATGTCCACCCATGCACTGACTAACACTCACACTCAAACACGTGAGGGTGAGTTTCAGTCAGGCAATACGAGTGCACTCATGAGTGAGTCTGCCGATCTATGCCTATTTTGCATTGCAATTCACTGATAATTACGCCGTCCACGTGTAGTCCATCAGGTGGGAAGCGGGACTTCCTTCATTCATTCCTCATTCAAATAACGAATGCATATTGATATCAATCTGAGAAATATCTGAACAGACCTCGAACGCCATCGGCAGTATGCAAGCATCTACAACATTGTGAGAACAGGAGCGCTATCGAGACTTCAACAAGTGGATATGTCAAATAGAACGATAATTTCTCGGCAAACAAGCGTGAACAGCTGGATCGACTCACCTCAGGAATTTCTGGGTTGCAGTTCGCTATACGGCAGGTTCAACCTCCACACTTTCCTCACGTCGACTGTTCAGACGTCCCCGAATACACGATTCGAATCAACTTCGGACCAACTCGGTACACAAACGGTTTGACAACTGAGGGCTCTATCCTGCGGGCTCTATTTTTAAAGGCAAGGTGACCCAGGTCACGTGTGATGAGAGAGAGAAATTAAGGGAAAGAAGTAAAGGGAAGGCGATGGGTCTGGGCGTGTTTGTGACTCATGTGAATGACGGTCAACCCCTAGCACAATAGCAACCTCTAGCACAACCACAATATTCTCAGAATATTGAAGTGAGTAGGAGGACCAACAAGACGAGATAAAGAAGGAAAGGAGAAAAAAGAAGGGGCCGGAAACACGTTCCCCATACAGTACAGTACAACACTAGAACCCAGTGGCTCTTGCCTGTCAAAGGTGCCCCTTCCAGGAATGTTAGGACTGGCATCCCTCGGAATGGCATCCCTCGATTTTCATGACCCTGCTAGTGTGACAATGCAGGGAGCGGGGCCACAATGGAGAGAGCTGTCCATCCCCCACCAGAGGGAAGGGGTTTTCCCCTTTCTTCGACCAATAGGTGCTTTGCCACACATCACGTGTTCATGCGTCACCACATTGAGAGGCGCGCTTTCGGCCCTCGTACACAGACGGCAATCTCGCATTCTTCTTCGAAAAGGAAGAGGAAAGACGTCCCCTTATCTCAATAGAGCCCAGGCACGAACGACAGGAGCGGGTCGAGACAGGTACTTGTCAAGGGAATGCATCATTGTAACCTTTGCAGCTCTTTCCTTTACACTCTACCTCGAAACCTGGCAATGTCCGGCGGGGCTTCAGGTTCACGCAGATTTGGGGGCAGCCCCGCGCTCGTTTTCGAAGAAGGACACAGTGCAGGGCTGCTGACTCATCTCCTCTCGCGCTAAACCCTTCATGCAGTATTGCAGGAAGCGAAAACGTGTCTGTGAACGAGGGTTTTTGGTTGCAAAACGTCTTCCTCTAAGTCAGCCTTTCCGCAATTTTGCAAGTTGTCCATTAGCGGTGGCTCGCGAAGATCCGCGCGCTACCTCTGGCAACCGCCGCCTCTTGCCAGTTTTCGGTCGGCTTGCGCATTTCGGTGAGTTACGCGCTGTTTTGATAAATTGCAGTGCGTTCGCTACCATGACGTCGTGGCCGGCTGAAACGACAGTTTATTTTATTTATCTTCTTAAAGAGTTCTCAACTCTGTGGAATAGGCCGGTATGATTATTTGAACACACAAAAGAAGCAGGTGCAGTGGGCTCAAATACGGGACAGAATGGAGGATAATAATGGAGGATACATGGCCTGGCTACATGCCATTCACTGTTGTCACGTACGCTTTTTATTTCACTGTGTTTGCGGCATAAAACAACTGGATTCTTCGCTAATGTTTTGTGCCACTCATTTATAATCTGGTTTGTTTTTTTTTGTTTTATTAGCCGCTTCATTTTAATCACCTGCGTGCCTACCTCTCGTAGCTGGCTTCTGTGTTTACGTTGCCTGTCGTTGCTTTTCTCAAACTAGCACCCTGTTTACTTTTTTTAAAAAAATCCTTGGCTTGACTGTTGAGGCGTGCTGCTCAATATGAAAAAGTTAAAGCGAAATACACAGTGGCACGAGGTGAAACGGGGAGTGCCTCTTATAAATGATTTATTATTTTGTTATAAGAGAGGCCTTGAAGACCCAGTTTACGAAAAAGCGCCGCACATACCGCAAAGAAAAAGAAAAAATGTCCCAGTCAAAGAGCAGGCAGGGCTCTGAAGAGAGGTACTTGCGGAGGTGGCGGTTTCTTGCGGTGCCCAGTGGCGGTGCCCTGTCCGCCCACCGCTCTTCCAATGACCCGTATGGAGTGCCACAAAAAACGGTGTGTCATTCCTCTCTTGCACAGAAGGCTGGTTGGAAGCCAACGCACGTGGTCATCGCGCTGCCCGCTGCAGGTGCCATCCGCTTCCTCGGAAATGGACTGCGTGTGAGTCATACACGCCGACGGGGCGCACGTGTGAACCAGTGGCGTGGAGAAAAAGACAGAGGGAGGAGAAGCATACATGCGAAATATGACTGTGTAAGAATATGCGAGTAAATGCATGGGCGTCTTCCTTTCATTCATATCTGAACGATCTTACATGAATGTAACCGCCGATTTCCTACTAAAAAACCAAGGTTTACATTACGACAGAAATAATGCACCATTTCTAGTAGCGCTGTCACAAACCTCCTCGTTCGCCGTCTTTGCCAGCTAGAAACCCAGATAAGTTCGCTGAACGTATATTTTAGAAAAGCGTTCGATGAAAAAAACGACAACAAAATATGGGTGCAGTGCTGGTTTCTTTTACACCCTGTTTTTCTTGGCACTGTCAGACTGCAATTACGCGGATAAAGGCAAGACTCCCTCCCCGTCACTTTAAACGAATTATTTTTCTGAGAGGTAGCCTGGAAGTAGTAGTTCGCCGAAGGCAGCACCAGTAATGCGCAACTAGTAAAGGGGCACTGACAAGTAGCAGGGGTAATTCTATTAGAGTACGAATGCTAAATTCAACTTGAACGAAAAAAAAAATTTTTTTTTCCCAAGAAAACTCGTTTACACTCTGCTGCGCAGACTACAATGGTGCCCTACCCTTTCAACCTGTCAGTACTGCATCACTCGCCGCGTTGCTTTTTTTTTTCATTTTGGTGCTGCCAATTGACCGCGCCTGCGGAGCGGGCGGCGAGTGTTATTTTTCGCTGTGCCCCACTGGCAGCGCGAAGTAGAAACAAGCAAGCCAGCGAGAAATTTTGCAGTGAACAGAATGGAAAGGTGCAAAATTAGCTTGAAAGCAACAGTGGCATCACCGCGCCCTGTTTCAACATTTAAAAACGTTTATAAGTAATTTACCTGTACGTCCCACATGATTGCAGATTGCACAACAAGAATTCCATTTTTTCTGTCTGGTTGTATAGTCATGCAAATTCTACATTCGCATTACAGCTTGCAGAGGGCACCGTCGCATCAATAGGTGGCATCTTGAATGAGGAGAGCCCTGATGTTGAAGCTGTCACTGCCGGCAAACTGCACTCCATTCGGCTTAGCGCACTTCAACAACTCTCGGCCAAAAAGTTGAAACCAAGAAAAAGAGCGGAGATGTGGGAGGAGCGAAAGAACGCGCTCGCGACCATTGCGGGCGCGATGCGGCCAGCAGAGGGCAACGATGCCGCTGCGCACTTGGCAAAACTGTCGCAGCGATGCTGAGGAATTTGGATGGTGTTAAGCTTTCTCGCTGCCAGAAAGAGTTATTGGATGTACTAGAGACGCATTTCACCACGGAATAACCACACTTCGACTTCCTGATATTGTTTTATGGGGTCTGCATGGGCAGCGCGAATGGTCTGGGCAGGTAGTACATGTTGTCTACGCACAGCTGTACAATACAGTCCTATGTTTCACTTCTTTTTGCTTAGCTCTGGGCATATACACTGTGCCAACATGCGCAGACTCTCGCTGCCATGGCACAGCACCTTTGCCTTTGAAGTACGCGAATATTTTGTCACGAACAGCAGCACCATATGCAGCACCGTATGGCGGTATCCCGAAAAAAATGGACCCTCCCGCGCTTCGCCACCTCCTTCGGCAGCACCTTGTCCATCTTTAGACACAAAAATGTGCGTCCCACACACCGCATTAGCCATGGCAGCGACTCTCTCCGGCTTCGCGCTGATGACGGTTTGCAGACAACGAACACGATTCGCCAAGATCCCGAATGCACATCCGACAACGCGCCGGGCTGTTGACAGCCTACAAGAAAAAGGAGTGTTTATACGAAAAATTCAAATGCGTAACTAAGTGATGCATCAGTGGGCTGGACGCGTGGAACAGCACTTCTCTTGCGCACTAATTATTTTCCTCAGTTGTTTACTAGCAAAACGGACACCAACAGTACTTAATATGCTTGAAAAGCTTTTCACTTTCGGGGTATTCCTTTAATCAATCTTAAGCTGTACAAGAACTCATCGTTGTATGTGCATTTAGGAAAATAAATATGTGTGTCAGCCGAATAGGTGAAACTGCCCAAAACACACTGTCATGAAGCCGTTAACTATGAGAATACTAAGTTTACCTGTGACTAAATATCCTCTGCTCATCCGACAGGGTGGTTCCTCCGTATGGCTTCATTAGGTTTCTGCCGATAGGGCACGCGTCATGCGCCACGAACACAGGCGGCAGAAGCAACTCTGCCGGTCCTCCCACAATAACTGCCTCTGGCAGGTTGGCTCTGTTCTCCGTCAGGGCACGCTGCAACGCTCTCGTTTGCCCGACACCTCCATCGCCCTGGGATCCTGGCGCACCGACCTCGATGCAGATAAATCGGTACTTTGAGTACACAATACCAAATAGAACAATACTGTATGATTTTTTGTAGCTAAAATAAATTGAGCCTGATTTTGTCGGTTCGGTATGCAGACAAGTTTTCCGTCCATTGCAATGGCACAATTTGCATATTGCCAATCTTCATTAAATGCCGCTATATTGTTTTGCCAATCTTTTTTTGTTGTTTCCGGCGCCCTTTGGCAATCCCCTTAAAGGGGCTGCAGAACACTGCTTGGGGGGATACCGGCTATACTTCAGGTGGATTCTTTATGTCACATAGATGCTGACTTAAAAAGAATTCCAGGAATCGATGCACAGGAACGGGAGTTATTCAGTGAAGAAATTTCAAAATACAAGCAAACAAAACGGTGCCCTCAACTCGATTTTGGCGGGGCTTCCCACTCATATTTCGCTCTCCCAATGACAGCACCTGGCGCAACCAATCAAAACAGCCTGCCAAAGCACGTCGCGGAAGTTTGAACTCCATGGTTGCCTACTCTCTCCAACTCGTTCTTGCTGAGACTGGCAGCGTCATTTCCATATGCCGGAGCCCCTGGTGGCGTATTTTTATTTGACTTGCTTTGTAGGGCATTTATCTAGGACAAATAAGTTGTTTTTGTTCATCTAATATAAAACGCAGACAGGTGACAAAATGTTCACACAATTTGCAGTATATTTACTGTTTGTACAATCATCCAGCTCGCGCCAGATGATGCCATATCCGCTGCTGACACCCGCCACTCTGTGGGGACACCATCAGAGCCATGGACTTCTTTTTGAGAGGACATTAAAATATTAAAAACGGAACATACGCTGTTTTAGCGACGCTAATAGCACCATCGTAACTCACTGTATGTGATCAACAGGCAAAACAGTCAACTAAGATTGTGTTTCTGGGCCCCTTTAAAGCTTTCATATATCGCGGTGCAGGTGTCTGCTATGATGCGATCCACTGTTCAGTGGCCAAGTCTGAACTGCCGTCTCCCTCTCTCACTGTGATGACTTTCATTTGAGCTTAGCGGTGTTTTGCTGGCATGCTGTTTGCGCGTGTTGGAGTTCATGAGCGAAAAGGGCTTCCTTGGCTGATGAATTGATGATTTATTTCATTCCCCTTGTTAACGACTTTGCTATTCGGTAGGATACCAGTCGCGATGACTATTTAAAAGCAGGTGATATGGCTGCAGATACGTGGCCAGACGGAGGATACTTGGCCTGCCTACGGGCCTTACACTCTGCACTCTAAACACGATTTCGCTTATACGGGAGTAAAAATGGAGTAGGCTGTCCTTTAGCGCACTCCCTTTTCAAAAAAGGAAGTGCGCTGAAGGACATCTGGACTCCTTTCTGCTTAGAGTGTGGGTACATGCACTGCTTTTTTTTTTTACTGTATTCGTTCCATATTCCCAGTTTGAATGCGAATTACTCATTGATTTTGTGCTACAGTGCACCGGCTTTTAGAGTTTGTTTTGTTTGGTTTTCTTAGCCGCTTGTTCGATCCGTGGCCACCTCTATTTTCCCGTTGTCTGTCGTTGCTTTTCTCAAAGTAGCTCCGTGTTCTATTCGCGCTTTTCACGGCCTATAAGGGGCGCCACCGTTCGGTCAACATGGCCGACAGCATGATGATCGCTGCATAGCACAGCCAGCGCAGCTGCGATGTTTTGCGGCTAACAACGTGTTCACTCGCTGCAAACACGGCCAAGCTCACGTGTGTCTTGACGGTGTGGCACCTCCGGAAATTCTTTCCATAGCGTCTGTGTTTTCTTACGTCCGGGATCGCAAGCGCTGTCTAAACTATGGCGAAGCAGTCCTTGACGCCGGGCACCCTATGTGCTGCGGCCGCCGCCGATATTCAGACCAAGATGTGCAAGCAGTCAGTTTGTGTCTGGACACGAATAACGTGAAAGGACCACCGCATGAAATTCAAGTGGAACTGGACATAAAGGTGAATAAAGCATAAACCATTTGATATATCGCTAGCAGTCAGAAGGAACCACAGCAGAAGCAATGCTGAGTTGCGCAGTTTCGTTTTACAGGACAGGTGCCCTTGTAAAGCTAGACTGTTCGCTTATTGCAAGCATGTGATAGCGACGCAACTGCATGTAAATGGGTAAGTCTCCAATTAATCAAAATAAATAACAAGCGGCATCAAGTACGGCGTATTTCGTTTCACCGCTTTCTTCTTAGCCTTGGTAATTAAGCTGAGATCTTTAATCATTTTGCACTGCATTTGGTTCATTCAGTCATATCTTGTTGCGCATAGAGTCGGGCGCTAATCGATAGTTTTGTCGAAAAAAATTATAGTGAACAAATTGTGGCCTGTCTACAAAGCATTCAGTATCCGCGCCATCGCTTTAACCTTCCCCGCCGCTCACCCATAGCTAGGGCAAGATTGCGCGACAAAAACGTGTCTGCTCGCAGCGGAGCCTGATATCCGATTTGCGAGATGGCTTTGTTAATCGACAGCATTAATATGTGTCTCGTTAAGCGGGAAATCCGGATTCTACCGAAACTCCGAGTGGCGTCATGCGTCAATGTCTGCAATGAAATTGATAGAAAGAGGACCTCAATTTGAATTAAAGGACGGCGCATGTCTCAACTGACTTAACTTTGTAAAGTGAGTAAAGAAAATATTTCATAAATCTTATTCGGATTCGAACCCGTGACCCTTGAGTAGCGAACCAGTCCATGTCCCCACTGGCCACGTTGACTAAGTGGAGTGGATGTATGTGTTGTAACGTGCTATCCAGTCGAATGGATTAGGTGAGATCATAATTAGAGTAATTAAGTGTACAAGTGAGAAGTTTCTGTCCGCGAACGAAGTTTAGTGATGGGCTAATGAGGGGAGTGGAAGTAGAGGTGTGCTAATTAGTGATATAGTAATTATACTATATATTTATGCATTAATATATTACATTTATATATTAATTATACATTTATACTGGCATCATGTGACTTGGAATATGTGCCCGCAGCGTATAACCGATTGAGATTACTAGTTCTGATATCATATGGCCCATGTGTTGTGTGCTAATAAGTCCCCCGACCATTAAGCAATCACGCCATACCCTTAAAGGCGGAACTTAAGTGTCCTCCAAATTTTTTTCCTTCTTGCAGGCTTGGCCTCAAAAACTTCCAAGTTTTTGCTCTCACTAATGCCCGCAAGGCCACGAGGGTATTTAAATAAATAAAAATAAATAAATCAGAGCTTCAGCAACAGTAGGGCCGGCGCTCGTCGAAAAACCTCTACGATCCAAAGGAGACAGAAAAATTCTGCCACGTGAAAAACATTAGAAACACTGAAGCTGGACGAGTCTACTCAAAAAAAATCCTGCAGAACTTCTCGCAGGCGGATCTAACGTCGCCCTGCATGTAGGCGGCCGACATAGCGGGAATGTTGTTGAAGATGAGATCGTTGAAAGGAAGGCTAACCATTCACTGGTGCAATTTATAACATCAGACACTAGTTTGGATGAGCTTGCAGCGCTCCACTAATTTGTTGTTAAAGATTTGCCGTTGCTGCGAAAAGGCTTCTTAGCCACACGCATTCTTGAAAGATCACTCGGCGAAACAAGCGCACAACACAAGAAACGGTTCACTGACGTCCTATGCAACTACCGCAGACGCCTCTGATTCCCCACCGCCGCTGTTCATCACGGAGACTGGGACGTCTTTCGCCCCACCGCGGCGCTTCAGTGTGTGAAACGCGCCAATAACGTTGTCTGTTGCACTGAGCCACGTTGCACAAGTTCAAAAAGGAACAGTAAATGCACGGCATTTGAAACGGAGGTGACGCTACGTGCTATGAGGTGCCTATAAGTTGTGGCAGTTTTTGCAGGTTTACCTTGTATCATGCGAGTCTGCGAAATTTATTAGTGATTACCTATTCTCTTACTATTACAGAGGTCTTGAAGGCTTCTGATGATGATGATCACCGAAAAGGGGATAATCTCCGACTGCAAGAGCGGACAAGGCTCGAAGGAATAGTATGGAAGAATGTGGCGCTTCTTACGTGCGACGAGATTTTTTAATGCTGTGCCCACGCCAACTCACCGCTCCGTCAGCGACGTGTACGGGCGGGAACACGAAGCGGTATTTATGTCATTCTTCTCCTGCACAGAAAACTGGATTTCATCTAGATTATCCTAAACTCTTGTTCCCTAAACCACACCTGACGTTCGGCCCGATACGCCTGCGTCAGCTCGCTGAAGGTATGCATGTTCTCTCTCGAGTCGTCCAGGTTCGAGTCCGCCGCCGCCCGGTTTATTAGTCCTCGGGCGTGGGCATTGGCGGCCTCGTTACCAGGGTTTCCCGAGTGCGCAGGCAACCAGATCAGCTCCACTTGGCGGGGCAGTGTAGCAGGAAGGAACTGCAAGACGGAGTAGGCGGTCTCGTGGATCCTGCCTCTAGCAAAATTTAGTAATGCGCTTTTAGAGTGAGAGCGAATGTACCGGGCTTCAGTGTGGGCAATGGTAGCGGCCATTGCAGCATCCTCTGCTGACTCGGGGGGGATGCGTGGGCAGTCCGTGTATGTTCGGTGCCCGTAGTATTTATGGAGGGCACGTGTGCATATCGCTCTGCGTGCGGTGTGATACTCCAGGTGTGTGTTAAGTGGGAGGGGCTTATGTTGTGTTGGGTTTAATGGCACATAGGCATCTCAGGCCACCATGCGCCAAACACAACTTGGAGGGGTTAATTAGGAGGTTGGAGTGTATGTGTGAAGGGAGGGGCAGAAGCTGTGGATGGTTTGCGGGGATTCAGATATGGAAAATGTCTACGTATATGTGTCTGCCTGTAGAGGTTTTAGTGAGCCGCAATTATAGCCGACGCCAACCGTGTGGACCTTTAAGCCTGCTCGGCGGAGGCAACACATCACTTTGGTCCCAGCTTCCTGTAGACGGCACCACCGTTATGATCCGACCGGAGGAAATCGGCAGTCCCCGTTTCCTGTCCTCCCCTTCATCTTTCCCTTTCCTATCTTCGTTCTGACCACTCCCCTCTTCTCGGTTTTTCTTTTTCTCCTGGCGGCTAGTGTTTACCTTGTATGGAGTAGTTACACTGTGTTGCTCCATATTGGGTTATAGTTGGGGTATAGAGCTGATGTGGGCAGGACTTCCGAATTCCTGTCCCGTCCCTCGTTGGGCTCCGTGTTGGGCGCCTGGCACCATGACCGAACAATATACTTATTTCATGGCTCCCTCTTCCCAACAAAATGATCGCCCTAATAAAACAGCGCCGACCGGTGCAACACCTCAGCTCCTAACGGTAAAAGAAAAATTTTCAACACACCATGTTATTCATGGTGAAATAATGGAGCAACCAGCCACAAAGATATCCCCGTTCAAAGTTGCTAACAGTCTGACAGATACGTTGGGCCGCGGCTACAGGGTAACAAACTAGCAAGGGGTGTTCTACTGCTCGAAATCTAAGATAATACGCAACATGAAAAACTCCCAAAAGTTGTCTTTTTGAGAGACGGCAGTCTCTATCACCGAGCACCGATCCTTGAGTACTGTCAGTGGTTTAATTTCTGAACATAGTTTTCTTCTGCTCACCAAAAAAGAGATGTTGGATGGACGAACTGACCAAAGTGTCGTAAATTTCAACCGAATAAAAATCAGAAAAGGTGACAAGGAAATAGCAAACAAACACTTAGTACTCACTTTTGCCAGCAGCACACTCCATGAATCTATCGAATTTTTATATGACTAAATCCGCGTCCACGGCTATATTCCAAACCACCGTCGATATTTTAATTGGCAGAGGTTTGGCCATGGCTCCCAGAGTTGCCGCGGCCACCAAACATGCGCAAAATGTGCCTCAAGGGAACATAAATCCGAGAGCTGTGAAGCATCACCGCACTGCGCAAACTGCGAAGGCGAACACCCAGCATATTCCAGGTCTTGTCCATCATAGAAGATGGAAAAGGATATAATAACGTTGAAAACCAAGGAAAACATTTCATTCAAGGCGGCACGTAGACGATTTTCACTATCTAATCCAGTCGCCTTCACAACCAAGAAACTTCGCGGATGTGGTGCGCAGGAGCGACGCATCATGCCGCAGTCCGGCGCCTGTCCAAGTCCCGTTTACCGGGACACAGGTTAGGACCATCCACGTCCCAGGCGGGGACAGCGAAAGTTGCCCAGTGACCTCCGAAAAAGATCCGGACACTCCTCGACCCGCGGACAACCAGTGTACTCACCACAGTGGACGGCCTGAAACCCCTCCACGCGCGGTTTCGTCGAGGGGCTTTCAGCACCTCCTCCGAGACGATGCTCCTCCGAGCATCTCCGTCCTGCTCGGGCGGCACAGCTCACTCGAGCGTCGAAGCAAAGGAAGGGCCAGAATAACGAGACCCGAAAAGCCAGAAACAGGTTTCTGCTTGGCCTTTCAAACAAAACAATAAAAACGTTGAAAATGGCATTTTTAATCCAATGGAATGCTGCATCTAACGCAACACGTCGTCCAGCAACAGGTAGCCTCTGATAGCAGCCCAGCAGTAGTCGTTAAGGGCGACCAGCTGGGTGCGGCGGTCGTTGGTCGGGAGGCACTCGACCTGCTTCTTCACTACCCCGGCAAGCCTCATGAAATCGTGCATCGACTGGGCCTGGCGCAGCGCTCTCCGTACCATGGTCGCTGTCTCTCTCTGGCTGGCGGCGAGCATCCTTTCCAGCTCCTCAGTAAGTGTAGGGAACTGGATCACTATTTCTAGTGCCCGGATCCCTTCCCTGTGGAGAAAAAAAAAAGTTGCCACACGTAAGCTGAATGAAGTCTCTCTGCCAAGGCCGAAGCCCGCCCGCTCACTTTGTGAACGCAGTCGCCGCACGCAGCGGCGTGACGAAACCGTACGTAGCCGCCGCCACGGCTTGGTCTTTCCGCACTTAACGTTCATAGAGCCCTGGGAGCGATGATACCACTCCTGGCTGCCCTGGGATGGACGGTGCTGCCACCGGTCGAACCATCTTGTCACACATATACACGCACGCACACACACAAAAACGCAAACACACACGCCTGCGCACACACACTGGGACAAGTAAGCCTTGCGCCTTAAAAGGGTATCCGCACTTAAACCGCTGTTCGCCTACGAATATATTGCATTCAGTTCTGCACTTGCATCCGAACTAGACAGGACCGAAATTCAGGGTCGCGTTCACCTTATTCATTAAAATTTAGTGCGATCGATGTTTACCTGCGTGGCAATCTACCAGTACTATCTACCAGTAGGACTGCTGGGGGCAACCACTGCGCTTTCTACTCTTGGGAGGTTGCTCTGTCCAGCACAGACCCACAAGACCCGCCACGGCTGATCTAGCGGGCACGCCGCAGATTAGCCACAGCCAACGGACTCCTGGGCTATGCACACCGCCCGAAGAGGATGGCCACCAGCTGCTAAATAAAAGGCTTTCTGCATCTTCCTCTGAGAGCAAAGCTTCAATACGGAAGAAAATAGCGCTTGTTATCGTTTGATTCTTCTTGATGCCGGAGCGTCCAAGCTGTGTTCCATCAGCACCAATCCAAAGCAGGAACAGGCCAACGCTACCATCAAAACGGGAACGCGTAAATGTTAGCTGCTGGAGAGGATGTCGTGCCTACTAACCCTTCATCGCTGTGGTCTCCGCGCCATCAAAGTGAAAATGAAAGGCCCCATTAATCAGTCTGCCTCGAGTAAAATCTTTTTGTAGCGTGAGCTACATTGGTCACAGTCTCGCTGTTTCGCCTGCCCCCTCCGTCGACCATACCGCGCATGCGCGAGGAGCGAGTGACGTCACTGCGCATAGTTGGCGCGCTCGCCGCTGGCGCAGAGCCACGTGACGTCACTGCTACGTATATCCTGGCATAGCTGAGCTAAGCCACTCCTCCTCCCGTTTCAACTGTCATCTTCGCAGTTCATTTGATCCTAAGAGTACTTTAATTACGGCGTAATTTGTGAACAGAAATCTACATGGGCGCTTTTACCTTCTAAGCGTACCTTAAAGGGGCTGCAAAACACTGCCTGGGGGAATACCGGCTATACTTCAGGTGGGTTCTTTATATCACACAGATGCTGACTTAAAAAAGAATTACAGGAATCGATGCACAGGAACGGGAGTTATTCAGTGAAGAAATTTCAAAATACAAGCAAACAAAACGCTGCCCTCAACTCGATTTTGGCGGGGCTTCCCACTCCTATTTCGCTCTCCCAATGACGGCACCTGGCGCAACCAATCAAAACAGCCAGCCAGAGCACGTCGCGGAAGTTTGTACTCCATGGCTGCCTGCTCTCTGTAACTCGTTCTTGCTGAGACTGGCAGCGTTGTTTCCATGCCAGAGCGCCCCTGGTGGTGTATTTTTATTTTACTTGCTTTGCAGGGCTTTTATCTAAGACAAGCAAGTTTTTCTTGTTGATCTAATATAAAACGCAGACAGGTGACATAATGTGTCTCTATTTATTCACACAATTTGCAGGATATTTACTGTTTGTCCAGTCATCAAGCTCGCGCCAGGTGATGTCATATCCGCTCCTAAAAACCCGCCACTGTGTGGCGACACCATCAGAGCCATGAAGTTGTTTTTGGGAGGACATTAAAATATTAAAAAACGGAATGTACGTGGTATTACCGACGCTAATAGCACCATTATAACTAACTGTATGCAATCAGCAGGCAAAACAGTTAACTAAGATTGTGTTTCTGGGCCCCTTTAAGGGCTTGCTGTTCTTTCCAAGGATTCTGTATAAATATTTGAGGCCTAAGTTATGTTAATTTCCGTCCTAGTAACTCCTTTTTTAAATCTATAGTGTATTGCCTAACGCGTGTTCAGGTTGTCCCTATGGCGCAAACAGGACTATAGATTTCGGTAAGTTTACTATGTGATGGCTGTGAGTGATTAAAGCACTACACCTGCGGTGCAACTAATCTTTTCCATAGTCCAAGGCCGGCCAATGAGCGTAGTGCGGAGAGCAACAGATAACACCTGCTTCCAGCAAAAATATTGAGACCACAAGGAAACGTACCTGTCGTTGCGCAAGCCCATCGCACACAAAGCGGCCTGGCACATAGTGGCCGCGTTCCTACAGACTTGCTCTGTGACGTCGATCCCCTGGTCAGGTGTCTGGCCTTCGAGGTCGCCCCGAAGGGTGGCCTCTAGTAGCGTCCGGTTGTCCGCGATGTGCGCAGACAGGCCCCGGACGAAGGCGTTTCCTTGCACAGGCCCTTCCGTCTTGAAATCTGCGAAGTGCACGTTTCGGCTGCGGCCGACAGCAGCACCCAGAGACTCAGCGTCTCGCTCGGGTAAGTGTGTCGCTTCAATGCGCAGCTTCCTGATGGTGGAGTTCTTGTGTAGCGATTCGACTATCAGGCTCCAGCAGTCATTTGGAAACGGCCATATGCAGGGATTCCAAGATTCAAGAGTGAAGTCCTTGAGAGAAGTCGTGGTTTGGATAAATTGGGCAATGACTGACGCCATTTGTTCGTCAATGTGGACGGGCTTAATGTCCAAATAGACTTTGGTCAACTGGCGTAGCTCTGGCAAACGGTGCAAAACTAAAACCAGTCCTGTGTAGTTCTCTGATGATCTGGCGAGTAGCTCCGTCACCGAACTGCCGGCCAGCATTTGGGCTTCACCGGGCGTGCCCCGGACGCGGTAGCACATGGACAGAGCCGTGTTAGCAGCCGGCTCCATGGTTGCAGTCGCGAAGGTCACCAGCCAGCAGATCCTCGGGTATCAGCTGTGGATGAATGTGGGAAGAAGAAATCAGGTTAGAGTTAACAATGTGAAATAAGATGTCTACAACATCAATTTTTATGAACCGTGAGTAGTAATCTATTGGGTAGTGATATATCATCCAAGAGGTATAAAACCTTAAAAACGCGTGAATTGAGACCTATCCACGATGAAAATATGCACTCTCGACCATTACACCTCTCCGAACTTTAATAATAATGTACGAACAGCCCCTTGAACAAGCTTTTCATAAAGTGTTTGATATAGCTTGTGATGTGTAAGAAGTTGAATGTAAAAAGATTAAAGGTGCAAGAATTCAGCTTGATATGCCCTCCACATTCTGTACGTTTAGCAGCACGAATAAGCGTAATATACAAGGTGTTTCAAGTGAGACTGTTAGCAATTTTTTAAATATAGCGCCTGTGCCAGTTAGGAGATCGCACTCTCCGAGATACTATAGTCAGTGATGTTATACATCACAATACAACTAAGACTTGTTAACTAGTAGGCTGCTTGACTATTATTGAAACATTAACTTTTTAGCAACTACCCTCGAGCTTCTCATTAAGAGATTTAAAGCCTACTTTATTACCCAGATGCCGTTCTCCAGCCGCTGCCACGCAATGCACTTTGGGAACGCACAAGGGCGAAACCAAAAGAGCGTGGCTAGAGGAAGTTATCCGCGCCCACGAGCGCGCCTCACACAGCAACACGGTTGTCACAGCCGCACCCACGTGGGAGTGCTGGGCGAGCAGAGAGCACGTGACGGACGCAATAACTAGGCAACCGACAAGTGCAAAACATGGGGCCTCCTTAACCTTCTATCCCAAAACGAAAGAAGGAAAAAAATTGGCTAAGCAAGGCATCGGCCCAGTATGCGACGACATGGAGAAGCAAATGAGTTTTCCCAAGACGTGGAGCATCTTCCGCCACCTATTATGCCCCAAACAATATAAAACCCGCGGGCATAAACCAATGGAAGATAAAGCACTCTTTCTAATGCTCAGAACCATTAACAAACTCAAGATAATTATGTTGGAAGCAGCATCATTCAAGCACCTCCAACATACTCGGGACTTAGACAACCCAGAGTTGAACTAGCCCATAACGGAAGCTGAAGTACGAGCAGTGATTACCAGCCTCAAAAGGAATTCTGCACCCTGGCCGGACGACATAACTAATAGAATAATTCGAAACCTAGACGACGACTTCATCGCCAGCCTCACATGCAACAAGTATTGGAGAAGGGAGAACTCCGCAAGCAGTCGAGATCATCGGATGTCATCTTTATGAACCCCAAACCTGTAAAACCGGAGAAACTAGAAAACCTTACCCCTATTTCCCTCACCTCGTGTCTAGGGAAAATGGTGGAAAAGGTCATCAAAACAAGACTTGCCAACTACATGGAAACCGAGAGACTCTGGCCTCATGAAATGGTTGGCTTAAGAAGACTCATATGCACACAGGACGTCAGACTAAAACACGAAATCGTAGACAAAAGAAGGACTAGGAACACAAATGCCATACTAGGCTTGGACCTCACAAAGGCATTTGACAACGTAAGACTTTATGTAATCCTCAAGCACCTTCAGAGAATGAATGTCGCCGAAAAAAACATTCGCCTACATACCTCTCAGAGAGAAGTTGAAATTCCTTGAGGCTGAATCTCCAGTCATCAAGACAACAGACAGAGGCACAATACAAGGATCTGTACTCTCCCTCTTGCTTTTCTACATAGCAATGATCAACCTCCCGCCTTTGCTCAAAGTAGACATCAAGTTCAGCCTCTACGCCGATGACATTAGCGTCTGGCTAAACAAAGGCTCGGACGCGGAAAGATAAGAGAAACTACACCGCACGGCTGAAACACAGTTACGTAGTACGCAGCCAAAATAGGACGCAAGTGCTCGCCGCATAAATTAGAACTACTAGTATAGACGAGTAAGAAGGAGAAACTAAGTTTAAACATCATAATAGACAGCCAAAAACGCCCCTGGTGAGGCAGATCAGAATCCTCGGCCTCATTATTCAAGCCGACGGCAAAAATCCACAAACTACAAGGATATACCGCACAACCGACTCGCCTTATCAGAAGAGTGTCTGTCAAAAGCTACAGGCTCAAAGAAAAGAATTTATTAACGCTAGTTCAGACATACATAATCATCAGGGTTTGCTATATATGCAACACCCTACCTGAACTTGACATCAAGAGGAAGAGAACAAATTGATGTCGTGATAAGAAAAAGCGTCAAAAGCGCACTCAGCCTCCCCAACAGTACATCCACAGTAAAATAATGGGAATTGGAGCACATAACACGTGGGCGGAAGTGGCGGAAGCCCCGCGAGTCGCCCAAGTAGAAAGGCTCAGCCAATCCGAAACAAGGCAAAAAATCCTATAATGGGTCGGGCTCCAGCACGACAGAGGGTCAAACCCCAAAGCCAGCCTAAGCCAAGGTTGCAGGGCCAACTTGCTCATCCCACCCATGGCAAGAAATAAGAGTCCCACCCACAGCGCAGACAGAAAAGCCGGGGCTAAGGCCACCGAAAGGGACATTAAAGAACTAGAGCTAAACAGTGTAGCACACGCAGACGCGGCTACTGGCAATTCGGGACCTGCAGTCGCAGCAGTGGTAAACGGGACTGGAACCCCTTTGATCTCGGCTTCGGTGAACACAAGAGACGCAGACGTTGCTGAGGAGGTGGCGGTCGCACTAGCCTGCGTCGCCACGAAGGCAAACATAATAATCAGCGAGAACAAAACGGCTATATTAAACCTAGCGAAAGGAAGAACCTCGATCGATGCGAAGTAAATACTCACACCAAGAGAGATCAAGCGCAAGATCCAAGTCAAATGGCCCCCAGACCACGAATCGGTGTCTGGAAACGAAACCGTTCACGCGCTCCCCCGAGATATCTACTACCGGACGAACGCAAAAAGGCCCCACAACCCAGAGCCCGGGAAGACGATAAACATATACAACATCTGCGAATATTACAGGCCCAGCAGGAAAATAATCCGAACACCACACAAACAACTAAACAACGGAGAGACGATAAGCCTTCGAAGGCTACAGGCTGGAAACTACCCAAATTTCGTATGGGTACACCACCTCAAAATAGATGACAGAGAACACGATAAAAGCAAACAATGTGGACAGAGAGGCACACTAGACCACATCATATGGCAATGCCCCTTCTCGCCTAGGACTATGGCGAACATCCTAGACTTAGAAGCTTGGGAGTCCCTCCTGCGTAACTGAGTAGGGGAGCCTCCTATATTGCTCGAATAAAAAAAAGTGTCAATCAATCATTCCTACGCCCTCGCGTCAACACAGCCCTCTTCGCGAGCTTCGTCCGAGGCGTCAGTCTGGAGGTTTTCGCATCATCGATGGCGCGGCTCTCAATACTGCAAGATCTTCGCCGGCCGCCCTTCATCGCCGCTGAACAGCTTCTCGCTCGGCGACTAGCACAGCTGCGGGGATGCGAGCCTGTCTGTCCACGGCCGGTCTCGACGCGCGCGCTCTCACTCTAGAGAGAGCGAGCGTGCGCGTCGAGACCGGCCGTGGTCTGTCCTGACTCGTCCGTGTCTTTCTGCGCGCTTTATGTCAAAAGCGGTTTTACACTAGCCCAAAACCATACCTTAATGAGAGATTTACTGCCGCGGCTGACTGCCCTCGTGGCTCCCCTACCATAGCCTGAGTCGCAAAGATGCGGTGGTGAGCCACCCAGGCTCTGGCGGCATAGTTGGAAAATTTTCAGTTTCGATGCTCGAAGAAAGTGGTCACTCATAACGCATATTCCATGCACCGAATGCTACTCACGTGTGCTCCCGCGTTTTCTGCTGAGACGACGAGTGCCTGTTCAGCGCCAGATAAGACGTTTAGACAAGTTTTTGAACGGTGTCCATAGGCATGCGCAGAGTTCTCCATGAGAATGAGCCAAGTTTCAGCGCAGTGCCCCCTCCCACCAACCTCCTCTCACCTATGCCCCTTTGGCCAAAACGGATCGCAAAGAATGATTATAAAACATTTTTTGATGGAATTGCAAAATACACAAGATATTCACCAGTAGTTTTTATTGTAACCTGCAACATCGGCAGAGGAATATGTGGTATAGAGAAGATAAGGGGCTGGTTTGTTAACACTGAAAATGTGAGCAAGGGAGGAGAAGGCATCAGGGTGCTTGTCAGCGTTTCCACAAGAGGTATTAGATACTTTTAGCTGAGCGGGTTTGCGGCCAGCGGCGCTGAGCGGCCCAGCGGATACACCAGCGGAGCGTCGAGCGAGAAAAGACTTAGCTCGGCGGGTCCGGAACCCGCCCGAGCGGAAAAGATCGGCGCGCTCTGTTGCGCGATCTCGTGGTCAGAATTGGAGCTAGCGTAATATGAATACGCGTCGCGCTTGTTTTTATTATGCTATAACTGCGGAATAAATGTAATTTTCTTTTGTTTTCTCTATATTAGTTTAAAATAGGGGTGTTCTGGATGCAGTAGAGAAATATTTGTGTTAGAAAAAATGTTTGCGACTGCGACGCTACGAAAATGAAGCCAAGTGCTAACCGCCAGGTCAGTTGTTCTTTCGCGCGCTTTTTTAGTTGCTTCTGCTCTGCTTATATGCGTTTCCAAGATGCCGAAAAGCATATTGCAAGATCCGCTACTCCTGTCGAGACTTAAATGGTCCAAGATAGAAGATCGCCGCGGTCGTAACCGACGAAACAGCGTTGCCAGCGGTCATGCTCGCGGCCGCCATCTTGAATACCCATACACGCTCGCGCGCGCTCACGCACACTCGCGCGCTCCGCTGAGGAAGGCCTCCCAGCGGGGCGCCGTAAACGCGCTCGCCGCCCCAGCGCACTGCGCATGCGCAGTGGCGTCCGCGCTCGTCCGCTCGGCTCCGCTGGCCGTAAAAACGCTCAGCTAAAACTCTTTATTGTCTTCACCCAGACGAAGGCTGTTCTCTTATTGAAATGTTCGCAAGCACCCTGACGCTTTCCCGTCCCTTGTTCACCACGTGAGTACCGGCAGAGGAAGGCACTCACTGCATCGCTGAAGCATCAGTGTAATTTCGCGCTTCCGGAGTAATTTTCATCCTCTCTAGACCCAAGAAAATATGACAATTTCTTATTTGGTTACTGTCACTGCAAAAAAGAACCTGAAAACATTGCCTCAAAATGACCCGTCAAGAGTAAACAGTACTTGAAACACCGCATCATGGAGCGTCGGCCGTTAACATTCCTGCGTGACCATAGCATTGCACTGTAAACAATGACGGAACAAATCGGCAGAGTAAATGTATTGGGCAGACTTCGTGATTAGGGGGCTGAGACGATTAGGGGGAAGGAGCGAACCCCCCTTCCCTTGTGCGCGCGCCTATGAAGGTGTCTAAGTAACAATAATGAGGTTCCTTTGACAATAGCCTTGGATGGTGTCTAATTACCCATATAGAGAGTTTGCACGAACGCTGGCGACGCTATGCATTCTGGGTACTACGCCATCTTGTCTTCCTAGCAGCAGTCGTCGCAGCCACCGCACTTGCAACGCAGCCAAGTTTATACGGTTGTGTAGTGCGTGCAAACGGTGCTGGCATGATGGTATACTGTTATGTCATGAGCTTTAACAGCCGAGCCCAAATCAAAGCGCAGAAACTAAGAAAGGACGGGCAGACTATGATACGTCTGCACGAGTGCGAGAAGGCAAACCAGCTCTCAAGGCGACGCCTACGCGAATGGCTCGCGCGGATTAACAGACGCGAGATCGACGCCAGCCTGGACAAGTGTAAAGTCTGTTCATGCCACTTCGTGTCATGTGCGTAAACAATTTGCGACATATGGAGAGTTTGATAGTCGATTTGTTTACTGCAGCTCCTGCGTTCTACGCTTCACAAGGCAGGTACCTGGCGACGCGTCTAATTGCTGCCCACACCGAAGATCTTTGGTTACACGCATACATTTCCTACATCAACCGTGGAAACTTTTCGACGATTACCCCATCGCTGCAGCTGCGCTATGACTCGAAATCCCCAAATCAGACGCGCTATCATTGTTGCAAAGCACGATCCCATGGCTGGCCAGCAGCCAGTGTTAATGCCGTCTATGAACGACTGTTTTTGAAGTGCGTGCAAGCCGTACCCTACATAATACAGTAAGGTAGCAACACGCAAGCATGCTTCGCCGTTGCCATCCATGCAGATACAGTGTGCAGATCAAATGTCGCCGTCGCTTTCGCTCTAGTGGTTCACCTGGGTTTAAATCACAAAGGCAACAAAAGGAATTTGTATCTCTGTCAATAGTATCCTTGCCTGTGTTTTCAGGATCACGGCCTCGGCTGTGACCGTTTTCATCCATGGCTTGCATACGCATCCACTGGTGAGAATGCTATGGCCTTCCAAAGCTTCCTTGTCCTTAAGTTCCTGCTTAGTGACAAAACTAGTTCTCCGAACTAGAAATTCATGACTGCGGACGACGTCGACGGGCGGCCACGTGTCCAAATGCATAGTGATCCATAGTGCAGTCGCCGGCGCGTATTGTGAACGAGTCCACACTGCATTGCTTTGCCTTTTCCTCGTAGCGCACCCGATCTTTTCGGCACAGCTGCACACAACAATCCGGAGCAGAAACTGCTGACATCGTCCATGCGCGTCGGGGTGGCACACGAGCAACCCTGTGTTTGTTTGGTTGACTGTCGAAGACGACGCGGCTCTCGGGTCAGTTCACTGCAGCCTGCCTGTGCGGCGTCGACTGCTGTTTAGGACGGCAAGATGGCGGATTACCCAGAATGCATAGTGCCGCCGGCGTGCGTCAAGCTCCCTGTTTTGTCTTCCTTGACAATGAAATGTCCGTGACTCTGGGTGAATATATTTTAGACAAGTGACGGCTATGAGTACCTTTCGCGGCACGGAAAATAGAGCGTGTTTTTACACGATCGAGTTATTTCCTCAAGTAAAGGGGAATGGGTGGAATAGGCCGCAGGTCGAGGATTTCCCCGCGTAATCACCATGCTAAGGGGAGTTGTTATTATCAATCCATTTACAAAACCTCCTAAGCTTACTACGAATGACTGATATGCAGACATTTCTGCAGTGCAGTATGTTTTCTGGGGTGGTATTCTCCCGGTGTCGCCTTTTGCGACATGTCGCATTCGCTCTTCGCTGATTGGCTCGAGCCGCGGTGACGGCGGCGTGACGACACGGACCCGCTTTCCTGCTACGTCATCGTGACGTCGCCCCAATTTACTACGCTTAGTCGAACAACGGAATGTGCTGAAGCGATTCGCGCGGGCGACGGGCTACCGTTAGCGTACGAACGCAATCGGCAGTTGCGGCTTTTGCGCACTTGGCGTGAAAACATGGCGACGTCCTTTCAAGCGAGAGCCGCCCGCTTCAGCCAATTCAGCAGTCCTTGCGATTCCGGTCGGCATGTTTACCGGCAACTACTGCTGTTGTTACTCTTCGCTATCACTTACCTTGCTTCCACGATAAAGCTTAAGCTGCAATTCAGCCTAGTTTTTTAGATACGCTCTAGATTCTGGAGCGCGCAAGCCTAATGGGAAAGAAAAATAGATTTGGAGCTTTTTCGCGGTGTTTTATAGACTTAAATGAAGTAAAGCGAGTTTATGTTAAATTTGCAAATGTTTTTTTGAACATTAGACGTCATGTGATGGCAAATATTCTTGCTATAAAAGATACGAAACTACTGCTGCTAGTGAATCAGTAGAGGTAAATTGTCGCTTCTCGGAGTGAATGAATGCACCGCAGACGAAAGTTCCGGCGGCTTTTTCCGTTTCTTCGAGCATCTGTAAGCACTTTTTTAGGCCCCGCCCATATGCGACATGTCGCAAAAGGCGACACCGGCAGAATACTACCACTGCATTGCACACAATCTGTCTAAAGGAGGTTTTACAAACCAGAGCAGTGTTTTTGAGGCAAGTGCGTGCGGAGAACACATGTGCATCCACTTAGTAATAGGGTGTGCTTAAATTGCACCACATTATTCTCCAACGTCGTTCGCTGAAGCATGCGTATGCAGCTAACTTGTGAGCCATTTTGTAGCGCTCCCCCTTCTGAAACGGTAGGACTTTACTGGGAAAAGCGCCATCGAGAACGCGGCAAGCAATGGCTTGCCGCGTTCGCGATAAAAGAACTTCCATTCAGTTTTTTCTCTACCAGCCACAACACTGCAGATAAAGGGGGTGAGTCATGCCAACACCCTCTAGAGAAAAGTCACCCTCGCTACCCTGCGGGATAAAGGGAGCCGGACAATGAAGGATTCCAAGAATACGGGTAAGGTCAAGCACCCTCCGGGAGCGTATGCGTCACGTGGCATCCCACTGTGCACGTTCTTGTGACAAGGCGGTTCACCGGCTGCACGCAACAATCATTTCTGGCGCAAATTAAAACATCAAATATTAAGCGGGCTCACCAGGAAGAAGGCAACTCAGATTTGAACTTTTTCTGTGGATAGATGGCCACACCTGAGTACCCCAAAAAGGAGGGAAGTTCTATTGCCCCTCCAAGTGTGTAAACTACACCGCGACACGAAAGTATTCGTTCTTCCGCGTACAAAAAGTAGAGCCCATAACTTTCTGTAGGTATGCGGCAAAAGTTCCGGGGACCGAAGCACAAAAAAGTTAACCCCTCTCAAGCCATTGAGCCCAGAAGGATGTGGGGGTCATACAATGGACCACTTCCCAGGAACCCACCAATTTAGCATTTCCGGTTTGGAATGCCTAAGCTTCCTTGAGTCTTTTCTGGGAAAATTCTTTTGCAATGGTAGGGTGGGGTTACTAGTTTCCCCTGAGCAGACAGGTGTGGTCGTTTAAAATGGCGGATGCGAGGCTTGGTGCATCCCCAGGAAGTTACCCGGAAAAGGGTTCATTGCGTTGAACACCTATGCAGTCAGTCGCTAAATCAAAGGAAAGAAAGGAGCTCCTAGCACAATGCCTTATGACTGGTTTTCTTCCCATTCCCGCGTAGCCTTCCTTACATAGCTACAGAAGCATGTCCTCGGTTGTAGTGACAGCCTAGACTCGTACGAGCCTTCCCAGCGCCGAACACCCATCTTCCGCTTCTCGGCACCAACAAGGCACCAAGCAAATCAAAGTTGGATGAAACTTAAAAGGACGAGAAGTGTGGTTTGCAAAAGCACTGAGAGCGTCCTGTACCTATGCATGGTGACTGAATGCAAACTTTGGCATTGTATAAGCGAGTTCTTGCTTAGCTCTGTTTACATGAACTAATAACGCCAGGTTGAGTCAGGGGTCGGGCTGAGCGAAGTCAACCCAACTCGACCAACGCGTAGTTACACGAACTCGATTTTAGCTAGTCGAGACTAGTAGCGAAAAAATAATGTGTCGCCAGGTGGGGTCACGTCTCACTAGTAACATCCGCAGGGACAGACGAAATTACAATTAAGCTGATTAATGAACTTGGCCCAAGAAGCAAGAAAGCGCTGATAAAAGCATTGGAGACAGTCATAACAAATCAGCAAATTCCGCACAGCTGGAGACGGAGTAAAATGAATTTGAGTTATAAAGGGAAAGGAGATAAGATGAACATAAAATCCTTCCGTCCGATTACGATAACATCTGTTGTGTACAGGCTGGCAAATCAGGCTGTGAAATTAAAAATACAGTCATGGGTAGAAGGTAATCGGATACTCGGAGAACTTCAGAATGAGTTCAAAAGGAGTAGGCGCTTAGATGATAGCCTGTTCGTGATTACCCAATGCATAGAAATAGCTAAGGCGGAAAACAGACCTCTGTTTTTAGCCTTTCTGGACATAAGCGGTGCATACGATAACGTGAACAGGGAACTCCTGTGAAGCATATTGAAAGATTTAGGTATCGTCATGAGGTAATTGATTTTCTACAGGAAATCTAACGAGATAATGAAGTTGAAATTACATGGGAAGGGAAAAAAAGTGCCACAACTGTGGGGGTGCACCAAGGATTAAGGCAAGGTTGTCCTCTATTCCAGAAGAGGGCAAATACGGGCTGGTTGGTACATGTTTTACGAATTGGAAAAACAGCGCAATCAAAGACGAGAGACAAGAGAAGGACAAAACACCAGCGCTGGTGTTTTGCGCTGTTTGCTGCGCTGTTTTTCCAATTTGTCCTCTATCACCGCTGCTGTTCATGCTCTATGTGATAAATATGAAAAGAAGGCTAGAAGAAAGTAATCTAGGTTATAATCTGTCGTACAGATTAGGCGGAAATGTAGTTGAGCAGCGACTCCCAGGTTTAATGTATGCGGACGATATTGTACTGTTTGCAGATAGCCATGAAGATTTACAAACTTAGGGTAATTGCTGTGGAGACCAAGGAGACGCTCTAGGATTCAGTTTTAGCGCAACTAAATCAGGTGTGATGATTTTTAACGATACAACTGACCAGGTGCTTACAATACAAGGCCAAGAAATACCCAAAGTGGCCGAATACGAATAGCTCGGGATATGGCTAAACGAAGGGCAGATATACACGGAAAAGCATGAACAGGCTCTTAGGGCAAAAGGACGAAGAGACGCCGGGATAATGAAACATAGGGCATTATGGGGGTACAACAAATATGAAGTACTAAGAGGTATTTGGAAAGGAATAATGGTGCCGGGACTTACTTTCGGCAATGCGGCTCTGTGCTTAAGGGCAGAAGTTCAGTCGAGATTAGACGTAAATCAGATACCTGCTGGAAGATTAGGACTAGGTGCCCACGGCAAAACCACAAACGAGGCAGTACAAGGGGACATGGGCTGGGCATCGTTCGAAGCACGGGAAGCTAAGAGGAAAATACTATATGAAGAACGCCTCAGGAAATTGGACGATAAAGGGTTGGCAGGTACGGTATTTAAATATATATACAGAAATAACGTTGACTCACAGTGGCGGAAAAGAACTAGAAAACTAACCCGTAAGTATGCCGGTCATGAGGATGGAGAAAGAAAGAGTATTAAACGACAGGCTAAAAACGCGGAAGTTAAAAAATGGATGAATTCAATGGAAAATAAACATAGTGTAGAACTATATAGATACTGGAAAAGGCAGATCAGGAAGGAATTTTTCTATAACTCAAGAGGCAGTGCCCTACTTTTTGAAGCTAGATCAGGGTGCCTTAGAACGCGCAGCTGCAAAAAGAAATTTAACGAAGAAGATGACACATGTGCAGTGTGTGGTAGATCTGTGGAAACAATTGAACACCTCATAATCAAATGTGATGGTATCCATCCGGGTGGCGATGCCGGCACAGTCACTCTTCCCTAGGGTTTAAAGATAACAATGGTCATGTAAATGAATCTGCAGTGGAAGTTAGCAAAAACCGATTGGAGGATTGGTGGCTCAAAAACAGAGATGTGGCATAAGGTCAGAATTGTACTAAACCGTAAATAAAGATGATGGCGATTCTTAATGAGAATTGCCAACACAGTAAACAAAAAATAGTAAAGAAAAGCTGAGTATGGTGGCAATTGGCACCACCCCGCTTCAAAGGGGGCGCTCCTATCCATCCATCCAAAATTTTAGCGCGAAATTCAAATCCCCGCTGAAAAAAATATGTGCGCACGAACACAGACAAGCAAGAAGTTGGTGGTAGTGTGTAGTAGCGACAAAATAATTTGTCGCCAGGTGGAGCCACGTCGCACTAGTAAAGTTTTAGCGCGAAATTCAAATCCCCGCAGAAAATACATACACAACTTTCAGAGCCTGTAAAACGCAAACAATAGGTTCGAAATGGATAAAAATTGCGGCTTAACAATCAAGAAAGAAAAAGGGAGGAAATGTTGCGGATGAAATTTTGATATTTGACTTAGTTTTTTCCCTAGATGACATGAAAGTTCGACATATCTAAAAGCACCAGCTTTCTGGAACTTTGAGTCAGTTGCAGTTGAAGAGCTGGGCCAAGTAGGTCAGTTTTTTCGCGTGGGTCCGGCCCAATCGACAAATTACGGCCAGCGCAGAGCTCTGCAATGCGCACACCTGTGCGCAGAAAAAAAAACCTAAGAGGCCACTGCAGCAGTCGAGAGCCGCATCTTACGGTAGTTATTGCCGAGAAGCGGACAGTCGTTGTTTCAGCATTAAGCATTACAACTTTTCTGGATATGAGATCGAGAAGTGCGGGGAGCGTGGTAAGAGACTATCTACTTTCAGGACGGGCAATGCGAAATTCTGTAAAGGACCTCACAAACCTTGTAGCTGCTCATTGTATCCCCGACGTGCCTGCGCCTGTGCCAACGATGAACTACAGGAGCTCACATTCACTCACTCGCACTAACACTCATCTCCACTTATATCCCCTCACTCACACTCATGTCCACCCATGCACTGACTAACACTCACACTCAAAGACGTGAGGGTGAGTTTCAGTCAGGCAATACGAGTGCACTCATGAGTGAGTCTGCCGATCTATGCCTATTTTGCATTGCAATTCACTGATAATTACGCCGTCCACGTGTAGTCCAACAGGTGGGAAGCGGGACTTCCTTCATTCATTCCTCATTCAAATAACGAATGCATATTGATATCAATCTGAGAAATATCTGAACAGACCTCGAACGCCATCGGCAGTATGCAAGCATCTACAACATTGTGAGAACAGGAGCGCTATCGAGACTTCAACAAGTGGATATGTCAAATAGAACGATAATTTCTCGGCAGACAAGCGTGAACAGCTGGATCGACTCACCTCAGGAATTTCTGGGTTGCAGTTCGCTATACGGCAGGTTCAACCTCCACACTTTCCTCACGTCGACTGTTCAGACGTCCCCGAATACACGATTCGAATCAACTTCGGACTAACTCGGTACACAAACGGTTTGACAACTGAGGGGTCTATCCTGCGGGCTCTATTTTTAAAGGCAAGGTGACCCAGGTCACGTGTGATGAGAGAGAGAAATTAAGGGAAAGAAGTAAAGGGAAGGCGATGGGTCTGGGCGTGTTTGTGACTCATGTGAATGACGGTCAACCCCTAGCACAATAGCAACCTCTAGCACAACCACAATATTCTCAGAATATTGAAGTGAGTAGGAGGACCAACAAGACGAGATAAAGAAGGAAAGGAGAAAAAAGAAGGGGCCGGAAACACGTTCCCCATACAGTACAGTACAACACTAGAACCCAGTGGCTCTTGCCTGTCAAAGGTGCCCCTTCCAGGAATGTTAGGACTGGCATCCCTCGATTTTCATGACCCTGCTAGTGTGAGAATGCAGGGAGCGGGGCCACAATGGAGAGAGCTGTCCATCCCCCACCAGAGGGAAGGGGTTTTCCCCTTTCTTCGACCAATAGGTGCTTTGCCACACATCACGTGTTCATGCGTCACCACATTGAGAGGCGCGCTTTCGGCCCTCGTACACAGACGGCAATCTCGCATTCTTCTTCGAAAAGGAAGAGGAAAGACGTCCCCTTATCTCAATAGAGCCCAGGCGCGAACGACAGGAGCGGGTCGAGACAGGTACTTGTCAAGGGAATGCATCATTGTAACCTTTTCAGCTCTTTCCTTTACACTCTACCTCGAAACCTGGCAATGTCCGGCGGGGCTTCAGGTTCACGCAGATTTGGGGGCAGCCCTGCACACTTTTTCGAAGAAGGACACAGTGCAGGGCTGCTGACTCATCTCCTCTCGCGCTAAACCCTTCATGCAGTATTGCAGGAAGCGAAAACGTGTCTGTGAACGATGGTTTTTGGTTGCAAAACGTCTTCCTCTAAGTCAGCCTTCCCGCAATTTTGCAAGTTGTCCATTACCGGTGGCTCGCGAAGATCCGCGCGCTACCTCTGGCAACCGCCGCCTCTTGCCAGTTTTCGGTCGGCTTGCGCATTTCGCTCAGTGACGCGCTGTTTTGATAAGTTGCAGTGCGTTCGCTACCATGACGTCGTGGCCGGCTGAAACGACAGTTTATTTTATTTATCTTCTTAAAGAGTTCTCAACTCTGTGGAATAGGCCGGTATGATTATTTGAACACACAAAAGAAGCAGGTGCAGTGGGCTCACATACGGGACAGAATGGAGGATAATAATGGAGGATAGATGGCCTGGCTACATGCCATTCACTGTTGTCACGTACGCTTTTTATTTCACTGTGTTTGCGGCATAAAACAGCTGGATTCTTCGTTAATGTTTTGTGCCACTCATTTATAATCTGGTTTGTTTTTTTTTGTTTTATTAGCCGCTTCATTTTAATCACCTGCGTGCCTACCTCTCGTAGGTGGCTTCTGTGTTTACGTTGCCTGTCGTTGCTTTTCTCAAACTAGCACCCTGTTTACTTTTTTTAAAAAAATCCTTGGCTTGACTGTTGAGGCGTGCTGCTCAATATGAAAAAGTTCAAGCGAAATACACAGTGGCACGAGGTGAAACGGGGAGTGCCTCTTATAAATGATTTATTCTTTTGTTATAACAGAGGCCTTGAAGACCCAGTTTACGAACAAGCGCCGCACATACCGCAAAGAAAAAGAAAAAATGTCCCAGTCAAAGAGCGGGCAGGGCTCTGAAGAGAGGTACTTGCGGAGGTGGCGGTTTTTTGCGGTGCCCAGTGGCGGTGCCCTCTCCGCCCACCGCTCTTCCAATGACCCGTATGGAGTGCCACAAAAAACGGTGTGTCATTCCTCTCTTGCACAGAAGGCTGGTTGGAAGCCAACGCACGTGGTCATCGCGCTGCCTGCTGCAGGTGCCATCCGCTTCCTCGGAAATGGACTGCGTGTGAGTCATACACGCCGACGGGCCGCAGGGGTGAACCAGTGGCGTGGAGAAAAAGACAGGGGAGGAGAAGCATACATGCGAAATATGACTGTGTAAGAATATGCGAGTAAATGCATGGGCGTCTTCCTTTCATTCATATTTGAACGATCTTACATGAATGTAACCGCCGATTTCCTAATAAAAAAGCAAGGTTTACATTACGACAGAAATAATGCACCATTTCTAGTAGCGCTGTGCACAAACCTCCTAGTTCGCCGTCTTTGCCAGCTAGAAACCCAGATAAGTTCGCTGAAGGTATATTTTAGAAAAGCGTTCGAGGAAAAAAAAGACAACAAAATATGGGTGCAGTGCTGGTTTCTTTTACACCCTGTTTTTCTTGGCACTGTCAGACTGCAATCACGAGGATAAAGGCAAGACTCCCTCCCCTCCCCGTCACTTTAAACGAATTATTTTTCTGAGAGGTAGCCTGGAAGTAGCAGTCCGCCGAAGGCAGCACCAGTAATGCGCAACTAGTAAAGGGGCACTGACAAGTAGCAGGGGTAATTCTATTAGAGTACGAATGCTAAATTCAACTTGAACGAAAAAAAAAAAATTTTCCCAAAAAAACTCGTTTACACTCTGCTGCGCAGACTACAATGGTGCCCTACCCTTTCAACCTGTCAGTACTGCATCACTCGCCGCGCTGCTTTTTTTTTTCATTTTGGTGCTGCCAATTGACCGCGCCTGCGGAGGGGGCGGCGAGTGTTATTTTTCGCTGTGCCCCACTGGCAGCGCGAAGTAGAAACAAGCAAGCCAGCGAGAAATTTTGCAGTGAACAGATTGGAAAGGTGCAAAATTAGCTTGAAAGCAACAGTGGCATCACCGCGCACTGTTTCAACATTTAAAAACGTTTATAAGTAATTTACCTGTACGTCCCACATGATTGCAGATTGCACAACAAGAATTCCATTTTTTCTGTCTGGTTGTATAGTCATGCAAATTCTACATTCGCATTACAGCTTGCAGAGGGCACCGTCGCATCAGAAGGTGGCACCTTGAATGAGGAGAGCCCTGATGTTGAAGCTGTCACTGCCGGCAAACTGCACTCCATTCGGCTTAGCGTACTTCAACAACTCTCGGCCAAAAAGTTGAAACCAAGAAAAAGAGCGGAGATGTGGGAGGAGCGAAAGAACGTGCTCGCGACCATTGCGGGCGCGATGCGGCCAGCAGAGGGCAACGATGCCGCTGCGCACTTGGCAAAACTGCCGCAGCGATGCTGAGGACTTTGGATGGTGTTAAGCTTTCTCGCTGCCAGAAAGAGTTATTGGATGTACTAGAGACGCATTTCACCACGGAATAACCACACTTCGACTTCCTGATATTGTTTTATGGGGTCTGCATGGGCAGCGCGAATGGTCTGGGCAGGTAGTACATGTTGTCTACGCACAGCTGTACAATACAGTCCTATGTTTCACTTCTTTTTGCTTAGCTCTGGGCATATACACTGTGCCAACATGCGCAGACTCTCGCTGCCATGGCACAGCACCTTTGCCTTTGAAGTACTCGAATATTTTGTCACGAACAGCAGCACCGTATGCAGCACCGTATGGCGGTATCCCGAAAAAAATGGACCCTCCCGCACTTCGCCACCTCCTTCGGCAGCACCTTGTCCATCTTTAGACACAAAAATGTGCGTGCCACACACCGCATTAGCCATGGCAGCGACTCTCTCCTGCTTCGCGTTGATGACGGTTTGCAGACAACGAAAACGATTCGCCAAGATCCCGAATGCACATCCGACAACGCGCCGGGCTCTTGACAGCCTACAAGAAAAAGGAGTGTTTATACGAAAAATTCAAATGCGTAACTAAGTGATGCATCAGTGGGCTGGACGCGTGGAACAGCACTTCTCTTGCGCACTAATTATTTTCCTCAGTTGTTTACTAGCAAAACGGACACCAATAGTACTTAATATGCTTGATAAGCTTTTCACTTTCGGGGTATTCCTTAAATCAAACTTTAGCTGTACAAGAATTCATCGTTGTATGTGCATTTAGGAAAATAAATATGTGTGTCAGCCGAATAGGTGAAACTGCCCAAAACACACTGTCATGAAGCCATTAACTACGAGAATACTAAGTTTACCTGTGACTAAATATCCTCTGCTCATCCGACAGGGTGGTTCCTCCGTATGGCTTCATTAGGTTTCTGCCGATAGGGCACGCGTCGTGCGCCACGAACACAGGTGGCAGAAGCAACTCTGCCGGTCCTCCCACAATGACTGCCTCCGGCAGGTTGGCTCTGTTCTCCGTCAGGGCACGCTGCAACGCTGTCGTTTGCCCGACACCTCCATCGCCCTGGGATCCTGGCGCACCGACCTCGATGCAGATAAATCGGTACTTTGAGTACACAATACCAAATAGAACAATACTGTATGATTTTTTGTAGGTAAAATAAATTGAGCCTGATTTTGTCGGTTCGGTATGCAGACAAGTTTTCCGTCCATTGCAATGGCACAATTTGCATATTGCCAATCTTCATTAAATGCCGCTATATTGTTTTGCCAATCTTTTTTTGTTGTTTCCGGCGCCCTTTGGCAATCCCCTTAAAGGGGCTGCAGAACACTGCTTGGGGGGATACCGGCTATACTTCAGGTGGATTCTTTATGTCACACAGATGCTGACTTAAAAAGAATTCCAGGAATCGATGCACAGGAACGGGAGTTGTTCAGTGAAGAAATTTCAAAATACAAGCAAACAAAACGGTGCCCTCAACTCGATTTTGGCGGGGCTTCCCACTCATATTTCGCTCTCCCAATGATAGCACCTGGCGCAACCAATCAAAACAGCCTGCCAAACACGTCGCGGAAGTTTGCACTCCATGGTTGCCTACTCTCTGCAGCTCGTTCTTGCTGACACTGGCAGCGTCATTTCCATATGGTAGAGCCCCTGGTGGTGTATTTTTATTTTACTTGCTTTGCAGGGCTTTTATCTAGGACGAACAAGTTGTTTTTGTTCATCTAATATATAAAACGCAGACAGGTGACAAAATGTTTCTCTATTTATTCACACAAATTGCAGTATATTTACTGTTTGTACAATCATCAAGCTCGTGCCAGGTGATGCCATATCCGCTTCTGACACCCGCCACTCTGTGGGGACACCATCAGAGCCATGAATTTGTTTTTTAGAGGACATTAACATATTAAAAAACGGAACATACGCTGTATCACCGACGCTAATAGCACCATTGTAACTCACTGTATGCGATCAACAGGCAAAACAGTCAACTAAGATTGTGTTTCTGGGCCCCTTTAAAGCTTTCATATATCACGGTGCAGGTGTCTGCTATGATGCGATCCACTGTTCAGTGGCCAAGTCTGAACTGCCGTCTCCCTCTCTCACTGTGATGACTTTCCTTTGAGCTTAGCGGTGTTTTGCTGGCATGCTATTTGCGCGTGTTGGAGTTCATGAGCGAAAAGGGCTTCTTGGCCTGATGAATTGATGATTTATTTCATTGCCCTTGTTGACGAGTTTGCTATTCGGTAGGATACCAGTCGCGATGACTATTTAAAAGCAGGTGATATGGCTGCACATACGTGGCCAGGTGGAGGATACTTGGCCTGCCTACGGGTCTTACACTCGGCACTCTAAACACGATTTCGCTTATACGGGGGTAAAGAGGGAGTAGGATGTCCTTTAGCGCACTCCCTTTTCATAAAAGGAAGTGCGCTGGAGGACATCTTGCTCCCTCTTTACTCCTTTCTGCTTAGAGTGTGGGTACATGCACTGCTTTTTTTTACTGTATTCGTTCCATATTCCCAGTTTGAATGCGAATTACTCATTGATTTTGTGCTACAGTGCACCGGCTTTTAGAGTTTGTTTTGTTTGGTTTTCTTAGCCGCTTGCTCGATCCGTGGCCACCTCTATTTTCCCGTTGTCTGTCGTTGCTTTTCTCAAAGTAGCTCCGTGTTCTATTCGCGCTTTTCACGGCCTATAAGGGGCGCCACCGTTCGGACAACATGGCCGACAGCATGATGATCGCTGCATAGCACTGCCAGCGTAGCTGCGATGTTTTGCGGCTGACAACGTGTTCACTCGCTGTAAACACGGCCAATCTCACGTGTGTCTTGACGGTGTGGCACCTCCAGATATTCTTTCCATAACGTCTGTGTTTTCTTACGTCCGGGATCGCAAGCGCTCCCTAAACTAAGGCGAAGCAGTACTGGACGCCGGGCACCCTATGTGCTGCGGCCGCCGCCGATATTCAGACCAAGATGTGCAAGTAGTCAGTTTGTGTCTGGAAACGAATAAGGTGAAAGGACCACCGCATGAAATTCAAGTGGAACTGGACATAAAGGTGAATAAAGCATAAACCATTTGATATCTCGCTAGCACTCAGAAGGAACCACAGCAGAAGCAATGCTGAGTTGCGCAGTTTCGTTTTACAGGACAAGTGCCCTTCTAAAGCTAGACTGTTCGCTTATTGCAAGCATGTGATAGCGACGCAACTGCATGTAAATGGGTATGTCCCCAATTAATCAAAATAAAAAACAAGCGGCATCAAGTACGGCGTATTTCGTTTCACCGCTTTCTTCTTAGCGTTGGTAATTAAGCTGAGATCTTTAATCGTTTTGCACTGCATTTGGTTCATTCAGTCATATCTTGTTGCACATATTGTCGGGCGCTAATCGATAGTTTTGTCGAAAAAAATTATAGTGAAAAAATTGTGGCCTGTCTACAAAGCATTCAGTATCCGCGCCATCGCTTTAACCTTCCCCGCCGCTCACCCATAGCTAGGGCAAGATTGCGCGACAAAAACGTGTCTGCTCGCAGCGGAGCCTGATATCCGATTTGCGAGATGGCTTTGTTAATCGACAGCATTAATATGTGTCTCGTTAAGCGGGAAATCCGGATTCTACCGAAACTCCGAGTGGCGTCATGCGTCAATGTCTGCAATGAAATTGATAGAAAGAGGACCTCAATTTGAATTAAAGGACGGCGCATGTCTCAACTGACTTAACTTTGTAAAGTGAGTAAAGAAAATATTTCATAAATCTTATTCGGATTCGAACCCGTGACCCTTGAGTAGCGAACCAGTCCATGTCCCCACTGGCCACGTTGACTAAGTGGAGTGGATGTATGTGTTGTAACGTGCTATCCAGTCGAATGGATTAGGTGAGATCATAATTAGAGTAATTAAGTGTACAAGTGAGAAGTGTCTGTCCGCGAACGTAGTTTAGTGATGGGCTAATGAGGGGAGTGGAAGTAGAGGTGTGCTAATTAGTGATATAGTAATTATACTATATAATTATACACTTATACATTAATATATTACATTTATATATTAATTATACATTTATACAGGCATCATGTGACTTGGAATATGTGCCCGCAGTGGATAACCAATTGAGATTACTAGTTCTGATATCATATGGCACATGTGTTGTGTGCTAATAAGTCCCCCGACCATTAAGCAATCACGCCATACCCTTAAAGGCGGAACTTAAGTGTCCTCCAAATTTTTTTCCCTCTTGCAGGCTTGGCCTCAAAAACTTCCAAGTTTTTGCTCTCACTAATTCGCGCAAGGCTATGAGGGTATTTAAATAAATAAAAATAAATAAATCAGAGCTTCAGCAACAGTAGGGCCGGCGCTCGTCGAAAAACCTCTACGATCCAAAGGAGACAGAAAAATTCTGCCACGTGAAAAACATTAGAAACAGTGAAGCTGGACGAGTCTACTCAAACAAAATCCTGCAGAACGTCTTGCAGGCGGGTCCATCGTCGCCCTGCATGTAGACGGCCGACATAGCGGGAATGTTGTTCAAGATGAGATCATTGAAAGGAAGGCTAACCATTCACTGGTGCAATTTATGGCATGAGACACTAGTTTGGATGAGCTTGCAGCGCTGCACTCGTTTGTTGTTGAAGACTTGCCGTTGCTGCGAAAAGGCTTCTTAGGCACACGCATTCTTGAAAGATCACTCGGCGAAACAAGCGCACAACACACGAAACGGTTCACTTACACCCTATGCAACTACCGCAGACGCCTCTGATTCCCCACCGCCGCTGTTCATCACGGAGACTGGGACGTCTTTCGACGATCAGGAACTCGAATTCACTCCAGCTTACTCGTTTAAAGACATTTCTTTACTTTATCAATCTGGCCATAGTCTTTATCCCCGCCAGTGTAAAGGTCTCTGAAAGGCGGAGGAGCGGCTTCTGCTTCGCCTATATACAAATACTTTGCTGTGCCCGGCAGCTCTCAAACACTTTGACCCTTCTTTCTCTGGCAGCTGTCCGCACTGTGCGGAGAAGTCTTCGGACATCTACCACATGGTGTGGGCCTGCCCCTCCAACCCTGCTATCCCCCCTCACCCCAACCCAACCCGGGAGGACTGGGAGGCGACCCTGCTCGGCTGCTCTGACCTGCAGGCCCAACGGGCCCTGGTCGCGCGAGCCCGGGCAGCGGCCGACGCCACTGGGGTCCCGAACTAGGGACCTCCACCTAGTACTTGTGAGGGCTGGCCCCCTCTGGGTCAGCTCATACCTCACCTCCCGAAGTTTATCTGTAAATAAATGTTTTCCACCACCACCACCGCGGCGCGTCAGTGTGTGAAACGCGCGAATAACGTTGTCTGTTGCACTGAGCCACGTTGCACAAGTTCAAAAGGGTACAGTAAATGCACGGAATTTGAAACGGAGGTGACGCTACGTGCTATGAGGTGCCTAAGTTGTGGCAGTTTTTGCAGGTTTACCTTGTATCATGCAAGTCTGCGAAATTTATTAGTGATTACTTATTCTCTTACTACTACAGAGGTCTTGAAGGCCTCTGATGATGATGATCACCGAAAAGGGGATAATCTCCGACTGCAAGAGCGGACAAGGCTCGAAGGAATAGTATGGAAGAATGTGGCGCTTCTTACCTGCGACGAGATTTTTTAATGCTGTGCCCACGCCAACGCACCGCTCCTTCAGCGACGTGTACGGGCGGGAACACGAAGCGCTATTTATGTCATTCGTCTCCAGCACAGAAAACTGGTCGGAATTCAACGTGCGTGGATGTCGCATGCCCACCGAAGGTGCAATTCGCTTCCGCGAAAACGAATTCCAAAGGTGGTTGCGCTTCAGAGAATCGGCCGGGGTGGGGGTTGCCCTCACACCTGCCGTCCCTCGGAAGTGGCCTCAGTATCGATATGTCTTTCCTCGGCTTAGGGGTCCGATATACATATAAACGCGAGGACTTTGAAGCATACAAGGATCCGGCAACTGAAAGCAGCGGGTCTTCTACTGCGCAACCCTTCTTCATATATTGCCTGGACGCAAGGACTATTCCATTGCTCACTACTGGGCTTCCTAAAATCAGCTAACCTAATCCCATTACTTTTATCATTACAACATCCTCCATCACTTCGCCCATTGATGCCCTGAGGCAATAAATCTCATTAAAAAAAAGAACTGCGCGTGCCTGGCACAAGCCGGTGGCCCATGTTCAACCAGCGGGGTGCGGAAAGACAGTAAAGAAAAAGCGGGGTGTACAAATATACGATTCATTGTACTAATGTAGTTCTCGCATTCACGTTTGAGTGGATTGGACATCAGTGAACTCTTTTCCAGTACACACCCCTCTACTGGCTACCAAGATGGGTTGGGTCGCTATGGTTCCCTCCCAGAGGGCCCGAGGAGACGTCTCCCGCGCGCTTATTGTATGAAAGAACAGTCAACTTGCAAAATTCCAGGGTAGCTGACTCACTCGGAGAAAATTTCCCACCAAAAACCCTCGTTCACAAATTGTTTTCACTTCCTGCTTTGCCAAGTGTAGTTAACCAGAAATCGGCGAGTTGGCCTCCAATGTGTTCTTTTGGATTCACTGGAACGCTTTTTCCGTAACTCTATCCTGTCTTCGACAGCTTCCCTCTCTTGCAGATTAAGTGGCATCTCCGCCCCTCCCCCTTCCTTTTTTCCAAAAAGAACGCGATAATGCCTTCTGTGAACGAGAGCTTTTGATTAGGTATCCCCACTGGGGCGGACACTGCCACTGCCACACACGGGATGCGTGAAGAAACACTACAGTAAAACAATCGTTCCAACCTCACTCGCCTCTGTACCATATGACTTCACTTCCACATCCGACTTCGCCCCCCCCCTGCCCCCCCCCCCCCTAAATCCTTTCATCTCGGCGATCTCTCTTGCCTCTCGGTGGCGTCATTCTGTCATATGAAAAACTGCCAGGGTAGCCAAACAATTAGTTAACACTCACCAGCTGCTTTCCCGCTTTGCGTTGCTCCTAAGGTTTCCTTTACTTCCTCTTACGTTACTGGCAAGACGTCCCGCTTCAACGTGGGAAAAAAGGTGTATCGTTTGAAGATGTCATCTAGCATCGTGAATAATCATGTCTGACATGTGCTACAAATTACCCACAGGGTGAGACATCTGTGTGGCTCACTTAAATTTTTTCAATTTTTTTTTCAATTTTTGTACAACCCTCGCGCGCATATGTGGATCTTGGTCAAATGTTTAGGGGAATCCCCCAAGGTGGAGTAGATTTGTAATAAGGGAGATTACTCATTGGCATCCACCCGAGCGCAGCCATACGGCTACAAAGAAAAGCTATACAGCTTTCTCAGAAACTTCGTAGTTAATGAAAAATTCGTCCTGGTCCGGGGTTCGAACCCAGGACCACCGCTTCACCGGAGCAGTCGCTCTACCAATTGAGCTAACCAGGACTTTTTTTTCTTCAACATGGTATTTATTAGTTATGTAATGTTCTATGAACATGAACTATATACAAGCCATCATGAAAACAGTGTTAAACAATACATATTGAAAAGACCATGCACTAGAAAAGGGGCAATGCAGAGCACATCACTAATAGTAAGTGCCACTCTGATTCGTACTCAGTCTGGGCATACACGTCTCTTAGATGAACAACCATTCGACTGAAGTGATCCTTTGTAGACACAACAGGTTCACAGTGTCTGTCCATCATGCGGGTTTTCCAGAGGCTGTGCAGTCCAATCAGAAAGAACATGTCCAGGGGTTCATCAACAAATGGCAGCGCAGTGAGATAGCGAACAGTATGTGGAGTCAGATGAATTCTTTTTTTAAATGTGCGTTGCAGGATATCCCAGAAGAGTACTGCATCTTTGCAACTGATGAAACAATGCTCAATTGTTTCTGGTTCATCACAAAGGCGGCAATTAACGGTAGACACAAAAATGCCCTTTTTCTCTAACCATGTTCTAACGGGCAACGTACCGGTGTGTAACTTAAAGAAAAAGGTCTTTGTACACGGCGAGACTGGCATCTGACGTACTCTTTTGAGTACGTCATGCACAGGTAAACCAAAATACAGAGAGCGGTACATGGGCGGAGGGAAGAGCATACTAATCAAATCCTTATACAACTTTTTCCTCGACACTAAAAAAAAGAACTCAGGAGAAAAACGAACAAGTAGGAAACGGACAGCCAAATACACCCCTTGCATTATGCCCCACAAACACGGACGGTCAAAAACATTGGAAGACACAATGAGGTTGGGTAAAACATGAACTAAATTTGTTTGCAGGAATGAACGTACTATTGGGTGTGTAGTGTCACGGGAAAACATGAAACATGACACTATCTGTCGGACATACAGGTGAACTAGACCAAGGTCACCAGCGGTTACAGGCCGAAAAAGGTTATCACGCCTCATGGATTCAAAAGACGAATCCCACACAAAAGTAGCGAAACCCCTGTGAAAACGCTGCATAGGAAGTCTTGCGCAATGAATAATTTGCAGTACATAATATATTTTAGTGGCGAGAAACAGATTACAGGCGGTCGCCCTGCCAAAAATTAAGAGGCCATGGGGGACAAACGTTTGAGCATAGCGCTGAAGAGTTGACACGCGGTCTTTCCAATAATGTGCGCTATGCTTATAGGCACTCAAAGGGACGCCAAGGTACTTTGGTGGCCTGCATGTCCATGTTATACCAGCATATTCTGCAGGTGTCGTACCCCAGCTACCAAACCAAAGACCTTAACTCTTAGAGCGATTAATCCGACTTCCTGACACCGAACCAAAGTCCTCCGTTAAACGAATAACCTCATCAATGTTTGGCTTATCTGTACAAAAAAACGCAAGGTCATCTGCATAAGCCAATACCTTCAGTTCGTGGCCCATTATTCGGAAACCATTGACAGCTCTATTGTTTATAACACTTATGCAAAGTGGCTCAAGTATAATGCGAACAGGAGCGGAGACAGTGGGCACCCTTGTTTCACCAAAGACTGAATTGGGACTGGTTGCGAGAGACAGCCATTAACAATCAAGCGCGTGGTACAGGATTTGTAACAAAGGCGTATGCCAGTAGAAAGTATTGAACCGAGATTGACGTGATTTAAAGGTGCAAAAAGAAATGAATAGCACACTCGATCAAATACCTTTGCCAGGTCAATTTGCAGCATTGCTAATTGTTCTTGAGCGTCACTGCAATACTGCAACACCGTACGTGCTACATGTAGGTTAGTTTGTATTGATAGTCCCCGCAAGCCACATGTTTGATTAGGCCCAATCAAAGTAGACATTGCAAGCTGCAGCCGATTTGACAGTACTTTAGCAAAAATCTTATAATCTACATTAGAAAGCGTGATTGGTCTGTAGCCATCCTCGGTCTTTGGTATAAAGACAATATGTCTTTTCGTAAATGACTGAGGCCGAAATTCAACATCAATACTTGTCTCAAAAATTTGGAGCAGGACAGGGGCTAGAACGGATTTAAATGCCTTGTAAAATTCTCCTGAGAGGCCGTCAGGCCCCGGAGTTTTCGAAAGCGGCAATTGATCAATTGCATCTTGCAATTCACCCAAGCTTAAAGAGCCACTTATTGCCTTGGACTCATCCTCATTGAGTGGGTTAATCATGGACACCAATCGCGCTATATGATCATCATCAGCAGTGCTAGACGTGGCAGCAAACAGAGAGCTATAGTGGTTTTCAAACTCGGGTAACTATGACATCTGTACTTGTGACCAGGGCACCACCACAGTAGAGCTCAGAAATCCGCTTGGCAACCACATGACGACGCAACGTTTATAGATACTTTTTTAGTTCCATAACTCCTCGCAGCGCCCGTAGGGAGCAGGCGGCCTGTCGCCGTCCCCGCCACCGCGGCGCTGCAATCGCGGGTTGAGCTGGGAGAGCGAGAGTCGTCTGCTAGCGTGCAGCGTTTTGCACGAGCACTCGCATTCGAATCATCGCTGCGCGACTGCTGTTTTTTTGTTTCCGCCTCTTGCCCGGAGGTATTTCGTGACATATGTGTGCTTAGCGCGTTTGCGAACTTAAGAGCGGTATTCTGAGCAGTGTCACTAGCGGCCGTTTTGTACGGGCAATGACGAAATGCATGCTTCGATTCTGTTTCTCGTGAGATGAACCTAACCTTGCTACTTCAATAGATTCGGATTATCCGCCGAACCAGTTTTTCGCGACTGGCTGTTGTGTTTCGCATTTCGCGCAAAATTACTTTTACGTTTTATTACAGCAATACTGGTGCAAATAAAACCCGCCGCTGTCTCAGTGGCTACGGCCCGCGGCTGCTTTCCCGAAATCCGCGAGTTTAATACCGGTGTAGGCGAAATGCAAGAGCAACTCAAGGCCCTTGGCATTTAAATAGAAAAATTTTATTCAGAAACCCACTAAACATCGTTGTTGACAAATTTGCTGTCAACTAATTTGTGAGACAAGCTTCGCCTTCTTTCGCTCTCTTTGAGCTCTAACGGCTCTACTATTTTCCAAGCACTTTCCTCGCGCAAAGAAGTGCATGCGCGTCACTAAATAAAAGTAAATTAATTAAGCTGTGAACACCTCAGCATGCTCTGGACAACCAACACCATTCGTGCCTCTTTTTACAAGAGAATCCAGCACGTTCCAAAACAGGTCGCCGAACAACTCGCCCTTTGTAGCCTGTTTTATAATACCCTCTACCGCGCTTACACAGGCAAACATCTTTTTGGAAGGGTACGCGAAACTGCCACTGACATAGTCGCGCTCAATAATGAGCATAACCTCACGCGGCAGAGAATCCTGCCTGCCAAGTGCGTCCGCTTTGCAGAGTTCACATTTCGCTTTATTTTTCTTTTTGAAAGCCACATAGCCTGCCAAATAGTACAGGGCTGTTTCTTCTGGTGATGAAATCTGTGGTCGTTGGAGGCATTAGAGAGGTCCCTGAAAGGTATCGCCGTCAGCTCCTGCCAGATCTGTTCTTTCTAGTCTTTTTCTGGATGAGGGCGTCGCGACGCTTTTCTCCGAGGCTTTTGAAGGCACTAAGTAAGACACGATCAGTTCCCGTCTCACAGTTTCCTTTCACAGCTACTTCACCAGGTGTGTAAAGACAAAGCAGCCTAAATAATTGGCTGAACTTCGTCACTGTAGGGTGGTCTTCGTCACCTCCAAATGACCTCACTAGGCCAAAAAATCTCTGGATTAAAAATATATATATATGAGCATTTCTAGGCTTTTCCAACATGCCAGTCTAATTACCTCAAGCGGGTCTTGGTTTAACTTCGATGTCAGAATATAGCTGACGCCCTTGTTGTGTAGGAAGTCTATAATGGACAGCGCTGACATCAGTGTCACCCGCAGGGACTCAACGGTTTGATTTTATGCAATGAGTTTGATATTTCCTCTTCCTTCCGTCCGGATGGCGTTTCTCCGAGTTGCTCTTGTACCCGCTGGTACAGCCGGGCACGAAGCAAGTTGCATCGTCGCGCTCGAAAGCTGCTTCACGGCCAGCAGCGTTTGTTGTTCTGAGTGCACGATGGGGACCACGTGTTCGCAGAGCGCACAGGAACACAAATGGACAAAAAAAAGCCAACGACAAACGCGGGCACGGGCTAAGTAGTAACGGCGGGAGAGGGGCCGCGCGCGCGCCGGCGACCGCGCAAACCTCGACTGCAGCGCCCTCTCACCGCCCGGGTACAAGCAGCGCCCGCTTTCAGCGGAGGAGTTATGGAACTAAAAAAGTATCTATAAACGTTGATGACGACGCTCATCTAGCAAGGCCTGTCTAGTAGGCTCCTCAGAGTGCAGAGCACGGTTGCTGCGGGATCGTACACGGGCTGCACGATAGCGTTCTGCATCAAACTTCAGGACGGCAAGCTTATGGTAGGGCGAGAGCGAATTGATCAATAACTTGAAGTGGGAACTGTGTTGGTCAAATGTTTAGGGGAATCCCCCAAGGTGGAGTAGATTTGTAATAAGGGAGTAATTACTCATTGGCATCCACCCGAGCGCAGCCATACGGCTACAAAGGAAAGCTATACAGCTTTCTCAGAAACTTCGTAGTTAAAGAAAAATTCGTCCTGGTCCGGGGTTCGAACCCAGGACCACCGCTTCACCGGAGCAGTCGCTCTACCAATTGAGCTAACCAAGACGGCAAGCTTATGGTAGGGCGAGAGCGAATTCATCAATAACTCGAAGTGGGAACTGTGTTGGTCAAATGTTTAGGGGAATCCCCCAAGGTGGAGTAGATTTGTAATAAAGGAGTAATTACTCATTGGCATCCACCCGAGCGCAGCCATACGGCTACAAAGGAAAACTATACAGCTTTCTCAGAAACTTCGTAGTTAAAGAAAAATTCGTCCTGGTCCGGGGTTCGAACCCAGGACTACCGCTTCACCGGAGCAGTCGCTCTACCAATTGAGCTAACCAGGACGGCAAGCTTATGGTAGGGCGAGAGCGAATTGATCAATAACTCGAAGTGGGAACTGTGTTGGTCAAATGTTTTGGTCAAATCTGTGTTGGTGTTGGTCAAATCTGTGTTGGTCAAAACTGTGTTGGTCAAATCTACTCCACCTTGCGGGATTCCCCTAAACATTTGACCAACACAGTTCCCACTTCGAGTTATTGATCAATTCGCTCTCGCCCTACCATAAGCTTGCCGTCCTGGTTAGCTCAATTGGTAGAGCGACTGCTCCGGTGAAGCGGTGGTCCTGGGTTCGAACCCTGGACCAGGACGAATTTTTCTTTAACTACAAAGTTTCTGGGAAAGCTGTATAGCTTTCCTTTGTAGCCGTATGGCTGCGCTCGAGTGGATGCCAATGAGTAATTACTCCCTTATTATATATGTGGATCTTGCTATCCCTCTTGATTGTTTGCCTTATATTCATTCGCATTCGCTGTGAATAAACAGTTGGAAGTTGCGCCTGTCCAGTCTTGCTTGCTGTGGGTTGTCTTTTTCGGCGCTGCAACACTTTTCTGGAAACATGCACCAACTAGCCCCCCAACAAGTATTACTCGGCGTATACTTGGCTTCTGTTCACTGTCTCGATTGTTCTGTTGTCGTTATGCTCCTGCTTCGCGCAATTTCCCATGTGTCCACATGCGGTTTGCGGTTGCGCCTGTCACACAATGCAAACACTTACTAAGACTGCCAAAAGGCGATCGGCAGTGCTGAATACTCAACAATGAGGACAGAGTTCACTGCAGAGATATGAATCTTAATGGTCGTGCGCGAGCAGCTCTGCTCAAAGCCACTGTCTACACCTACATTTTCATTTTAGGTACATCTGAATGTAGTACTCCATGTTTTGTTTGATCTTACGCCCATCTGGACAACGTACCATGCTATCAATGATACGGCAGACGCCAGAAGTTTCTAAGCATTTCAAATATATATCCAGAAAAGAAACTGCATGGCACCCGCCAAGATACTGTAGGCCCAGCAAATGATTCGTTACACTGGACAAACAAACTGACTCTACAACTCGTTCCAATTTATTCTCCAACACTCAGGTAGCTTGCACGCAACAAGCCTTTTCACATCGACATGCAAATCTCAGCCTTTTCGGGGCTCGGGCTTTGGTGCCTCAGGTTTCGGTGGCTCGGCCTTGGGCTGGGCTTTGGGCTCAGCCTTGGCCTCCACTTTTGGCTCCTGCTTGACCTCGCCAGCAGCTGCCTCTTGCTCCGGCTTATCCGTCCTGCTTGCAGCTGCCTCCTTGGTGTCCTGGATGGCCTTGAGCTTGAGCTCGCGCTGAGGCCTCTCGCTATCGTTAAGCCTCTCGGCATCCTCGGCCTTCATGTAGCCCTTCTTGACCATGAAGAGCTGGTAGCGACGTCTGCCCTCGTAGCGCTTAGGGCTCCAATCTTCGCGGGGCCTGGTCACCTTCCAAAAGTCCTGCAGCAAAAATCCGTGGCAGCAAGCATAACTACAAAGGATCAGCTTCCAGCCATATATCCCCAATGCCGCAAGAGATGGAAGCAAGACCCAAGATTCCCAACTATCATTTTACCTTCATCGTTTTGAAATTCTTCTCTATCTGCCCACCAGCAGCGAACATACCGAAGTCCGGCCTTCTCATTATGCATATTATATCTCGTGATCTTGATCAGCCAAGCTATCCCATGAAAACAAAAAAGTTACTTACCTTCATCATACAATAACTCTCCTTAAACGCAGTTCCAATGGCTTTGGCTCTAACGGCACAAATAATTTTACGTTTATATAGTTGTCTACAGATTAAAGGAGTGTTTGCATTTAGCAGAGGTCTAGCTACCAGGCAGTCAATACATGAAATGACACAGCAGTTTCTTTTGCACTCTTGATATGCAAAATTTTGTTGCAAAAGAAACTGCTGCATTATCTCATGAATTAATTACCTGGTACCTAGACATCTGCTGAAGAAAATATACTTTGTCTGCAGACAACAAGCCAAATGTCAGACAAGAGGGGCAAGAAACAGCAAAGCAACAAGTTAACAAGTAATAAGGGAGTAATTACTCATTGGCATCCACCCGAGCGCAGCTATACGGCTACAAAGGAAAGCTATACAGCTTTCTCAGAAACTTCGTAGTTAAAGAAAAATTCGTCCTGGTCCGGGGTTCGAACCCAGGACCACCGCTTCACCGGAGCAGTCGCTCTACCAACAAGTTTTTGCACACTCTCAATGCACATTTTGTCTCCCAAGCATGGAAGACGTTTGTACTTTCTTCAGTTCTTATTGCTTGTGAGGCGTCAAGGACCGGCTCTTTGTAAAGTGCCTTTCATTGAACAGCATTACATTAGCCCCAATACGAAATACCTAAAATATATCTATATACAGCTAGGTAAGACTTCTATTAGCCAACTACGAGCATCGGATACCACAGCTATAGAAGAGCTAAAACACTTCTTTACAGCTAAACAAGGTATAAGCTAGAAGTCTACAAGATGTCAACAAAAACCTCTTGTAGCCGACAGATATCGTTGCATTAGCCTAGGCTACAGGAGGTCTTCAAGACTTTGGACAGCTATATAAAATCTTCACTATGCTCCTATAAGACGTCAAAACATCTTGTTGTAGATGACTTATAGATTTCTACAAGTGCTTTTTGTGTTTCGTGGGAAAGCATGGAAGCATAAGACTACCCAACACTTTCACTGGAAAAAAAGGTTTTATCCACGAGTGATTCACAACACATTTTGAAGGTTTCCTTGCACGGTGAGATGAATTATGTAGCTAGATTTCAATGTTTTGAAGTAAAATGTGGATGTTACAGACTTCGTTATTTCAAGGTTTAACTGTACTAGCATGCAAGTAGAGGAGCTGGGAATTTTAAAAAGTAAGCAACAGGTTGGTTGCAGAAGCTGCTATGGGTCCGCTCTCGCAGTGACGAAGCAGAAAGCTCGAATTCACCACAGTGTAGGAAAACAAAGACATGGCAAGGCCAGGACACTTCGCGCCAAAGTGCTGACCTCTGAGTAGTTGCGTCGTCTTCCTGTTAGTCCACATCTGTTTTTTGCTCACCGTGGCGATTGCAAGGACGTGGAAATAACTAGCCCTGCAAATAATCTGAGCAGGTTTATACCTAATGCCTCCCTTCTCAAATCTGTTACCTCCCCTGTGTAAGAAAAGATCTCGGAGCACAATGAATCAACTGCTGGAGACATAAGGTGTATGCAAGAACAAACAACAGAAAAAAAAGAAAGAAGGGCACCCAATTCAACAACCATGGGATAACTGCACAGCTTTTGAAGCCCGTAAAATAGGTATAATTTACAGTTATGTTAATGCACAGAGAACAAAAATAAACAGCTTAGTGAGAATAATTCCCAAGGTGACCCCCACAATCTAGTCCCCAGAGGTCAAGTCAGGCAAGCCAAAGGCCTTCTTACAGGAGTAGGTGGGTTGGATGAAGCAGACTTGGCAGATCCTCCTGAGATCAGGTCAGCGTTCCAGGGCACCAAACCTAATCCACCCACGGACTTGCTGTCCTCCTCAGATGAAGCAGTTCCTCGAACTCCGTGGCCATCAATGGACTCAACTGTAAACAAAAGCAGCTGCCCCGTTCTGAAGGATGTGGGGTCTGACGTAAGAAGACGCACTGCTGCAGCTGGAACCTCCCTGTGCTTCGATGCCATCAGAAAAACGGCTGTGTTGTCCTCGTCATTGCCGTAATCCAGATAGCACACGGTGTGCTTGTCGGCAGTCTTCTCAGTCACATAAGCACGGTACCAACACCCATCTTCCGTTGATTTAGAAGCCACATAATCTCCAGCAGTCACCCTGCATGGTAAACACAGGTGACCAGGCATGATGAGCATTTGCAATGTTTCTTTTTCTTTTGTTGTAAAATGTGAAAAAGTGACCGCAATTTGTACATGTGACACCAAGACAGTCACCATTCACAACACCTTTAAATGACAGGTAGTTCTGAAAGAGAAACATCAAAGGGAGAGCTAGGCTCTCCAAGAACACTGGCCTCTCTTCCAATCACTTACAATTTGGAGCTACAGTTGGTACCACTGTACAAACTAGGGGGAGGTAATACAGCGCACACTGGCATGTTTCAGATTAAGTTGAGAGTTACAGTTAAAAGTAGTAACTTGAAACTTGTTGCATAACAGATATGTACTTGGTAAGCCAGAAAAAAATACTACTATATGATCCTGCTGATATGATCACAACTGATAGAATTTCAGTATGACGAAGCCCTGGAATTCCCTTAGCAAGGTGCATGGTGCACGCAATGTAAAATTTGGGTGTTCTGAACACTTTCATGTGCCCGTCCAAATGATACGAATGCAGTAGCAATCGTGGCCAAGCAGTTCAATGTCACCTGACTACACGAACACTCCTTGGTACAATTGCTCTGAGAAGTGGCCAATCAACAAGCCAGGCAGTTACAGGCCCTATTGACACTCTAAACTTTCCCAAATCTTTGTAGCTCTCCAATGTCGCATTTCTATCACAGTGGAGCTGTTGGACATTGTTTATGCAAAGACGCACTTCTGTGCACTGTAGTGAATATCCCCGACAAACCCTTGAAACCCTGCACCTCGTGAGCAAACCTGCAGGTTGAGCTTCATTCTCAAAACCATTGATGGCATCACCTCTCTGGCTCCTAGCCTACAAGGGAAGACGTCCACCTCTGACGCAGCAAACGAATGTGACAACAGATTGGGAAGGGGGGGGGGCGGAGAGGGTGTTCCCCGGCACATGTTGAATGCTGCTGGGATTCCGAAAGGCAAAAATAGTTTGACCATGCTACTTCCAAACAAAACATATTTTCCAAGATATAGCTAAAACTACTTGTTGAAGGAGAAAAGCAGTCACAGTTTTGGAACGTTTACAGTTTTGGAATCATCACATGAAAATGCACTAACAGTGAAAATTAGGTGTGAATTTGTCCATAAATAAAACAAAATAGGTATAAGAGGGGTCTCTGCCCTTAAAACACAAAATACACAGACCAGGTCACATTTCTTTGGCACTGGCTGTAGCTGTCCCATACTTACTGATGAGCCATGCTCTGGCCACTGAGTTTCATGGCTTCATCGTGGAGTGCCTTGTGCACTTGGTCTAAGCGTGTGGCCAGGTCGATGATCAGGGCCATGCACCAAACCACCTCCTTCGCAGACACCATCACTTCCATGTGCAACTTGTCTCCAACCTTGACAAGGTCCAACATGGAGCGCATGCGCTCGGGCCGCCGGTGTGGCATGCCTGGTCCCTCGGCTGAGGTCGCAGTTGAAGCAGAAGCGGGGCCCGCAGCTGCTTTCAGGTCGGCAGCAAACCCTTTGGCCACCAGCTGCTGGTTGAGGCTTTGTCCACCTGCAGAAGAAAGCAGAGGCTCGCAACAGGCACCAGCCAAGACACATCTGTGCCTTGCCTACACAGCTCCTCACCTGAAGAGGGAAAGAAAGCAGTCTGAACGAAACAAGGACAACTCTGGCCTGTTGACGTAAATAATATGGGTCACAAAAAGAACAAGCTGATGCCCACACAAAAGAAATGGTTCTGCACTGCCTGTTTCAACCCATCATGCAACCACATGCAACAGACCCTTTTCACAATCAGATTTGGCGAGGGAGACGGGAGGCTCCTGCGCGGCAACCCTGTACTCCATTAGCCGCCATACCCGCGCAAGGTTATAAACTAAGATCTCCAACTGAGGGTACTTCGGCTGCATAAAGGGAGATGAGGAGGAAGCAGTGCACACCATTTCTCTGATAGCCATATGAAAGAGTGCTGACAAAAGTCCCCTCCGCCATGCCTTGAGGTCGGGGTCATTTTCTCATTCGCTAGACAACAGCCTTGTCTGGTAGGGTACAAGCAACTGTGAAAAAGCTCAGTGGTAGATTTATGAATGTGCAGCAGAACCTTGGCGATATTCTCCTCATTCAAATGATTTCTTGGTTCATATGTTCCAAATCGTGAGCAAAAATATGCAGAGATACTACTGGTAAAACTCAGTTTGGAGGAAATTTTGGAGCACTTGGAAGCAGAGGAACACCTAATTTGGTGTAGTCTGGAGCCCCAAAATTTACAGCCTCAAGCACTTTTGAGCAGTAAAACTTTTATTTAAAAGCCCTCTGGAGTATTTTGCCTTTAGATTCCAAATCTCACAGGTTGGCAAGAAATGCCGAAAAAATTTAAGCGCGAAAATTTAAGGCAGATGATGACGATGATGTAAATGTGTACTACACCATCATGTCTGTCATTATCGACAGAGTCTCACCTGACAGGTCTTCAGTGATGTTTTATGCTGTATAATTCAAGAGGAAGCACCACTGCTGAACATGCCACACAATATTTACTTGAAGAGCACATACTTTGAATATACTCACGACCACATTAAATGCCCCTTTTCCATCCCGAGAGCAAGCTTGAGTGCGGGACTACCATGGCTGCAAGCAGCTGGTGCCAGCAGCAGGAATCTTCCAGGAGCACTCACCTTTCTTTGAAGCCAGTTCCACTTCGTGCGTGTCGCCCACCCGCCTGAGTACATTAGCGACCACTGGGCCTGATTGAAGCAGGAAGGCCAGCATTGCAGTTGCTTCCACAGCCCAGTCTAAAAAAATTGACAATGGCCGCACCCCATGCAGCCGGCAACGCACTGCCTGTGCTGGCAGTTGCAGGTAGGCATCTGGAAGGGGACGAGTATTTTTGGGGGCCACTGGGGCCACGTTGCCATAGTCAATGAAGTACACCATACACACTGCCCCCTGAAAGAGAGAAAAGCAGTACAACTGTGAGGCTGCAACCCCGCAGCATACTATACCAGTGAAACCAAAAACAAACTAAGTGTGGCAATGTGGTTCAGTGGCACTACTAATACTAATAGTCAATATCTGGAGGCGCACTGAGCTCACAGAGTAATATGTCCTAAGCTATACGCAACCCACAAAGCATGGCTGTTATGAATGGCTGCTGATCAATATTTAATGCCTGCAATTTCTGAATAATTATAGAGCAACTCATGTTTGTTTTGAAAATATTAAGTTAATTAGTGTATGACATTGCATGCTGTCCCCTGCCTCCGGTACAAAAATGTTTTTTTTTTAATATACCAAGCAGAACTATTTTAAGTCTTTCCGGTCCGAAACATTTACCCACTTTTCGGCCGTTCCAATCCGAAACTATTTTGCCAGTTTTGGGCAGTGCGAAAGAAAACAACTGCGACAAGAGATTGTCCCACTTGCATCGCAGCTGAAGTTTCTGCTAAGTTGCAGCTAAGTTGCAGCTGAAGTTGCAGCTGAAGTTCTAGACCTTCCGTCGGTTTCATGAGCCCTCTTGTTGCATTTTGCCAGCAGTGCCTTGACTAGTAATTCATCGATCACTGACGTCACTCCTCCAGTATGGAAATATCGGCCACCTTACAATGCTTCACGACAGCAGTCAGTAAACCCCTTTGTGATGCGAGCATCAAGTGTCACTTTTTTTTCATTGACAGCAATTGCTATTCAAAAAACTGTAAACAAGCTATTAGCCTACACAACAAAGGTTATTGCTATTGCTAATACGATTCCTACTTCCTTATTTAATGCCTGGTAGGCAGGCCTTGTAAGCCTAATTAGGTAATTCTGGAAGAAATACTTAATTAGGCTTGAGTTAATTACTTAATTATGCTTAATTTTCCCATAATTAAGGTATATCAAAACTAATTAGTATATTTTTTAAAACAGGAGGAGGAGATTAATATACAGGTCTAATTTTACTGCAATACCTTTAATAATAAAGATATTTTTTTAAGACCTTCGTCTACCCTAAAAGACACTCCTTTCAAGTCTAACAGGCAAAATGGGAACTACCTCTTGAACCAGGTGCTATTCAACCTTTATGAGCGACACCATCCCTTGATAAAGACTTCGTTCAAAAGTGTCTGGGATTACTCTCAGTACAGAGTCACGGAGAGGTTCTCCCAGATACAGAGCGTTTGGAAATAGCGCTTAAGACAAAGGCCATGGTGGGCAAAAAAAAAACTCACCACTGCATTGACTCTAGCGCGATACCACTGGCCATCATCTTTGAACAGGGCTGCACAAATTTCTCCCTCGGCAGGTGAGTAGCTCCCATTTCTCTCTGCACAGGATGCCTGCAGCTTGTCCTGCAGCTCTGCCAACTGTGGCATCTGGCTGAAACTCTGCAGATAAAATTCGGACAAGCTGGTGCCAGAGGAGAAAGTCACCTAAATAAACAAAAAAAGGGTAGGGAAAGAAGAAAAGGCACGTCAACCACTGAATGAAGAAAATCCACGCAAAGAGGAAAACAACTGTCATGAGCATGGCATCAGCACCTTACTTCAGCAGTGCTTCAAATGCACATTGAAAAGACAGGGTTCACCATGCAGCCACACATGGAGCAGCCATTAGGAGTAGAAATCTTTAGGACCCAAATCATGGTTAGAACTGCTTGGTCTGCCATGAAAGAATTTTCTGCACTGCCACCATTTCTTGTGGGATGCTTACCACATTTCCCCTAGCAGCCAGGGGTGAGTGAGCTAATAAGTAGTGGGAAAGGAAACCTTCTCGGCTGGCTACGCGAAAAGTGACCGATTTTCCCTTGAAAATAAAAACAACCAACCTAGCAAAACATGCCAAGGTGGGTGCACTAAGAACAGCTGTACAGTAAAACCTCACTAATTCGGACTTGCAGGGTAGTAGAGAAAAACATCTGAATTAACTGAATGTCAAATTATCACCCGAACGGCCTCCCGAAACTGTCAAAAATCGTTTGCATAAAAGTAAGACTTATTCAGTGAAAACCTGGGCAATAATACCCTTCGGAGACAAATATTGTGCAAAATCATTTTTCGTAGTTCTATGAAATGTTGTAATTCATGCAAACTAACGGGAGGGTTAAAAGCAGAACTGCTCCATAATGGTAAGAGTTTCTGCAACGTTTTTATGGTGGGACACTGGTCTTCCTGAACAAACGATGACCCTGTAATGAGAACGACCGGCAGCCGTTCACGTGGTGGGACGCGGTGAGACAGCCAGCAGAGAGCATGATGGTCGGTGACAACATAGAACGGCCGGCCTTAGACGTAAGGGCAGAACTTGGCAATCGCCCAAATGATGGCGAGACATTCTTTTTCTGTGACCGAATAGTTAGATTTCGCCTTGGTGAAGGCACGGCTGGTGTAAGCGACAACATATTTCGGATGCCCAGACTTCCGTTAGGCAAGAACTGCGCCCAAGCCCACACCGCTCACGTCAGTGTGAATTTCGGTCGGATAGTCGGGATCAAAATGGCGGAGTATTGGGGGGGGAGACCAGGAGGCAACGTAAAGTGTAGAATGTGGCATTGCAGGCGGGTGACCAAGACGGGAGATTCGGAATGCCGGCAGGAAGCTGTGTAAAAGGCGCGATGATACAGGCGAAATTCCGGATGAAGCAGCGGAAGTATGAACACAAGCCTATAAAACTGTGAAGAACTTTTAAAGTGGTCGCTTTGGGAAAGCAACGGCACGAAGTTTGGCAGGGTCAGGAAGAACGCCATCCTTGGAGATGACATGGCCTAATATCGTTAACTTTGTGGCGCCGATGTAACATTTTTTCAGGTTTAGTTGTAGCCCGGCTTCATCAGTAAGGCACGCAAGAACACACTGGAGGCGCAGTAAATGGAAAAAAAATCTTTGTAAGAAAACTACAATGTCATCTAGATAGCACAGACACATTTCCCATTTGAGCCCGCTGAGAATATTATCCATCATTCTCTCGAATGTGGCTGGGGCATTGCATAGGCCGAATGGCAATGCATTGAATTCAAATAGGCTGTCTGGTGTGACAAAGGCGGTTTTCGGCCGCTCAGCGGCAGCCATCGGGACCTGCCAGTAGCCAGAGCGTAAGTCTAAGGACGAAAAATACTCTGCTCCCTGCAAGCAATCGAGTGCATTGTCGATTCGGGGTACAGGATAAACATCCTTGCAAGTAATCTGGTTGAGATGACGGCAGTCTACGCAGAGCCGGATGGAGCCATCTTTTTTCGTCACCAGGACAACAGGAGAGGCCCAAGCGCTGTGAGAGGGCTGTATGATGCCGCGCTGTAGCATATCGTCGACATTGTCATGGATGATGCAGCGCTCTGTGGGCGAGACTCGGTACGGTCGCTGGCGCAAGGGGGCGGGCGTACCTGTGTCAATTTCATGAAAGACGGCAAATGCAGGGCACAAAAAAGGTTGGGAAAGGTCAAAAGACATGCTGAAGCGTTGTAGAAGTGTCAGTAGCTGGTCAGGTTGAGCGGGTGGAAGGTCGGCAGTGATGGCGCGATGAAAGACGTCGACGGGAAGCGGATCGAGCGTGGTCGCACAACAGTCCAGGAGAGCAACCTTGGGACAGGCACGGTGATCGGAGAACTCGTAAGCAAGAACAGAGTCCAGTTCTTCAATACGACCGAGGCATTCGCCACAAAGGACAGAGGACGGGCAAGCAAAAGGATTGCAGACATAAATGGCACAGCAACCATCGGAAATCGTGAGAACGGCGAAAGGAATCAGAAGACGGTGAGGGCGGGTGGCAGCTGTGGTGGCTGTGAAGAGAACAGGGCTGCTGAAGGCAGAGTCAGGTAGGAGTGGGACGAGGGCAGAAGAGAAGGGAGGTATGGCTGTGTCGGCAGCTACGAGAAGTTTAGCGGAGTGCACAGGCAGGTCGCACAAGAAAACGTTACACACAGAAGATAGCGCAAGTTCAGCACAGGCACAATCAATCACTGCAGGGTGGGTTGAAAGAACGTCGCAGCCTAGAATGACATCGTGAGAGCACTCACTCAGCAACACAAACTCGATGAGATATGCTACGTCGTTGATAAAAATGCGTACCGTGCAGGCTGCGATGGGGTGGATGCACTGCGAGCTGGCCATACGGAGCGAAAAGTGACAGGGGCGTCTCCACCTTAAGAATTTTGCGGCGAAGAGAGTCACTAATCACAGACACGGCAGCGCCCGTGTCAACAAGCGCAAGAACAGGGGCACCTTCAACAAATGCCTGAATCACGTTAGCAGGAGGAAACGGAGGACTTGACGAGTTTGCAAAAGACACAGTTCTTGCCTCCGGAACTGCGGCATTTAGTTTTCCTCTCGGAGGGGTTCCGGTCGCCAAAGCATTAGGGAAATTGAACGGCGGCGAAGGGAAGGCAAGCAGCAAGTCGGATACTGGAGGCGAGGCATAGACGAGCCAGACGAGCCATTAGGCAAGGGTGGCTCGTGATCGTATCTGTACGGGTGCACATCACCTCCAGCACGAGGCAAGCGCTGACGGCAGAGACGTGCGATGTGGCCTGGAAGCCCACAAGCGTAGAGATGGGCCGATTGTCGGCGGTGCTCCAAGGGTTCGTAGGGCGTCGTGTGCGAGGAAACGAGGCTGGCGGAGGTGGCATGGACGGGGGCGGAGCATAATAGACAGGACTGCTGCGGTAAGTGGGAGGGGCAACCGAGCCTGGTGTCCGGGTGACGACTTCAGCATAGGTGAGCGGTGCTGCGACAGGAGGCAGCGGAGGGCTGGATGGCAGGACTGCAGCGACTTGCTCCTGAACAACACGGCGGCTAGTCGCCGCAAGGGAAGGCGCTAGGTCGGCAGTAGGGCAGACAGGGTCTGGAACGTGATGGAGAAGAGAAAGCTGGCAGGCGAATTCCTCACATATAAAATCTTTGACGCGCTCCATGAGCAGGGATTGCTCCGAAGACGAGGGACCAAGGGCCAAGCCAGCAAGACTCTCTGTAGGTGCACTAGACTGCCGCATAGAAGCGCGTTGCCTGCGCAAGTCGTCAAAGCTTTGGCACAGCTCGATGACAGTACTGATGGAGGTGGGGTTCTTCGCCAGGAGCATTTGAAAAGCATCATCGGCTATTCCTTTAAGAATGTTGTTAACTTTGTCTATCTCGGACATCAAAGGGTTGACGCGCTTGCACAAATCGATGGTGTCTTCAATATAGCTGGTGAATGTTTCGGCCGGTAGCTGAGCTCGAGCATGGAGACGTTGCTTGGCGCGGAGTTTCCGCACGGCGGGGCGTCTGAAAATGTCGGCAAAGCTCGTCTTAAATTATGACCAGGTGGGAAGGTCGGCTTCATGGTTACGAAACCAGAAGTTGGGAACGTGTGTGAGATAGAAGAGAATGTTGCTCAACTTGACGGAATCGTCCAACCGATTGTAAGTGCTGACGCGCTCGTCTGAGGCCAGCCAGTCATCAATGTCATGGTTGTCTGAACCACTGAATGGAGAAGGGACGTGCTGGCGTTGCACCCCAGAACAGAGGACGGTGGCAGGGATGGGCGGCGATGACTGAGTCAGAGCGTTCGGCATTGTTGGTGGGGCGAGTAACATTCCGCTCCTAAGTTCCAGGTTGAGCACAAGGACGGGGACAGAAGTATCTCCATCAAGTGTAAACCGTGTATCTTCAAAGCGCAGGTCGGAGGCCATTGACCGAAGACCTGTCACGACAGGCACACTCCCAGGAGTCACTCAGGAACCAGCACAGCGCTTCGTCAGCCTCTTCGTCCCACCGTGTGAACAGCTGCCGGTCATTCCCATCACAACCCATACATTGATTTTCTATAGGTGTGTCTACAGCTACAGTCAAACCTCATTCCAGTGAACAGTTAAAAAATTGTAAAATGATTCAATATGGGGTTTTTAAGTTACCACTCCTGAAACAGGAATACCGACTTTTGAAGTGGTGACTTCAAGACCCCTAAAATCAAATTCTATTATAGGCAATTGCACTCCTTGATATCAAGGCAAATCAATGGCACGCATTTCAGCAAATTCCCTGCAACAAAATTTCTTGAATGCTCTCCCCAAAAGACTTGAACAACATATAAGGACTTCTTTTACATAAAATTAAGACATACGTAGCATCAGCACACAAAACACACGTTCCATGACGACTGCATAACTGTGGCTTCATTAATAATTTTCTTCTATGGAGCAGGGTGCCCTGCCCCTCATTAAGCTGCAAGAGAAGGAAAACACGAACTGCATCTGATATGCACAGCCTGTGTGGAGTTTGCCGCCACATAGTTTAGTGTTCGTGGCTTCGGTCGTTTGTGCCCGCACCACAGCGGTGATGGATATGCACTGACAGCCGCAAAAAGATTCATGCCGCCCGTAAGTGTGTTCGCTGCTGGTGTGGGTGCGACACAACAGATACCACTGAACGCAATGCATCGATGTTCAACGAGTTGCACTTTGGCCGGTACCCCATCAAATTCTGTGTGCACTAAACGTAGGTTGTCAAAATATCAGCATGGAATTAAACCACTATCAGCGAAGTGACATTCGCAATGTAGCAAGTGGGAAAGCTGCCACATCTGTTAACCTAACAGCCGGGCTTTCATTGCACGGGTTTCTATGGCAGCATGGACAGGACTGGCTAACAAAAACGTAGCAGCTCGGAAAACACACCACTCGGGAATGTAACAGTGGGGTTCTACTTTAATTTAAACGATAAATTTAAAAAACTGCTTTGACCACTGCACTCTTTAAGTGACTATTTTTTTGTATGGAGGTACTAAACAATGAATAATTAAAATTAATCCTTTCAGGGACTAATTAATTTGCAGAAGTAACTACAGATTCGAGATGAGCACAGAAATTTAACCAAGGCGACTTAGTTTTATTAGGATTAGAGTGAGCAATGAGCGAGTGCTGGCATGCGGCCGTAAATAAATCCAACCAGCTGTTCACAGATCTGCATGAATGCATCTTCCATGTTTCCGAATACGGATTTCATTCGTTTTGGATTATAAGAATGTTTTTTTCGACTCCGTGAGAATCACCAAGATTCTACTGTACAACGCAATGTCAGCTGCAACGAGGTTAAGACTGTTCACAAGACTCGCAGAAGTAAGCTACGAAAAAAAAAACGTCAAAAATGCTTCACAGACACTGTGGGAAAAGTGTTGCAAAGAGTATTAAAAGCCTGGTTCATGGAGAAAAACCAGACAACTAAGGTGGGATGGTCCATGGTTTCTTGAAAAGACAGCATTAATCAGGGACTTCACGCACCCAGCACACACTGCATGACTGATATTAAAGGCTGACTGGACAAACAACTTACCTCGACCGGCTCTTTCAATGGCAACGTAGCCGGTTCCGGCTGGCGTCCACTCGACAACATGTCATCTTTTTGATGAGCTGGTGCTGACTGCAAAGAGCATGAATACAGGCTTACAACAGTTTTCCGCATTTACTCTCCATTAATAAATAATATATAAATATAAATATGACCATGGCCATACTTTCTTGTCCCCCCCCCTATGTAATGCCCAAACCAGGGCCCTTAAGGGATAATAAATGATGATGATGATGATTAATGACAGCCCAGCCATGCTGAAAGTTTTCGAAACCGTCTGGTAGTTAAAACATTTCACAGGGCATTTCACCAGCAGGATTCAAGGCAATCTGCCAGTAATCCACATGACCGGGCTCATGACAGTAACGACAGAAATGCAGAGAAAGACAGTGCATGTACTGCACTGGGCAGAGAGAAACGGACTCTGCACCTTAGGAGCTGGGGAATGAGACTGTGGGCTGGTCACAATAGTAAGAAACTCTATGGCTAGCGTCACCACAAGCGCTGCCGCGCCGGCCGCGATATTTTCGCGATTGCTTTCAGCATTTCGTCACACGTTTTTATTTTTGTTTGAAGTGTTCTCATTTTGTTCGTTGTGGCGGCAAGCTTGTTGCGCATGTTGTAGTCCTGTGAGCCCACATTGCTGGAAGTACTGGGGGATTACCCGGAGTGCAGTAATAATGGTGAGTTTTTATGACACTGTTCTGGCAAACAAAGTGTTAGTGTTCGTTTGGGGCACTGTGTAATATTCATGCTGGCGATTTATTCAGCCAGTTGCGGTTTATAAGTTCACGGAGTGCAGAGATTGCTTTAAAATGCGAGGTGTTTGGTTATTGTGGCCCGACTTGTCCCTGAAGCGTAGATGTGTTACCGTAATGGCGCGGGAATGGCTGTGCTCTGTGCCAGTTCTCTGCCTCTAAATGGCGACCTGCACGCAAGGGACTTCAGTGTGCCGAGTTGTAAGGCGAACAGAGTTGGCGGTTAGCTATGCCTTCTAACAATTGTTAGAGTAGCCTGCACTTTTATGGCACACATTCCACTGCACATTCCGGCCACCTGACATGCTATGACCCTTACTACACAGGTGGACAGTTTCCAGTCTCCGGCCGCTCAAGACAGTTTTGGGAGATCTTATATAGGTGTTGGATTTGCTGACAGCCCCCATTCGCTTTTCGCTGCAAAACTAAGTGGGATGCTTTCTTCTTACGCTCTTGTGTTTCAATTTGCCTTTTTTGGGCATGTCTTTGTTTTTTCCATCTTTGTGCTTTTAACCTTTTGTATGAACTTGGACTGTTCTCAATATTGTAATTTCCTTTCATTTCGAGTGCATTTCACAATATTTGGTCCTTGAATACTTTTTTCTTTCAACTTATGTTTTTTTACAACTTTTTCTGAATTTTTTTTATTTTATTGCTGTGTGTACAGGTGCCCCAAAAGTAATACGGAGCACGCGAGCTGTGGCCGAACTGGAAAAAACTGCATGCCAGCGCGCTCTATCAGCAGATGCACAGCAAAAAGCGAAGGGGCGTCGGCTCATCTGGCTGACCCATCTCGATAACTTGATGCTCGCGTTATTGCCTCAACGAGCGAAGCTGTGCTGCTACCATCAGTGCTCGCCAGGTGCACTTTCAGTACATCATGCAAGGGTTTGTTGTTTGTCCGCGCCATGTAGAAAGTGGCGTTCGGCAGATTGCAATTTTTGCTTTTTCAGGAATGCCACCATTTTCAGCTTGCGAGACCGCCGTGGTTCGCTCCTGGCTTCGTGGCGAGTCCGTGACAATGAAAACAGAGCAAACTTCACGAAGGACGCCGAAAGGGAAGACGAGACACAGACGCTGATCTAACAGTGGAAGGTCTTACCCTGACTGTCTTCCCTTTCTGCGTTCGTCGTGATGTTTGCCCTGCTTTTATCGTGATGAACAAGCTCATGATGTGGTCGTCGAGTTTGTGCGTGAGCTATAGAATATAGACACTTCGTCCTTCGCTTTGGCAAGTGTGGTCAACTTTTTCTTGGTTCAAGGAAGTGCATGAAAAAAAGAATAACATGCATGTGTTGCCTATGTTGTTTTCATTATAAATATAGGGGCTCAACTGAACTAATTAAGAGTCACTTCTCTTGGCACAAATTTGCTTTCTCACAATGGAGGATAAATAAGGGAGTAATTACTCATTGACGTCCACCCGAGCGCAGCCGTACGGCTACAAAGGAAAGCTATACAGCTTTCTCAGAAACTTCGTAGTTAAAGAAAAATTCGTCCTCGTTTGGAGTTCGAACCCGGAACCACCGCTTCACCGGAGCAGTCGCTCTACCAATTGAGCTAACCGGGACGGCAAGCTTATGAAATGGCGAGAGCGAATTAATCAATAACTTGAAGTAATTACTCACTGACGTCCACCCAAGCGCAGCCATACGGCTACAAAGGAAAGCTATACAGCTTTCTCCACCTTGGGGGATTCCCCTAAACATTTGACCAATGGAGGAAAAAAGGACAAAAAACGAGCTTGTATCTCATTTAGTCGTCCCCTATCGGCTATAGTTTGCAAACATGCAAGGAGAAAAGGGAAACAGGGTGGAGGCGATTAAAAAAAACCTCCAAAGGCACTTTTTATGCAAACTCAAAGTTTAATGACGAGTGAAGCTCCCGCTCACGTTAATGACATGGACCATGCGCCGAGGAAAAGAGTCGACGTATCCGGGTTGCTCTCGAAGGTAGTCCCACTCTATCTTGACGGCCTCCCAGAGCTGATCTGGACGCGTGCTGTGATTGATACGAGACAGATTATTTTTCAGAGTCCCCCAAACATTCGTAATGATGTTCATATCGGTGCCGTTTGGAGTCCACTCCAATATCTGAACAGCCCGCTCTTCAAGCAAGGCTTTCACCACTCGCGCAATGTAGATGGGGCTATAGTCGTGCTGAAGGAGGAATACTCCATCTTTAAATGGTCTGTCCAGCGCATACGGGATGAGATAGTGGTCCAGGACATCGCAGTAGCTGGCTCCGTTAAAACTTTGATGGCAGTAAGAGGGCCGAGGCCTTCCGCACTGACAGCTCCCCAGGCGTTCACGGCACAACGACCACTGCTGTCTACTTGCGTCGTGAAGTCGGGCAGGTACCTATGTGCGAAAGAATAATGCGTTGATTAGCTCCTGCGTAATACATGATTAAAAAAACGCCTTTAACTCAAAACCATGATAGTCAGAAAAAGAAAAATACTTTTCGGCTTACAGAACTTAAGTAATTGCTGCGAGAGGACTAGCGAAAAAAATCAGTTTCATTTCTTTTACTTGCCCATGGCTTACTGCACTTTAGAACACTGTGCTCTTTACTTCACACAAATAAATCTTATTCAGACATACCTGCAATTGCATGGACGCCAAACACGCCGCTGTTTGTCCCATCTTGCAGAGAAAGTCGATTAATCTGTAAAGATGACTTGTCGCCAGTCGTCGACAGTCCACTGCTCCTGGGCGCGAGCAAATGCTAGGCGCTGTGCCTTCTGTCTTGCCATCAAATACGGCTTCTGCGCCATCACACATCCACTTAATTCGGCTTCATGTAGATGGTTCCGAGTGGTGCTCAGACTGATGTCTATACCAAGGGCATCTCGAATTTCTTTTGTGCTCTGAAAAGGATCCACAACGGCTGCAGCAACGATCAGTTGGTCAGCCTCAGCTGAAGTGCACCGCTCGTGACCTAGACGTGGAGCATCGCCAAGGCGGCCGCCTTCATCCCTGTAAGCTTGTATTATAGGATTCACTGCAGTCATCAACCTTCCAGTCCTGCGGCATATTTTTTGTTGCAGTACACCCTGCGCGCATAGAAGAACAATTTCGCGTCTGACATCCAATGGAACTCGGGGCGGTATTTTTCGTCGAATGGGAATTTTCGCAACGTTCGCTGATATTTATGTGCGTGCCTGCGTGTCTTGCAAAAGCTGTCTAGCCTTCTTCTCATTGATTATCAAAGTCACAGCATGAACGCAGCTAGCGACTGCAACGTCCTCGGCCACTATCTCATCCCATGACTTGGACAGTCCTTTGAACGATGATGTATTCTTCCAGCAGAAAGACTGTAGTCCCGTCCACATTGCGGGAGTCATTAGTCTTGCTGGAAGAACGGGCTGTGCTGCTGTTGGAGTGGACACCAAAGGACGCTGATATGAACATAGGTGAGGTCATTTGGTGAACGTTGGAAAGCAATCTACCTCATATCAGCCGCAGAACGAGTCCAGATGGCCTTTGGGTGAGAGGCTGTCAAGAAGATGTGGGACAACCTCCGAAAATGACGTCGACTCCTTGTACGAATCTCTTCTTTGGGGCTTGACCTATGTCGTCAACCTGCTTGGGGGCTTTACCGCTTATGAAACTGTTGAGTTGCGTAATACGGCACCGTTGGACGTTTTTTTTTTAACTGTCTCCTTTCTGTCACCCATTTCTACCTTTATGTTCTCCAGTGTAAGAAAGTAAATTTGTGTTGAAGAAACTGGTCTTGAATTTTTAGCCCACTTGCTATACTGTTGAGCACCTATATTTATCAAAGACAGCACATGCATGCTATTGTTTTGGTTTTTTTTGTCATGCGTTCCCTAGAGCTATGCAAAGTTTTCACCGAATCTGCCAAAACGTTGCTCGAATGTTTATACTCGTCAGCGCACAAACTCGCCGCCATGTGTAGCACAAGCTTAGGCTGTTCCGCAGACTAAGATAATGCAGTTCCTGACGAAGCAAAAGCGCACGGTGCCGATGGCAAACATTTCTGCATGGCCCAGACGAACAACAAACCATGAGGTATTGAAAGCGCCCGTGGCGGGCAGGGATGGCAGCAGTGCAGCTTCGCTCGTTGAGGCGATAACGTGAGCATCAAGTTATTGAGATGGGTCAGCCAGATGTTCCGATGCCCCTTCGCTCTTTGGCGCACATCTGCTGATAGAGCGCGCTGACATGCAGTTATTTCCATTTCGGCCACCGCTAGCATGCTCCGTATTACTTTTGGGGGCACCTGTAAATGAAGGTTGTGCTGTGAAAATTCTTGCTACTGTTTGAGCGCCCAGGTAAGGGTTTACAATTATGCATAAAATCAGAGTTGCTGGTTGTAAGCCTGATATAATGCAGCTGGGCACGACCATTCTTCTCTCGTGTTCCTTTTAAGGTATTTTGTAGATCATGTTCAGAGAACCGATAGCCTCACGCATCTTGTCACTCACTAGCTCCATTCTGCTCCATGAAGACAAACAGCTGGTATGAAGGTCTTCGTACTTCATTTTTAGGTAGTTATAGTCATGAACTATGGAAAGCAAATAGCTTTCAATAGATATTTTCTAGTTCTTCATTAAAGAGAGGCTAATCACCAACTACTGCCACACCTTCCTCATATAACAGATAAAAATTTCATGCAGTCACATTTCTATGGCCTCATTGACTCACTTGAGTTAAACCTGCTTTCCCACTCATCCCAACTTTGATTCTGCAAATTCTTTCATGAAACGCAATTTATAATGTTCAATAATGATTAACTCACATTTGTAGCTTCTGGGTTTGGGAAGAGTTTTGTTTTTAGATGCCTTGAATGCATTTCTCAGTGTTAAGCTGCAGGTTTCTACAATAAAAGTAATGCAGCTCGACATTGACTACTTGGTTTTCTACAGGATCGCTGACTTCCTTTCTAGCTACACAACATGCGACTGCTAATGCAACCAACTCTCATGGTGTTTCCATCCTTTCAGGCATGCGTCACGGATGTGCCTTAGCATGTTTATTTTTCCTGACCTGTACTAGCAGTTCATTCAGTGTTGCTTCTAGTTCTGTGATTTTTTGCTGCTGATTGTCATCTACTGCAAATAACTGATGGTTCTGGCATTGCATCACTTCGGACTGAATTCAATAATAATACTGTGAAATGCTTTCACTACAGTCTGGAGCTTTTTTACTTTTTGTTACAAATTTATGAGCATTTCTCATTACCAGTCTTCCTGTCCCTATATTTTAAAAAAATAGTCGCCTTGACTTCTTTCTAGCATGCAAGTTCTTTGGCATGCATACTACAATCTTTAACAAAAATTCATGGCAGTCTAACTAATACTGACTACCTAACATCAAATCTAGTTGCATGCTGATGCATTTACAACACTATTTTTCCACTGAAACTGAAAAAGCATTTGTATCCTATTTATCTCTGGCTTAATCTCTTATATCCTGGTCCTATGTTGGCCATGGCTGGTCTGCTTATAAATGCCCTCAAGCATGTGCAAACCAAACATCCCGGCCCTTCACTCTTTGCCATAAGGGGTCTTCTGTATTTTTCATAAGACCACAACCGGCTCCGATTGTACTTTGTAGCACCTGCTACTTCATATCTGCATGCATCAACTACCCTCACAAAGTAAGCCTACCTCACCAAATATGGTGATATGTGCGTGCTCATTCTTGCTGAAAATGTGCGGCCATTGGTACTGCTGTCGCGCTGCAGTATTTTCAGATACAACTTAAGAACAAAGCAGCAGATGCCCCTCAAAAGAGGCCCTCCAGCCAATGGCGTGGATCGATTTTCAGACACAGTGGTCAATCCCTTTCATCTATGAAGTCACGCTAGCTGGCTCAAGGGGATTAACACCCATGTCATGAGAATCTGTTGACGCCAGTGGATGGAGGTCCTGCTTTGAGAGGCATTTGCTGTTTCATTCTTGAGTTTTATCCGACTGCACACACCAACTGACAGTAATCACTATTGCTCTGCAGATGCTAACTTCTTTTCAACTCATTACAAAAGTATGGTCACAAATATGTACTTGAAATTCTTGGCTGTCGTCCTTGTGTTTTAGTCTGCTGAGGCTTAGGCTTCTTTTTTCATATTAACCAATCAGGCTATTGCGTTTGATCTTTGTACTCTGAAACCTGTGTCCGAGACGGTATCTCGAGACGTCCTTTATTTCAACTGTCCCATACTTTAACAAATATTTGTTTTTGGATAATGGTCTGTTTTCTTTCCTTTTGTGCCCTATCTGTTTTGTCAGTGGTGCCACTTTCTTTTGTGATGCTTATAGCTGACTTAGAGGGTAAAATAGTAAACATGTGCTACTGTTAGACATTATGGCTGCTTAAATCTTGCCTCTGGTAAGGCTAGTAAAGATTATGGTGGATGCATATTTGTGTACTTGGCATCTACTGCATACTTTCTGCCATTACTTTGAGTACAGATACCGAGCCAGTTGGGTAAAACATTAGCTTTTCCATATTCTTATCCACCCGTTTTGTGTCCACATTTCCTGCTGTGTCATGACTACTGTCCATCAGAATGCACTGTTATATTCACAAGCCTCCAAGGACCTGGCGTAAAAGAATTGGACGTCAACAGACGCTGATCATTATGGCAACTGGGCAATAAAATGGCTGAGGGCAAAACAAGTGACTGTTTTCCTTATGTTCTTCCATACTCGAAGCCTGTGCCTGTGCATATTCCTTGCCCATGTATTGCCACAAGGTGGAATATTCTGAAGAAAAGAGAACTGCGGCTGTTCGATTATACTTGTTTATTTTATGCGCTGTGCAGCTTACAAGAACTGAAGGAGTATGATGAAAGAGCACAGTCGCCTAGAGCGCAAACTAACGGCTTGATTACACATGAATGTCCCATCTTGTCGAACTGGCAATGATGTTTCAGGCAACCTGCATTCCAGAAAAATGACACTTCAATGTGACATGTTTATGTAGTCGCATTGATCGGAGGCCAGTGTGTAATTTTTTAGCAATGCCTCTGTTATCTGAAATGTCATTCCAAGGTTATGTACAAAAGATGGAAGTTTCCTGTGTAATGAGCGATTGTTGGTTTTTGCTCTGTCTCTCTCTGTTGTATCTTGCACCATATTTATTTTGTTGTAAGCTGTACAACGCACAAAATAAATGGCATAACATCCACCCCCAGCCTGAAAATAGATTGCCTGAATATCTAGAACATCCTCCGAGTGTCTAGGAATAGTCATATGTGGGCATTATATGAATGTTATATGGACGTCCACTATGGACAAAGTGAAGATTGTATGAACACTGTGTGGACATAATATGAATGTTAGTGAACATTGCAGAGCTTCAGACCTTAAAAATTTGCTGTTTGCCAATATGCACTGATCGACAGGGACAAGACGGCTAAATGTGCTGGACAAGACTTCTTCAGCTGCCTCTCATGACCAGCCTCTACACTTTATGGCGGAAACCTTTTCTTTTGGAGGAACAACGCGTACTATTTCGGGGACAAAGACGCTGGCCAGCGATTGCGCATTTACGTGGTGCCTGCCTCACAACTGGCCAGTATACTAATGACACGAAAACATCGTGTGCGTTTAAGCAAACGGATAAATATCTCGAAAAGGTAGGTCAGGACATAGCGTTATGGGCCAGGGGCCCTTTCAGAACTCCTACGCAGGTGGCTATTGTGGCTAGAAGCGGCGTCTCCTGCTGGTTTATAATTTCTGCACAGTCAACTGTGTACCGCATCGACTATGTTCACAAAAGTGCGCGTTCTGTACCGAAGAGAAGTACTGCCCGGCGTTTCTTTTTTTTTCCTAAACAGCTATTCCGTTGCACGTTCGAACGAATGCCCAAACGCTATTTTCAAACTTCAGCCTACTGATTTCATGCGTTTTGTAGTCAATCACGTGGAGGAACAGAAACCTTGCGAAATAACATGCGAACAAGGCGGCTCTGAAAGCAAGCTGAGGACGCGGCTCAACTTGTCTCCACTGAACAGTGCACCGAGAATTATAAAGAACTGCCTTCGCGCCATTTCAAAATTCCTTCCTTTCATTTGCACTCACGCACAAACCTTTACAAAGACCGCCTGGATTAGTTGCGAAAGTTAACGAGCAGAACGCAAGAAATAGAGCTGTCACGCAAAGCACGAGTCTTCGTGCCTGCACAATGCGTCAAAACGCCATAGGGACGCCGTACAACTTCTGCAAATATGCCCTGTTTAGAGGCCACCAAATGAGTTTATAAAGAGCATAAAGCGTAACAAGCTCATCGCAATGACTTGTCACAAGAATGTATGCAGTCCCGCTGGTTCAAATGCACAAAGCTACCGTTTCGCGCTGGTCCGCACGCTCGCACCAACCCCACGACAACAAGCGCAAAGGCAACAGCAACAACACGAGGACTCGCAAGCAGCGCAAGCTAGTTCACTGTAAGGAGAGGCCCCGCTTCGACGGGCGCCGCCTTGTTGCCCACACATACAGCGGCGTTGGGGCGCAGGCGTTCGCCGCTAACAACCAAAGACACTGGGCCGTCGCGCGCCGGGCGGCGCTCGTGCCTCGAGAGTCGCGATTTCTGGTGGCGTCGTGAATGCGCGATGCGCTCTGCTCAAGGTATACCTTCGACCACGCGAACGCGAGCTCCGCCTCACACTGACTCGATCGGCCCATTTCACGAACTCCGCGGCAGCACAGTGGCTTTGGCGTTATAATTCCAACCACGCGGTTGCGGGGTGATTCCCGGCCGCATTTTGATGGAGGCGAAACGAAAATACGGCCATGTGCATTGCGATGTGTGTACACCAGAACACGATATGGGACGTAAACCTCGGATAACTATACGTTCCTAGTTCCCACAGAATCTGCACAGAAGAGGAGCTGACGCGAGGCTTTGATCGATAACTGCCTTCGTGGACAGACGCTCAAACAGAACCAGGTGCGCACCAGCAGAAGCAGCCGCAAAAGCGAACCGACGGACACTTACCTTGGTTCACCGAAGAACAAGACGACGACCAGCGCCGATGCGACGCGAAATATTGAGCTCGAGGCCAAACAAAGATCTTCGCCAGACTCTAGTGCCTAGAATACTCTAGCCTAGGGTGCCTCGATGCGCGCGCCCCCTCTAGCCAGACAGAGAGCGCCGCCGTAGCCACGTGAGCACGGGTCTAGTGTTGGTTTGTCCACAGAGCGCGTGCGGCATTAATCAGCAGTTAATTAGCATTTAGTCATTAATTGGCAATTAGCCATTAATTAGTAATTTGTCATTACCTGATACTTAATCATTGATTATGAGTGACGTCATCCACTGGTGACGTCACCCGCGCCACAGAGGCAGTCAAAGTGGTGCGGAAAACGCTTCTGCCTCTACGCAGTTTAGACAGTCAAAGTGCCCCCTGAATTTTTTTTAAGGCGGCAGCCGTAACTTCCCAGGAGAAAAAAAAAAGTTGGTTTTTGAGGAAATGAAAGGCTCAGTCTCACTTGTCTGTGGACACAACCTCAACCGCGCCGTAGGGGAAGGGACGAAGAAGGAAGTAATTTCGACCCCCAGGGAATCTGTAACATGCACAGCACACCGGCTCATTTGCATTTGCCTACCAAACCGAACGGATCGGACACGTGAATACACGGAATTTAAGAAGGCGAGGAGGAAAGATGCAGACACTGCGGCGGCAGCAGCTAGAACGCGATCCGTGGAGTGGGGAATGTAAGAAGCACGTGGATTGAGAAAAGGCAGGGATAAGAGATCGCGGCTTACTGAGGAGCGAAAGATAAAAAATGGGAAAGGAAAGGTGCAGCAACTGTCTCAATATCGGCGGGCGTTTCAACCGCGCTGTGACCGGTGCTGCGAGCGCTTGCGATCCCGTAGTCACGCCCTCCAACCTGTGACGGGGCTCTACGCTAAAAAAATTCAGGGGCACTTTGACTGTCTAAAGTGCGTAGAGGCGAAAGCGTTTTCCGTACCACTTTGGCTGCTTCTGTGGCACTGGTGGCGTCACATGTAATTGAGTACTAATTAGTAAGTGTTGACAAATCACTAATTAATGGTTAATTAGTTATTAATGTCTGAATACTAATTAACTGCTAATTAATGGCGCTTAAGCTTCGCCTTTAGGAGTGTAACGTGAGAGCGTGTTGTAGCGCTGCCACGGAACGCCACCACAAGTTCGGCGCGATGCCTTGCCGTTTGAACGCAACGCTTTTTGAGGAAAGGAAATGGCGCAGTAATTCTCTGTCATCTCGGTGAACACCTGAACCGCACCGTAGAGGAAGGGAGGAAGTGGGAGTGAAAGAAGAAAGACAAAGATGGCCCGTAATGAAGAAAATGAAAATTGTATTTGGGGAAAAAAAATTACGCAGTAACTCTCTCACATATCCCGGTGGACACCCGTCAAAATTCAGGGGGGGGGGGGGGGGTGCACTTTTTTGACCTAAAGTGCGGTCACTGATGTGTGGTTAAGATGTTAAGCTTCGCCTCTAAGAGTGGAACGCGACAGTGTCTTGCAACGCTGCCAGGGAGTCCACAGAACGCCATCGCCCATTCGGTTCTACGCCTCGCTCGTCGGTAAATTGGTTTTTGAGGAAAGGAAATCTGTCTCTCATATGTCGGTGGACACGTAAACCTCGCCGGAAGGGAAGGGAGGAGGATGGCAGTGAGCGAAGACACCGTATTCACTAGACGCGCCTTTGTTCACCCCGAACTAGAGCTGTGCACGGGCCGCAAATTTCAGCCCGCGCCCGGCCCGAGCCCTACACTACTGACGGAGGCCCGGCCCGGCCCGGCCCGGCCCGAAACCTAAGCCCGCCCGGGCCCGGCCCGGGTTAAGGCCCGGCCCGAGTTAAGGCCCGGGCCCGGCCCGACCTGCAAAACTGAAATTGAAGTGAGGATGAAACAGAAAGAGATAATTTAAGGAAAATCAGTTTATTTCAATATTTTTAAAATGCTCGGCTCTCATGGTCTAGATGAAAATTAGTGAGTATATGCAAACACGGCGCATGTAGAGAGTTATCAATCCAAGTTATTATGTAAAAACAACAAATCGTCCATTGATGACGGCTTGAGGCAAGTGCGGCGCTCCTGCATAATGAACCCGGCAGCGCTGAAATTTCTCTCGCTGCTTGAACTGGTAGCCGGAATGGCTAACACTTTCTTGGCAAGAAGAGAAAGCTTTGGGTACGTCGCTGCCTTGCTTCTCCAAAACTGTGATAGCTCAAACTCTGAGCAAGGGGTCGACTCTGTGGCCAAGTACTCGCTCAGTTCGTCTCTTTCGGCACTCTGATTGCTGATTTCGTCGCTCCACTCGCTGAACAAATCCATGCACGGCTTTTTCGCAGGAGGTTGTTCTTGCATAGTTTCCGGCAACTCCTGTGGTGTCGACGCGACGAGCTCTCGTATGCGCCCGTATACTTCATCGCGCTCCTCGGCGGAAAGCATCCTAAGGTGCCGAAATTGTGGGCAGAACATTGTTGCTATCTTGTGCTCCATGGTCAGGATAACCTTTTTCTTCAGGAAATGTTGGGCACGTTGTTGAATTTTCGCCATTTCTGTGGCATTTGATAGATGGACTTGGTCATGAAGAATTCTTTCAAGTTTGTAAAAGTGCAGTAAGGCCAAAGGCAACGTTGGTGTTTTTTCCGCCTCCAGGGCTCTTGTTGCTTCTGAAAACGGCTCCAGAAATGCGATTAGTTCCTTGAGAACCGTCTTGTCCAAGTTGTCCATGATGGAAGAGTTCCTCACTGCAAGAAGAGCTTCAATTTCTGCAATTTGGCCGAATATAGATTTCAGCATAGAAAGTTTAGAATTCCACCTTGTCGGAACTTCCTGGCGAACGGTTTGATTGAGTTGGCTGGCTAGGCCACTTTGTTTAAGAAATTTCACAACTGATTTTACATTTTCCAGTGTCTCACTAACACATGGGGCTTCAGCTTGAATGAAATCTTCAGAGAATGTGTTCCGAAGAACGGTATTGAGAAGATGCGCGCAGCAGTTCATTCTGTTGTAGGACTGAAGAGCACACATGATGTTCGCACCCTGGTCAGTCACGAACGTAGCTTTCTGCAGAGCATCCCTGTCAATCCCCAGTTTAGAAAAACAGCGTTGCAACTCTTTCCGAATGTTTTCCCCAGTCTTGCGTTCCTCAGAAAAATTACAAGTAAAAAGAACGTGGGCGTGCAGACACCACTCGCTGTCAATGTAATGTGCCGTAGCCGTCGTGTACGCCACTTTGCGAAAGTCGTCTGTCCACATATCCGTAGTGATCGCACAGCGACCCTCGATCATAGCTGTGGCAACATTCGGCATTAAGTTGCCTCGAATTTGCGTTGATAGGTCGGCTACTTTTCTGGAGACAGTAGTGCGATGCGGAAGGACATCACGGACATCGACATTGCCATGGCGAGCACCAATGCTGATTAACTCTTGTGCTATTTTTGCAAAGCCACTGCCACTGACCACGTCAAATGGACGCATATCTTTAGCACAGAAGTGTGCTAAAGCTGCAGTCAACTTTTCCTTCGCCGATGCTGGAAGCTGTGAGCTTGACGGTTTCAGAAACGAAGTTATTGTACTTGCGTTGGCTGAGCTGCTTTTACACCGGTGCCTCTGCAGATGCGATGTTCCAGTTTTAGAAGACTCGTAGGCGAAGAACGTCTTGCACATCTTGCACTGTACATGACCCACGGGAGAATTCGTTGCACACTCACTGACGACGAGAAACTTGTCCCATACAGCGCTCTTAGCATCAGGTTTGGGATTAAGCTTAAAGCGTCCGCCGGAAATTCCGCTTCTAAGGTTTTCGGCACTGAACTTCTCCATGGTACACGCCTGAATGCTTCAAGCTCATAACGTGTGCGAAATGAACGAACTGTTCTTAAGTACGAAACGGAATGACAGAGGCGTGGTCTCGTAAGCCTTAGATGCCGTGCCGCGACTGGCCGCTGTTTGTGTTGTCAAAGGATAAGCCAGCCAATAATTAAGCTGCAGCATGGCTTTTTCCTGGAAACGGCGACGTTGCGGCTATGTTCCTGCTTCTGCTGTTCACAGGAAGGAAGGGGCTTTGTTTACTTCGCTGGCATGCAAATACGGGGAAACACCACAACCAAGCCTCTGTCGGAAGTAGAAGAGAGAATGCAATCCCTGCCGCGGTGCTTTAGGTGCGTTTCGAATCGTCTTCCCGAGAAAAGCGCGAAACGTCCCAGGTCTTCCCGAGAATTGGACAAAACGTCCCATCTTTCCCTTCGCTTGATACCGACAACGGCGAGTCAAAGAAGTCAGTCCTTTCCCCGGACGCTGCTGCAAAAAAAAAAAAAAGGACCTCTCTTGCGCTGGCAGTGACGTTCCGTTTGACAACTTCCCGTCAACAGCCAGTGCCGCAGTTCATTAGAAAATCTTCCCTTGCCACCACTGCATGGCTAAATTGTATGCGTTGCAAGGGCGACCCCGCGTGCGCCGTACGCAGCCTCACCTTCGCTTCATACTACCCTTCATACTGCAAGGCTCCCAGAACTAGTGGCTTCCAGCATTGGTACCTGCTAGAAACTAAAATGCGTTTCGAGCCCCACCTAGCTTTTTTTTGCTTTTTGCTAGCATTTGTACTTTCTACCCTCCTAGTACATTCCTTACTTGATGGTGCTAACACAAAGCACTTCCTGCTGTGCCTGCAAAGCCCCAGCGTACCGTGGCTAAATTCACACTTTCGCAGAAGGTAGTAGGAACAGCTTTTGTCCAAAGTTTAGAGCCTAGGGGGTTTGGTTCTGAGTCACACGGTGTGGCTCGTGATGCATTCCTAGAGTTCCAAGCCTGGAGGTAAAATTCCTAGTTCTGCCCCCTTCAGTGAATATGACTTCCATGAATACTACAGGAACCTTACTACCCGGAAACCCGCAGAGCTCTACACTTTTGACTAAAGGCTAATTCACTCTGGTGACTCGCGGAGCCACTCGAATCGTCACGGAGGGGGCGACCCCAATGAGTCGCCAGCGACATGTTTGGTGCCCGATTTCGCTGTCCTCCGTGACTAATCGAGCCGCGCGACCTCCGTGCATTCACGTGACGGCAACTAAACTTTGCGCCTACGCAGGTAGCCATGGCGAGCAAGAAGATAATGGTCACAACACGTCGTTGTTGCCACACGAGCGAGAATCCTGTTGTCCCGTACATGTGATAATGACCCCCCCCCCTCCCACCCTGCCCCCGTCAACGCGTGGCGGAGGGTACTTTTGCGAGTGCCTTCGGTTCGACACACAACACCTTCCTTTGTGCAGTGTCATTTGGGCTCGTGGGACCACTCATGTGGAGATTAGTTTCGAACCTCAACAGTAGGGTGGCTGGAGCCACGCAGGACCGATCGCGATCGCGAAGCCCGGCCGGCCCGTCCGAGACAAATATACCGTGGCCCGAGCCCGGCCCGGGCCCGGGTGAATAGACTTCCGCAAGGCCCGAGCCCGGCCCGCGGGCCGGGCCGGGTACGGGCTTTCGGGCCGGCCCGAGCCCGTGCACAGCTCTACCCCGAACCATCGAGCTGGCATGGCGGAGTGGATAGCATGCTCGTTTCGCACTCCGAAGACCGGGGTTCGATTCCCGAGGTCGACCAATTTTCTACTCGGTTTTATTTATTTATATGGCCTGACTAGCGAAGTTAATTAGGCTAATTGGGTGATTAAGCAATTAACTAAGCTCAGTCGCACTTCCTTGGAGCATCACTATATGATTCCTTCAATTGGTTTCATGGTTACTAGCCAAAGTACAATAGACCCTTTAGAAAATTCAGTCTGGCAACTCGGCAGGCATCATCATCAGCAACTTTCGTCGGCGTCGTGCGCCATATTTTGGGCACCTTTGGCTGGAAGACGCGCAGCTATAGCGCTCTGCACAGCCTTTGCACTAGTTTCCACCGTGTGGCATGTCTGGTTGCGTTTGTGAAAGCGATGGCGGAAAATTTGCAGAGGTCGAGGGACCTGACTGTCATTCCGGGCGGATTTTCGGAAAGGCTTTTGGACTCCTATCGTCCGGCCGCACCTCTCAGCGAAGCTACAAGCCGGTATCACTGCGATCCGTCGACAGTGCGCGTTGCCGTGTTACCCTGCAGGTCGAATATACTGTCGATAAAGGAGGGCTAACAACACTTGGACCGGACTCGACTGCGAGCAGGCGCACTGCAGGGCGAAATGAGTGTGGATCCGGATACGGGCGCTCGATCAGCGATCTAGGCCTAGCGACGACTAGGGCAGTCGGGGACCAGCGCGCAGCTCGTCGTCCGGCGTCGCCGCAGGCGGTGTCGTTGCCGAAAGCTCCACTCTAGCACAGGCATGCTGTCGTTGCTAGAATCTGGCAAGCATCCTTTCTGGTAGCATGGCCGTTTTGTATATTTTCTTGTGCGAACGTGAAGTAAGCTGAGCCTGCCGGCCGGCCAGCCTGGATCCCCTGCCGGCGTCATAAAAACGAGCTAATGAGTGTTCTCGACGTAAATAATAAACCCTGTGATAGGGAAATGAGAAAATATATCATTTTTCTGGGTCATTGGCCAATACCGAGTTGCTGGTAAAAGTGACAACTGTGGTACGAGCGAATTTGTTGCGAGAACCGCCTCGAAGCTGCCGCTGTCCCGACGCTGGGGTCCGGCTCGACTGGCGCCCGCTAGCTCCGCTGCTGAAGGCGCCGTAGAAATTGACCATACTATTATTTTATTGTGAGATGATGCTGTTAACAGCAAAGCGGAGTGAAGAATAGGCATTCAATATAGCGCAGGCGACTTCCGAAGCGCCGGCCCCTGCCGCTTCGATGCGAAGCAGGCTATAGGCCTAGTGACGACCACGGCAGACAGGCAGCCGCAGAGCTCTTCGCCCGGAGCGCCCGCGAGCGGTGCCGTTGCCCAAAGCTCGCAACATCAGCTGGCATGCTTTGTCGCCGCTCGAGTATAGCTGGCAGTCTTTCTGATAACAAGGCGATGCCGTCTTTTCTTGCAATATTTGTACACCAAGCCAAGCAGCGCTCAGGCACTGCTGCGCTGCGGCGAAGTGCGACACCGGTTGTCGGCGGAGCTTGGGTAGAGCGGCGCAGCAGTGCTTGCCGCTGCATGTGTCCCTGCTTGCTGTGGTGTGGAAGTTCGGAAGCGGCGCGACTGACGTGTTGCCGGACATGTGTCTCCTGCCTTAGCCAGAGTGCACAGGCCCTGACCGAACGAAAACACACAGCTGCTGCTGCTGCACTCCGCCTATGTCGCCGTCGTTTGCTGCATGTTCGCAACGGAGAGAACGACGGCGCTCCTCGCCGCGCCGCATCGTCGTGCTCTTTTTCGCGCACACGGAACTCTCTATGAATGGACGTGGATTCTTGAAAATCCAAAACAAGCGCGTTTGAGCTACGTTTTGATTTTGTGACGCGCCGAAACAGTCGCCAGCATCGGAATGCATGTCCTCGAGTGCGCCGAAGGTGGCACCTTTATTTTTGTGCTCACTATACAACGGAGCGGTTACACGGTAGAAGGAACTTTTCGCTGCTCTTTCAATACTTATATCATTTATTTTAATGTGAAAACGAACAGGTCACGGGCGAGAAGAAAGAAGCATGCAGCTACTCCATGCGCTCCGTGCTCTGGAAACACAGCTTTTTTCCGTGCCCGTCTCTTCGCCGCGCTGGTGCAGAAAGGCACACAGCAGCATGCCGGCATCGCGACTATAGCTTGGTGCAGATAGCCAATGTCAAGGAACATGGCTAGGACACAGAAACAAGAAAATTGCGCTTGTTGTGACTTCGCCGGGCGCGCGTACTTTTCAATCTGGCCCGAGCGCATACCGGCAGGCGTATGCCCAAGTAATGGCGGAGGCACCGCGGTTTGCGCACCACACACCAGATGGCGCTGAATTTTCTAAAGGGTCTATTGGCGCCTTTTGAAATTGGCGCACTGTGACGTCACGATCGTTTCGACCAACTGAAAAGCGTGACATTTCTGTCGACAACTGCTGCTTACAACGATGAGACATTAAAGGCTTTCGCCTTAAAAACGCATCATCGAGGCACACTACATACAGCCCCGTAACTCCTTTATGAGATGAAATGATCCCCTAGCGATCATAGCGACGGCACTGGCGGTCATCATTAAACTTGTGAGAGAAGTTGATTACTGAGGTAATTAACTAAATTTCATAAGTTGCTTTTTAATTTTAGCAGCCAGGCGCTTGATCTCATTTAAAGAATTGTAGCTGGCTATTAGGGCAGCCAGCATAAATTATTAATGCAAAAGTGTTTCTTAGTGAAGTAATGCAAAAGTAGTATGGTGTGACCACGAGAAGTGTACACGGGATAAGACGATAAGAACGATGTTAAGCAGCGATAACCAGGTAATTAAAAGGTAATGTGACGGGCTATACTGGCAAAAGGCGCTTGACCGGGACGACCATGCAGAGCAGCAAAATCGCATGTCCAGGCTCGGACAGTCGGCTCTCTCGCCTCGCGCTGGGCGTTGGCGCTCCCACTGCGGGTGCTGACCGCCTTCTTCTTTACAGTAATAATTAATTATATAAAACAGATAACAATTAATAAATAAAATAGGTAATGATTAAGTTAAATAATGGGTGATTAATAATTGATAAAAGAATATTGAATGATAAAAGTTAGTAACATTAATGGTTAGTGGTAGTAATAGCGACATTAATAATATTAGTGTAATAGTTAGTGACAGTATAGTAATAGTGATATAGTTAGTGAAAGTAATAATGCTAGTAATAGCTGGTGACAGTAATAGTCATAGCAAGTTAGAGTATAAGCTAGTGACAATAACAGGGAGAGTAATAGTGGAAGTAATAGTGACAGTGACGTCATGAACCAGTCACGTGATAGGAGCATGCCTAAACAAGAAGTTGTCGACGAGTTGATGACGTCACAAAAGAAAAAAACATGTCTAGACAGTAAGTTGTGTAGCTCCCTGCCAGTTCGTTCTTGGATGCCGACACGTGCGGTATTCTAAATGCTTCCGCACGTAAGGAGACTGAAGCGTACCCCTTGAATTTTAAATGCGTGAAAATGTAATTGTCTTTGGTGCTGCGACGCTATAGGAATTTTGGTCGTCCAGACACATCAAAGTGACGCGCGGCAGCTACGGAGCCCGCTGTTAAGGCTGGGATACATGGAGCGTTTTCTTCGGCGTTTTTCGCCCGACGGCGCGCATTTGACGCCCGGCCTCTAAAAAAACGCCCACCGCCGCCGATCTGGACCCACCAGATATTTGACGCGCGTCGTCGGACGCTGCCGGAAGCGGCCAGCAGGGACAGCCAATCATGGCTCACTGGCGTGTCGACACTTCCGTCTTCCTCGCCGGCTTCCCACGTATTCTTCGCCGGCTTCGGACGGGGCGTGTAGCAGCACCCCACCGCTGCCACCAGTTATAACTCGTGTAGCAGCATCCCACCGCTGCCACCAGTTATCATAAGTCGGGTAGCATGACCAGTTGTAGCGACTCCCTGGGGGCTCGTCCGGGATGAGGGAAGACTGAAGCTTTGAAGTTTGGGGAAACGAAAAACAAGCGGTTTTAATGCACTTTTTACGACACTTATTTACATAATGAAGAAAAGAGCAAAGAATCAAAAATTCAAGAGTTCATGACGTCGAGCGACTGGATGAGCCTTTTACCCAAGGCCCAGAGCGTCCGTTCTCCCTTAGGGCGCTGGTTAAATATCCCAAGGCACCCCTTTCACCAGGTGGCAATTCGACACGACGCACAGATCGGCACTGCACAGCAATCGAAGGCACCTGCGGCAGAGTCCACGCGTGGGAACTGGCGAGGAGGAAACGCGTCCGCAACTCCTTTGCACTGCGGTGCAACATCACTGCAAGCAGCACGTGTTTATCGAACACAGGTGTGGCGTAGGCATGCTGGCGCCGCGGCCGCAGCTGCGCCGGCTTCTTCCGATTCGTTCCGGTTCCACTCCGACGTGGTGAATCCCTTCTTCCCCTGTCTTCTGTCCATCGTCGGTCGCTTCTTGCGGGGATCAAAGGGAAGGTCGTTCACGCCGAGCCGAGTGTGGGAAGAGCTTCATCGGCCACTTCCTAGCCAGTCATCCTTCTCGGTGGGGTCATCGTGGGGTCAAACGACCTTTCGAAATTTCCGCTGTTTAATCCGCCACCGTGATCATTGCGGGTCTCAAGATGAGTCGTGACACCGCATAGTGTTACGAATGGGAATCCCACCCTGTCTCACTGTTGGGACTGAAGCATCTCAGCCTGCAGCCACTGTTGCGCAGCGATGAAACGGTCGAGGCGACGGTGAGTGAACGAAACGTTCATGTACAGTATGTATACAAGGGCTTTACATAATCGGCACTAGGGCAGAGAGCACAACGGGCTAGCACAAAGGAGCAGGGTGATGCCCCGGCAGAGCGTCTCTCTGGCGTGATGTCTCGTCTGCTACCCGTCTGCTGCTCCGGCTCGTTGTTATTGTTAGAGGCTGTAGAGAATAGGAAAGAGGAAAGGGCACGGGCTTGTGACTGGTATGGATACCACCACCACTGCCTGCATGCCGATAGAAGAGAGGAGGAGTAAGAAAAGATAGAAAGAAGTAGGGGAGCGATATAGTGAAGGCGCGCAGAGAAGAGCCGCCACGCCTGCTGTAGGCTTCAGCCGTTGAAGAGCCTGTGCCCCTGCCCTCCATGATGGTCTGGGGACAAGGGGGCCTCATGTGCAAGGTGGCCAACGGGAAGAACCTTGGGCTGGTGGTGCCTGGACGACTAGAGGTAGACGTCCAGTACCGTCTCCTCCAAGTAGGCGTGGAGACCATCCATGGCGCGACGGGTGTTGTGGCCGGCAGGAAAGAGCAGGTCTTGTGTGGTCTGGGCTGGTAAGCCCAGCGCCCGGTAACAGGTGATGAGCTTGGCGCGGCTCCGTTTTTATAGCCTCCGGTGACGGTTGCTGCAGCCAGCCGTTTGAACCGTCCAGTCAGGTCACGCCACTGGCCGCTGTTTCAATTGAACGAATGGACGAGAGGAGCTCGGCCGTTGAAAGTTTCCAGCCTAGAAAGGGCGGCCGGCGAAGCGTCGGTTGTCTCTCGAGCCGACGCCAGCGAGAAGAGGGGGAAGGGATGCGCTGGGCGAGCCAGGATGAATCATGCTGCCAGCCCCGACGTGTCCGAGAGCCCGGGCTTCCTTTGCGCAATGGCGGGCGCACGGCGCTGGTTTTCACGGAGGCCTCACGGAGAGTTTTTGTATATGCTGTATATGCTACCAGAGGTAGCAAAGTTGCGCGTATGTCCGCCATCTTGCCTGTCAAGCAACCGAGGTTATGCGGCGAAGCCGCACTTCGTTTCTGCAGGCGACATGCCTAGCGCTTCACCGATCGACAGTGGGCGCTTTTCCGATGTTTGTAAACCACTTTTTCGCTTGATCGCAAACAAAGAGCATCGAAATAGCTGATTGCGTAACACAATCAAAAAATATAGTCAAGAAAAAGCGCTGCTCTTTCTAGCGCGCGGCTCGAGCGGCGGCGGCAGCCGATTCCCACAGTCGCCTTCCCTGAACTGTTTCCCTGATAACTTAAGGTGGCGGTTCCACTGCCGCCATCTTGCGAGTAGTTCATATTCTGCCACCAGGCTACGACACTGATCCATCACTGAGAAAGTGTCTACCCGTCTTGCCCCCAGCGACCCGAGACTGGTTTTGGTTGAGATGTTGAGATACGTGTCCGGTCCTTTCTTGACCCGTGCACCTGTGCTGCGTGAGGGTTCTTTTGTTGCTGCGCCTGCCTTCAGAGGATTACAAACGAACCATGGCAAGCCCGGCTGCTAGTCCTCGTCGTGCGTGGGGGGAGGTGTTGGCTGGGGTGGTTCCGCATGCTTCTTTCTCTGCCTGTCCCTTGCCAAAGCCAAAGAGAGTGGGGCGAGCCGGGGCAAAGAGGGTACCGTCTTTGTCCAAACGGCGTCAGAGGTGAGGTGATCCTTGTTCGGGATAAGGATGCCAGCACGGGAACAGAGGACCGTTTTCTTCTCTCTCTTGTTTAGCCTTAGCTAAATAGCCGCAGAAAGCTGTACCGTCGATGTTACTATCTGGAGGGCCTCCTTTGAGGGAATGTGCCGTTTCGTTCTTGAGTTTTACGCGACTACAGACTTTCCTGTTTTCAATGTCGTGACATATATTAGTGGGAGCAAAGAAAAAGAAAAAAATAATGCTGCCCAGCCCGCATCGCAAAAGGCACAACGTCGACACAGTGGAAACTTGGGAGAGTTAGTGATAACTGTCGACATAATTGCACAGAGCAAATTAGTAAGTAAGCGAAAAGAGGAAGCGGACGCCAAAAATAAGGAAGGTGTGAAATAAAGAAAATTAATTATGTTTATGTCCCATGTATATATTTCTAGCGTTTTTTTTTTTTTTTTCAATGAACCTTATAGTTGAAATCGGTGCCTTTCTTGTGTCCTTCCTTCTGCCCTCGTCTTTTGCGCGTTCAATCACTTCGTCACTGTTGATGCATAGTAATATTAGTAGTAGTCGGAACACTCCTGGTCTAGAGTGTAACCTGCTAACTATAGCGCTGAAAAAAAAATATTTTTTTATCAAATGATATTGCATCTATGATAAGAAAACTATAACAAAGACAGCTATACAATTTAGTCAACGCTCAGCGTATGCCTGTCCAACCTTATAAACTATGGTTGGTAAAGAAAAAGGCAGAGAGAAGTGGGCAATTGTCAATTTCTGTTTACCCTTGAGATGAATCGACATTGCGCAAGAGACGTGAAATTGCTATTCAGAGGGTTAGCACCGCAGGGTGTCGGAATGTGTTTACCTCAGAAGCAAATATTCGTCGTACATGCGGCGGCACCTTGCAACCAATTCCGATCAACTTCGACGGAATTTTGCCAAGGCTCACTAAAATGCAGTATACAGATGCATACCATTCACGAGGCGGACTCGAGACTTTTTTATAGACATTGTACGAAGAAGAACGGGGGGGGGGGGGGGGGGGGGCGAGGTGTGCAGGAATGCTGCCAGAAAAAAGGGGTCGGCTACAAAGCGATAGTTCTGTAGGCACTTAGGGCGACCCCCTCCCCTCTCTCGTTTGGACCCTCAACTGCGTGCTCTTATTCATTTTAGACGTACGTCTTTCTTGTATCCAGTTCGCATCATTAGGTTGCTTATTCCCTCCAGAATTTTCCATCGCGTGTTGAAATGTATATATTTCTAACCTTGCGTCGATTTGCCTCGATTTGGTTGGGTCAAAGATTGAAAAAGTGCGCCCGCGTATGTGTGTGTGTATGCGTGCGTGTCCACGCGCGCGTACCTGGAAACTGTAGGAACAGCTGCTATTTTCACACCGTCTATTGTCAGGAAACTATAGCCTCGTTTACATGAACCCGACTTCGGCGGGTCGAGCCAGGAGATCGAGTTGAGCAAGGTCAGCCCAACTTGACTGCATGTTTACATGAACTCGATTTTAGCGAGTCGCGACCGGTTCAACAGCAGCGGCACCAAGCGTCGAACGGCGCAGCGGGAAAGGGCAGTGGCAGCCGGGAAGATTGCGGCGTGCACGGCTGCCTCGCAGGCGCTACGGCGCAAGCGAATAACAGGTTCGCATTTATCACCCCTCCTTCCACTAACCCTACTCAGACCGGTTTACGTGCTGTCTGCTGTTGGGGTCGAGTGAGTCAACCCACCCCCTGCAGCGGAGTTGACTGGACTCGCTCCCTCGACTCCCGGACCCGACTCGTTTACATGAACCCAGTAACCGGTTTTCAGCTCAAATCCTCCACTCAACCCGTCATGTAAACACCGCTTATAACGTGCTTGTAATCATTTCCCGAGAATTCCTTTTCCTGCGGCGCTAGTCTACCCCGCCTGCAGGAGGGGCGCGCAGCAAGGGGAGGGGGCGGTCCTTTGTGCCAGTTCCCGAAAAGGGGACTTCACAGCACTATAGTCGGTTACAACAAAAGAACGAAGCGGCACACGCAACTCAGACGGAGCTCTCCAGCCAATCACGTCGATTTGTGTGGCTGTGCAAGTCTGCGAAAGAGAACGAAGGAGTCGGCGCTTTGTCCCCGTGTCGCCGACGGTGGATGTCCTTTGTTCGGGATAAGGCTAAAAGAATAATAACGCAAAAAGAAAGGAAGAGATTTTGCTGCCCCGGCATCCGCCATCGTCTCTAGGAGCACCTGAGCAGGAGCAGGGGAAAAGACAGGGAGAAAGGCGAAGGTACTAGTAGGTGTGGTGCCCCCGTTAATTGTCTCAGCTGCACTGGCCACTAAAGGGGGAGGGGGGGAGAGGGCTGGGCTGCTCACCTTTCGCATAGATCCGCGCGAGAGCGCCTTTTTCGCAAAAGCGCTGAATGCTACAGGTGGGGTCATATTCGGCAACAGACGGTCGTGGCAGCTTCAGTCTCCACTGCTGTCGCGGCGCACCTGTGGTGACCGAACAGAAAACTGTTCGGTCGACGCGCTTGGCTGGGCGGTCTCCTTTGATGGGCATGTGCTGCTTCGTTCTTGAGTTGTACCCGACTTATATACCACATGCATTCATTTCAGCGGTGGAACATGGCGCCCTCTGAACCACGGCATTCGTTTGAAAGAAGTGCGAGTCTAGTTCAGGAAAACTGCACCTGCTCCATGGTTAGTGCTGAAATAGTGCAGCTGCAGCCGCCATGGAAGCAGATGATGGTTTGCGGGTTGTGATAAACGGCGGACTCAAGTAACTTTCACTCGTCGACAAGCTAGAACGCTGCTCGAGTTCTCCAAAGAAACGGATCGAGGCTGGTTCATGGCAACATGTTATTGTGATGTGCGGTTTGCACATTTCTTCATGAGATACGAGAGGTTGGCTGCCGCTGATGTAGGCTGTAAACAGCTGGCTCCAATTCATTGGCATCGCAAAGGCTAGCGACGACCAGGCCTGCACTCGACCATCCGTTTTGGAAGCAGACAGTGCCAAACTGCGCTCAAAGTGCCGGAACTAGCGGTACACACCCGCCGCACCGCCGCTGCCGCAGAACTTTGCCGAACTGGTGCATTGAGTGCAGGCGAATCGAGCGCTCTCCAACTTCCCCTCCACAGCGCTAGCCGGAACAACGAACAACCGGCAGCACGAAGCGAAAGCCTGTCTCTTCCCTTTCCTGTCGCTTTAGCAATGCCAAAGCTGTCCTCGAAAAATAATACGACGCCCAGAATGCGTTTCGTAGCGTCAGGTGAAAAAAATTGGCAGTGGCTTAGCTCTGCTATGCCTGGATATACGTAGCGTCAAGTGATCCGGTGTTTCGGCCGCACGTTTCGCCTTGGCTGCTCGACGGCAAACTGCCAGGCGACAACCTCGGGATCGGAAGAATTTACATTTTCCAGTCTTCTGCGCCGTTTGGCAGCGGCTCGACTCTCGTTAGCTTACCAGAGCTTACATGTTGAGCGCGACCGTCATTTCTCCGCGCACCCTCCTCGCGCATGCGCAGTAGCGCGCGGCGCAACTGTCGTAAACACGAGGTCACGCGTCGGAGAGGAGCGCACGCCGGCGGCGCCGGCAGCGAGGAGCTCGCACCGGCGGACCTTCGCCTCTCGTGACGTCACGCGGTTCTCGCGCTGCGCATAACAGGCGGCGCACACTCGCGCAAAACTCGGCTCTGACCCGCGTAGTGTGGCTTTACTAGCTTTACGCTACAAAACAATCCAGCAAAGCAATATGGCGGAAATCTGCTTGGAAGTTCGACACACACTACATAGGGCAAAATCGAGGGAAACGTGCGAACATCGTAGAGGTATCGTTCCCTCTCGTGAACACCTCCTGATTGTAAATGTTTAGCAGCGCCACACTCGTTATTTTTTTGAACTGTGATTATTTAGTACACGTGCATGTGTGTAGATGGCGCTACTTACTAAATTTATCTACATTTATCGCATGTCGCTGCGTTATTGCTATTGTTTGTATTCTGTGGACTTTGTTCTTGGCAATTGTTACAAGTTGATTAAAGGAATGAGAGACCGACATTTTAAGAGTATATTTGCCAGAAAAAAAGAAGCCGCGGAACGTTTCAAGAGCTTGTGTCCTTCATGAGGAGAACAAAAAAGGTAGCTAAAATCAACTAGACATTGCGCATTCCCCAAAAGCCGTAGAGTAAAGGCGATGCTTAGCCGCGTAGAGCGAAGTATTAAGTTTCTTCACGCAAAATCTCAAAACTGCCACGCGCTGGTTACCTGAACAATTTTGCATTCCGTTTTTAACTATTTCGAAAAAACGCTAATTTTGATCAGGAATAACTTTTAAACTAAACAAGGCAGACGAATGAAATTTTCAGAATGGAAGGGCGATTAAACGATCTCAAAATGTACAAAAAGGCGCCGCAATGCAATGCATATCCCAAAAGTTATTGCAGATTACATTGTTCTGTTTTCCATGCTTTTCAAACATGTGTGGCTAATAAACTAATCCATACACGTACTTCTAAATGCTTAACTATGTTGATTAGCATCCGATCTCAAAGTATCTCGAAAGATATTTCTCTAGGTGCAAGATGTTTTTCACAATTTTGCATTTCCTGAGACAAGTTGAGCTCAACTGCCAGTTTTCATCTTTGCGTTTTCTTTTACAGTTGAAACAAATTTGCAGCTACCGTTAAACAAAATGCATCTTTTGAAAGCAGAGAAAAGTAGCTTTTCGGAGATATCTGAACCATATTTATGAAGCGAACGAGCGAGGTACAGTCGACGTACAAATATCACCAAAAATGGTTCCCGCTCACCGTCAGAGTGGGACCGCCACCTTAAAGGGGCCCAGAAACACAATCTTAGTTAACTGTTTTGCCTGTTGATTGCATACAGTGAGTTATAACGGTGCTATTAGCGTCGGTAACACCGCGTATATTCCGTTTTTTAATATTTTAATGTCCCCCCAAAAACAACTTCATGGCTCTGATGGTGTCGCCACACAGTGGCGGGTTTTTAGCAGCGGATATGACACCACCTTGCGCGAGCTTGATGACCGGACAAACAGTAAATATACTCCAAATTGTGTGAATAAATAGAGAAACATTTTGTCACCTGTCTGCGTTTTATATTATATCAACAAAGACAATTTGTTTGTCTTAGATAAAAGCCCTGCAAGGCAAGTAAAATAAAAATACACCACCAGGGGCGCTCTGGCATGGAAACAACGCTGCCAGTCTCACAGAGAGCAGGCAACCATGGAGTACAAACTTCCGCGACGTGCTCTGGCTGGCTGTTTTGATTGGTTGCGCCACGTGCCGTCATTGTGAGAGCGAAATAGGAGTGGGAAGCCCCGCCAAAATCGAGTTGAGGGCAGCGTTTTGTTTGCTTGTATTTTGAAATTTCTTCACTGAATAACTCCCGTTCCTGTGCATCGATTCCTGTAATTCTTTTTAAGTCAGCATCTGTGTGACATAAAGAACCCACCTGAAGTATAGCCGGTATTCCCCCAGGCAGTGTTTCGCAGCCCCTTTAAAGGGACTATGCAGTAAATTACTTGATATTACGTAAAGCAGACGAGAGATAGGCATTCCATCACTCGTCACCCCAGCGCAAGAATTGTTGAGCTAGCATCAATGACAACGAAGTTGTCGTTGTTGTTCACCTCATAGAATGGCGCATACCCACACGGGGGGATCGGCCAAGGAGAGGGGTGCATAGACGATTAAAAATTACGCTCCTCCTCTTCCCCTTCCACTCATACACGCGGGGCACCATAAAAAAATACAGAAAACAACTCTGGGACTGGGCCCCGCCCATGAATACGTCATTCGCTGACGTTCGGTTTGCGACTTCCGGTTGTCGCACCCAGCGGCGCGCGTCGGAATTCTTTGCTTGTCACTGCGACAAAGGCACTGCGAGTGGCTCCCGAACTCCCGACAGAAAGAAGCGGCAGAGGTAAACTGAAACCATAGGCGCGCAGGCAATTAGAAGGCAATGCCCTGGCTCGCGCTTGCCCGAGGGGGTCGCGCGGCGGCACGAGTAGACGATTTTCACCGCTACCGGAAGTGTTAGTTTAGGTTGGTTTATGGGGTTTAACGTCCCAAAGCGACTGAGGCTATGAGAGACGCCGTAGTGAAGGGCTCCGGAAATTTCGACCACCTGGGGTTCTTTACCGTGCACTGACATCGCAGAGTACACGGGCCTCTAGAATTTCTCCTCCAAAGAAATTCAACCGCCGCGGCCGGGATCGAACCCGCGTCTTTTGGGTCTCTACTGGAAGTGTGCCCGTGACGTCGTGGCTGCCGTGACTACAGCAAATGACAGCGTGTGGTGGCCTGCCGACGTCACGGGACTGACGTCTATTTTCACGATTTTAGTTTCAAAATCGGTCACTACGAAGACACCAATCAGCCCACGAATTTTAAAAAACACGGTTTTTAAAAATTCATAATAAATTGGCAGCTCAGGTCCGAAGGCTCATACCTGGTGTGAACGCTTCTTAGCATCATTTCTAAGCACTGAAAACATTTACAAGCGACTTATAATTCGCTGCATAGTCCCTTTAAAGGCACCGAGTGTCGAAATTTAATCTGGTTAGTTGCAAATATTGCGGGGAAAAATATCGTTTGGTCCAGCGCAGAGTGTACGGCTCGAGCTACAGCGCAGAGTGTAGCTTCTTTGAGGTGTGCACCTGTCCCCGGTCGAAGGGTTACCAAATTGGTGGAACCGCGGACGCACGACGGAGGCTCGGTGGCTCCAGAGCGCTCCTTCCGTCACCGTCTTGCCTTCCTACTACAGATATCTTTCCAGCGCGCAGCTTTGTGCAGTGTTCAGTTGAATGCCTGCAGTCGTCATTTTTGTGGCCAGTGGACGTTTTTTTTTTTTTGTGCCTTCTCGTTTCCCTACGTGTGAGTCATTCGCTCTGCTCATATCTTACTGTGAGGACGCAGGTGTACGGTGGCTGATCGGTACGCGATGCGGCACCAATGGATCGTTTGAGCTTTGGGTGCTCAGAAGAGGCACCTTGTTAAGCTGGAGTTGCCATTGAGCGCTTGACCCTTCAGCGACAACTTTCTTCTTTTTTTTTATATAAAGAACCTCAAGGGGTTGTCTCCGAGGCATGCGTGTGTCCTCTCCTCAGTCTTCGATTAGCTTACGGAAACTTTATTTTCCTTTCCCTAACCATCGATTGGTGAGAAGAGTAGCCTGATTTATTATTGGTTGCTGTCCCCGCCAAGGGCGGAGACAGAGGGCTTAAATCTAAGCGCTCTTGGTTAAGCCGGAGCTGATTTCGTCTAATCAACGGTTCAGTCATGCTGTAAATAGTTTTCTCCTTGGTCGTTTCTTCTTGTTTATTTATGTGTAAATAAATAGTTAAACTTCTTTACCTGCCGTCGAGTAATGTCAATGTTTGCGAGCCTGAACCATCAATCCATCAAGAAACCCGATTTCACCATCAACAAGTGTTTCCTCACGTCGCCACGTGAAGGGGAAACTCAACAGGTAGACTCAGTATTCTAAAATGCAGCATTAGTTCATCTTTGCGGCAACATTTAATCGCCGGACCTGCGTTCCAACCGGACGGTACTTGGTCGCAGGCCATCTGCGGCTAGACCGACGGCCCTTCCCAGTCGCAGACCGACAGAATTCGCAGCGTCGCAGGCGAGAATCGCATGCATGTGAAACCAACGTTACTAGATTACTTTTTCAGTTTGCAAACTCCCACGCCAAGGATGTCGCCCTTGCCTGTGCCGCCGAGCGGGGGTGCTCTCGTCGCTGTTTGACCGGCTTCTCGATACAGTATGCGCGGCAGCGAAGACTACATCGAAGCGTTTTTGTGCCAGCCGTTTCTTTGTTGGATTAAACTGCGCTGCAAGTTGATCGCTGCTCCTCTGTGTCCTTGCCAGATTTATATAAGTGCGTTTCGAGCGACGCAGCTCGTGCGGCGTTGGCTCCGGCTGCAGAAGCGGGACAGCGTCGGTGCACCCGAGCTATGCGTCCGTGAGTCGGTGCGGCCGAGCTGTCGACCTGTCTGCTCCCAAACCAAGGCAAGGTAAGCGTTCTACGTAATGTGCGACCGAAATTCACACCAGTGGCGGTCCCAGAGACTGGTTTTAGGGGGGGCGGACGGACTTCCTTATACCAAAAAATAAAATAAGAAATAGGAAATAACAAAAATATGTAAATAAATAAATAAAAAATAGAAACAACGATTATTCAATTCACATTTTATTTGTACAACAATTTTTGTGTGCTTTGTTGCTGAAAAATAAATGGCGAACGATGTAGACGTTATACCATAAGTCATGCTTTGATTATTAACAGTCACGTGAGCAATATTCATTTCGATACCGGGGGAATAGAGGTCGACGGCTGAGATATCCCGCCACGGCGAGTGCAGGAAGGTCAAAGCTCATGAGCTGGGTTAGCGGCGTTCATAACTCAGTCCTGGGAAGGGGATTTGTTCCGCCCTTGGTACTGTTAGCGGACACTCAGTGGATGTTTAAAAACTAATTTTGTCGCCTGCTATTAAATTGCATTGGGCTAAAATGAAGGTATGCGTTGAATTGATGGGTTTTCATCGTACTTAATAAAGGGATTGCTGAAAACTTTTTGCGGTATATGCTTCACGTAGCATATCTAGATTTGAAACTTCCGCAAAATAAACGCCAGGGATCGAAAGCAACAGTGGCCACAAGACTTTATTCACATATTTACAAATTATATACATATTTACAAATGGCAAAGCTTTTTCCGTTTGTGCGCCAGCCCACTCGATTCTATTTTAAGCAGGGTGTCGAACCGGTATTTTTTCGGGTTCGGTTCGGGTTCACGCCTTTCGAGTTCAGTTCCGGGTTCGGCTCCAGAGGGCCATTCCGTTCCGGTTCGAACCGGTTCAAACGGGTTCAAACGGGTTCAGGACAAAAAAATAGAAAGCAGATGGGTTTCAGTGATATGCGTTTTCTCTTTTCTTGCACATCGTTATACAAAATAAAAAATGCAAAGATTTGTTTACGAGAACACAAAACTGGGCTAGTTGGTTACGCTAGTTGCTTAGGCAGCGCAGTAAACAGGACAAACGGAAGTCTCGAGACGACACAGACGCTGACTAACAACTGGTTATATTACATTCTCGGAAAAGTGTATGAAGGCGCAGGACTCAGTGAACAATCCAAAAAACAGAAGAACAAAGATTAAAACTAAAAAAACGTACTACGCATGCACATCGCAGTCGAGTCATGACATCTTTTTCAATGAAGTTCGAAGACTATATTCCATAGAGACGGCACTGCCCTATCTCCTGGACCTTTTAGCGGCCTTAGTATTTTTGGCTGTTGTAAGAAGAATCCACTTGCAACGAACACCAGGTATAACGAATAGAACCTGCGGGACCGTCAGGTTCGCTATAAGTGGGCTTGACTTAGTTTTAATCGGCCACAAAAACCTTTTTCACCCTTCAGACATGGACCTTACATGTTAGGACGTACCTTCGCGCCAAAGGGGCGTTTGTGCCGTGGTCAGTGCATTTCTACCTGTGCGAGCAGCGAGAAACAATTTCAGCAATAAAATGATATTTTTGTCATGATGCTGCATTCTTTTGGGACATACTTAAGCTGTCTCTTAAAAAACCCATTGGCATCATACATTTCATTATAACACTTAAGTCTGCGATGAAAAACTCTGGAATTCCGTGCGAACTCTTCGTGTTCATAGGACGCAGAACCGCCGCGTTCCACGAGGTCACTGTTCAGGCAACAGTGCACTTTAACGCAGGAAATAATCATCTTGGGAGATATGAACGCTCACTTGGAATACTTTGACGGAGCTACAGATACAACGGGGAAGATGTTAGGAGAATTCTGCGATGCCCATGATCTAGTAATGGTTAATACGGAAATAAAATGCGACGGGAAAGTAACATGGGTAAGAAAGAATTCGCACTCAACTATTGCCTAATGTCACACAAACTGTATGACAGGTTAGGGGACATGAAAATTGATGAAGAAGGTATGAAAAGCCTGGGAAGCGACCACAGAAGAATCAAAATTACATTTGGTAGCGCAATACCAGCGGTAGGAACTCAAGGGAGGGAAAGCAAACATAACCTCACTGATGCACAACTGCAGGAAGTGTCTGGACACATTGAAGACATAGTGTCCAGGCAGCCGGATAGGGAGTGGACATATGATGCCCTCGTGGGGGTTTTTCACGGGGAGTTAGAGAAGGCCCAAAGAAAAAAAGGAAGAAGAAAGGGAAGACACACGCCAAAAAGCTGGTGGGACAGGGAAGTGAAGGCAGCCATAGCGAGACGACAGAAGGCATCCAGGGAACACAGAGTTGCAAAGAAAAGGGGGGCCCCACCAGACGAAATGGATGCAAAATGGAATGAATACCTTGAGAGCAAAAGGGAGGCAGCGACATTGGTTCAAGCCAAAATAGGAAAGGCAGGAGTCCAATGGATGATGGAGGTAAATAAGAAAGATAGGAATGCTGCAAAGAGGTTTTGGGAGCACATAAGGCTACAAGGGAAGAGAACAGAGGGCATCCAACACACTCTGACCACACAGGATGGAGAAAGGGTAGAGGGAGAGGAAGCACAAGAATTTATCAGACAAACAATTGAAGCAGCATTTGCAGAGCCTGTGGCGGATGGTCAGGGGAGAGCAGGGACAACAATGGGGCAGGGGAGGAAGGGCCTAGGGAGAGAACAGCAGGGGACTGGGACAGAATAGAAGGCAAGGTTCCCATCGGAACAGCGACAGGACCAGACGGCATACCTATGAGATTAATTACCATACTAGGCAAAGAAAGCAAACTGAGATTACGACAGATCATTGAAAAAGTAGTAGAGGGAGCAGACGTTCCAAAAGACTGGAAAGTGAGCAGGATGAGACTAATATACAAAGGCAAGGGAAACAGGGACAACATTAAATCCTACCGACCAATTACGGTCACATCAGTTATTTACAGGCTAGCAATGCAGATGGTGAAAATGAGAAGGGAAGAATGGGCAGAGCGTGAGGAGATCTTGGGAGAGTTGCAGAACGGTTTCCGAAAGGACAGACGGTTGGAGGACAATCTATTTGTCATAACGCAGTGTATAGAGCTAGCTGAGGCAAGTCGGAGGCCTCTATGGATGGCATTTTTAGACATTAAGGGGGCATATGACAATGTGAATCAGGAAAAACTTTGGGACCAATTGAAGGGATATGGCGCTGATAGAAATCTGGTTGAATATCTACAACGTGTATATTCAGACAATGAGGTCGTAGTAACCTGGGAGGGAGAAACTACAAAACCAGCTAAAATTAAGAGAGGGCTAAGGCAGGGCTGCCCACTATCACCTCTACTTTTCATGTATATGTGAGCCAAATGGAAAAGAGGTTGGAAGAGTGTAGGGTAGGAGTTGACGTGAGTTATATGCAGGATGGTCAGAAGGTAAACCAAGTGTTGGCTGGACTAATGTATGCGGATGATATTGTTCTACTAGCAGACAAGCGAGATAGGCTGCAGGAACTAGCTAAAATCTGTGGTGAGGAGGGCAACAAGCTAGGACTCCAGTTCAGTAGAGAGAAGTCAGGGATAATGGTCTATAATGATGAGAAGGGAGACCCACTATAAATGCAAGACACTATGATAGACCATGTGAGAACTTATAAGTGTCTAGGTGTATGGCTAAGTGAAGGGAAAAATATCTGGAAGAGCATGAGAGGACTCTGAAAGATAAGGGAAAAAGGAATTCAGACATTATGAAGCATAGAGCACTATGGAAATATAATAGGTATGAGGTGGTTAGAGGGGTATGGAAGGGAATCATGGTACCGGTCCTCACATTTGGAAATGCAGTCCTGTGCATGAAATCAGAAGTACAGTCAGGGCTAGAGGTCAGACAAAGAAGTGTAGGAAGGCTAGCCTTGGGAGCCCATGGGAACACTCCGAATGAGGGAGTCCAGGGAGATATGAGTTGGGCGTCGTTCGAGGTTCGGGAGGCCATCAGCAAACTGAAATATGATCAGAGACTAACTCAAATGGAGGAAACAAGGTGGGCAAAAAAGGTGTACAAGTATCTGTACATGAAAAGCATTAACACAAAATGGACTAATAGAACCCGAAAGCTAAGAACGAAGTATTTACGGGTGAGGGATGGGACGCAACAAAAGACTAACGTGAAAGCGGAGGTAAAGGAGACGGAAAGAAAGATGTGGAAAGAAAGAATGCAGGAAAAATCGGCGCTAGGCATATATAGGGCACGAAAACAGGACATCAAAAAAGAGCGATTATTCGATAATTCGCGGGGCAGTTCACTGCTTTTTGAGGCTATGACAGGGACTCTGAGAACAAAAACGTATAGGTCCAAATTTGAAGAAGTGGGTATTTTGTGCTCTGCTTGTAAAACGGAAACGGAGACCATAGAACACTTGGTTCTGAGGTGCGCAGAACTCCGCCCAGCCCTCCCAGAGGGGGCAGCAACGACCATAGAGATAGCGCTGGGATTTACTGGGGAGGACGGGCGAGTGGATGGGAAAAGCGTGACATTGACGAAGGGGAGGTTGGAGGATTGGTGGCGGAAATCAAGGTAGGCGTGAATTTCGAGGGGAAAAGGATAAACAGATTAGATATTGTAAGAGCGAAAGGGAAAAGAAAATTAAATTAACAATGGGGGAAGTATAGGCTAGGTGGCAAAAGCTACCGCCCGGTACAAAGGGTAAAGCCATTATCATCCATCCATCCAGGAATATGCTGCGTAAGTTCAACCTCCTGACTGGTTCCCCTTTCATGGCGTGTGCACCGTCTGGAATTTTCACGTGCTGGCGGAGGCAAGGAGTTATGGTGGCATGAGGCCTTGTGCCGAGATCGCTGAATTCGAAGCGGTCAAGTAAGGCATGAGGAGGGTCAGAGAGGTTCCAAATATTCCATGCAACAACCATAAAAAGAAGCCTACAAGATAGCCGAATAGCCTAAAGCATCTGTAAACAGTTTTCTGTTGCGCCGCCATTAGTACGAATCTCGCTCGGAGTCAGAGGTAAAAGAGTATGGTTTCCCAAAAATAACCGCGCTGCGTGCGTGCAGCCTCCGTCCTTGATGCACACTTCGGTGGGCGCACATCAGGGCATTCACTGGTAAAAATGCTCCTTCAAAAACTTTCACCCATCTCACCACCCCCCCATCACCCACCTGTACCCGATATAGCCGAGGCAGATTGTTGTGAATGCTCAACGTATTCAATCGCCCAAGCGTTCTAAGAAAAAAAACACTAACAATCATTAGCCTGTCGCGTCACACACTAAGAACAGAAAATATGACTGAGAAAAGTAGATATAAGTCGCCTGGCAGAGAATTCAAGATCGAGCAGTGCGAGGACAGCGGATGGAGCTGCGCGCTGGCGACTGGCAGCAATTCTTAGGAGCAGAACGATTTCAGCGAATCGGCATAACGAAATCACTTCATCGTAGTTACATTACGTCGCAGTAGCATCTTTTTGGGCGTAATCACTATCGCATGCCAGCGAGCACATGTATTTCCGCATTTCCCTTTTGTGTAATCGGTACATCTCCACCGTTGAGAACCCGCCTTTCGTTGCTTATTTCCGTCGCGCGCAAACAAGAATATGCGGATTCTAAAAAAATAAAAAGAAGCTGCGCCAATTTATACATCCTTCTTTTGGTAATACTAGTAGCAATATCTCAGGATTAAATGTCGAGTAGACATTGGGGCTATATGACAGACGGTGTAATGGAGGGCTCGAGATTAACGGAGACCAGCTGGGGATTTTCGACGTGCGACAGAGCACGCTGGTTTCTGTATTTTTGGAATCAGCAGCCGAGCTCCACAGCCATTGAGCCATTTTTTTTTATTGCCCGACAGGCCCATCGTGAGGGGTTTTATTTAGAACTTGCTGTCTAAGACAGAGCGCCCACAAAAGTAAATATTGCACTACCCACTGCGGATGCTCAGTGGTTAGGGCGCTCGGTTACTTATTCGGTGTACCCGGGTTCGAACTCGGCCCCGGAGGCCACGTTTCGATGGAGGCGAAACGCAAAAGGCGCCGTGTGCTGCGCGATGTCAGTGCACGTTAAAGGGCAGCTGTGCCACTTTTTGAGAATTTCGCGATAGTCGAGGATTCAAATCTATATAGGCTGTAGGTAAAGCATGCTAAGTTTTTTGCACTACCATTTAAAATAGTGACTTAATCTACGATTATATTTTACACTTCTCCTCAAAGCAACAAGGAGTGCGGGGAAGTTCAGTGTGATGTCACGGAAGGTATGATTTCAAATTACTGCTGCCGTCAGCCACGCCATGCCGTGCCTCGTTGGACGGTTCCAAACAACGTTCGGCGGGCTTTGACTTCGGTTCCGTTGGTTTTTTTCCTTCAAAGCAGGCGTTTATGCGTTGGAAATGTACGGATATTTTCGATGACGTCATCATGCGTCCCCTACTTAGCGTTGTGCGCTGCGGAGAAGCTTGAAGGCCATCGCAATTTTAATTGGTGGTTACGTCACCGTTTCAAATGCTAGACCAATAGGACTTCGCATACTTTACCTGGAAGTTTCACACATTCGACCCTTTTAAGCTCGTCGGATCCCCTGCTGGTAGAAATTATTCCGGAGCCCATCCCTACTGCGCCTGTTTCTCTTTTTTCTTTCCCTCCCACCTTCCTCCCTCTCTTACGGCACGGTTCAGGTGTCCATGAAGAAGTGAGACATACTGCGCCATTTCCTTTCCACAGAAACCACCATCACAACATTGTTGGGTCCTCGCGCTAATATTTCGTCTATTTTTGGGAAATGACGCAAAGAAAAGGAAGGCATTCTCAATCGGTACTAAAATTACTATAGACACCCAGTTTTATTGCGTGTCTTCTCCTTTCAAATGACGCCATAGATAGAATAGAATACATGAATACATGAATCACCGTGTGGTATTCGCCTACTGCCACTGAATAATTTAGAAAATAATTTTTTCTCCCATGCTGTTTCGGCTTCATCAGGCGAATGATGGCTTTGACGTGAGTTCAACATTAGGTCACGTGAGGTACGGGAAAACTAATACAAACGCTGATACGTTGTTTCGACTCACTGTAGCACTTATATCAGCCGACTTCAAGACCTATAATTACTACGAACGACGTATCAGCAGTTATATTGCCGTTTTATAGCACCTCACGCGACCTAATTTCCACTACACGTCACAGCCATCGTTATGTTTGTGAAACCGAAACAGGGTCAAGAAGAAATTCAAACATAACTTATTTATTATGTGTTGGTGAATACCACGTGGTGGTCCATGTACACCTACGTCTAACACATTGTTTGAAAGAAGGAAGCACGCAGGCAAAAGTTTGGGCATGGATCCGGCTAGCGTAACTTAAAGATGGCCGCCAGTTTACTACCAATGTTGCCAGACTCCGTGCGTCCGAAAGTGTCGACGAGTTTGGCGACCACAGTGTTGCTGTCAGCGACTGCGCGGCGTCCACCCCCACTTCCTCCTAGCGCGCCCGCCTCACGGCCCCATTTCAGATAACGCGTTGGGCGCGCTCGCTCTCTCCGTCCCCTTCGAGCGCGCCCGACTCACGGCCGTGTCCGGCTGGCGTTGCATAATTCTAGAACGCTTCCGACCGCCTTGGGAGCTCAGAATTTCAGCTCAACTGCTCAGGAACGACTGAAATACTGCCTATTCGCGGCCGCTATAGACCCTTTGCAAATCCTTGCAGTTAGTCAGCCTCCGGTCTGGCAACCTGAGAGCGCCGCCATCGTGAAGGAGCGGCGTCCCGCGGCGTTGTGTTGCTCGCGTGTGTGTCTACGTGCATGTGTAGAGTTCGACAGCTGCCTGGCAGTCACTTGCACACCGTGCGCACGCTACAGCGTTTGAACGGCATGGCGAGCACTATGGCCCTGATAGTGATCCCGATCACAGGATGGGAAAATAATCTCGCGGTGCTTCCGCGCCTTACAGAGCAGAAGGTGCAGCTCTTTTATAGCAGCCGGTCGGGATCGGAGCGCTCACTCGGGCGAAGCTACAACTTTAGCATCGAGTCTTTCTTGCGTCCTTCGTCTCTGCAGACATGCAGTTCCAGTCAAAGGTATGTACTACGTCTGTACGGTTTGGAGCGCGGCGTACACATTTTTCGATCGTTGTCAATACGGAGCTTGCGAGAGTTGTGCGGGTCGCAGAACAAACCAGTTCGAACAGACACGCGCTTTGTGGTTTCTCCTGGATGGTTTCATACATGCCCTCGGCTAATTTCTTCGCCTCAAACTTAATAATGCTTGAGCTGAGCGAGTGGAAGATGCAGGGCGATCACACATTCGTAGGGGGAGCATTTACCTCTTGCGGCGTCGACATTCAGCAGTTAACTCGCCCCGATGGCGCAGTGATTAGGGCGCTCGAATGCTGATCCCGAGACTTAGTTTCGTTGAAGGCGAAATGCAAGGCGCCCGTGCACCGTGCTAACCCCACGTGGTCGAAATTAATCTGGAGTCCTCCACTACGGCGTCTCTCGTAGCCGATATCAATTTGGGACGTTAAGCCCCATGTACCATTTCGTTCCACAGTTAAAGGTGCCTGTTAAGTCCTTCCATCCCAAGTTCGATCAATGTTATCCATGCGGAAAATGTCATTCAGCCTGCATGCGGCTTCAGCACAGTTCAGCGCGCTTGTCCCATGTTAAAAAGAGCCCCCGGTGCTTTGCATACCTAGCAAGCTGCCAAAATCGTCCAACGTTCGAGCAAGGTAAACAACTTTTCAACCCCGCCGTATGGCCGGTACATTGTGGGGTTTAGTGCTTTTTTTTTTTGCGGTAACTCAGTGAACCGTGGCCCTGATATAAAAAAAAAAATAAGTGACACACCAGCTGACACTGGGTGTTTTCTACATTTCAGACAAAACGTGGGAGCCAAGCATTGCTAGCATGCAGCCACTTGATTAAACTACGTGAAATTTGGGGATGAAGTTGCACCACGTGAAATATGCAGTTTAATTGCTTAAATAAACTCTTTTTGTTCTTTTTCAGCAGCGGGCTTGTCTTCATAAAGGCTGCGTGTTATCGCAGCAAAAAGAAAAACAGCCCACCGTACACAGTCACTGCAGCCATCAACGACCAGGGCGACATAGTTCATGGGACGTGTGAATGCCCAGCTGGCAAACTGGCATGCAACCATCTCATGGCGATGCTGCGGACTGTCCAGCTACTGCAGTCAAAAGGCTTTTCGGAAGCACCCGATCACATTTCCTGTACAGACCTGCCCCAGCAGTGGAGGGTGCCTCGGAGAAGCACCATTCAGGGTGGCTCTGTTCAGGCTGTAGACTGGAGAAGTGTGCGAGAGGGAGGTGTTAGTGTTCCAAAACCTGCCACACCAAAGGAGCGCAGGTGGCACCCTCGCAATAAGCAGCAGCAAGATGCTGCAAAACAGCAGCTTGCCACTAGGCTGTTGGCACTGGCACCCGGGAACAAATTTGCAAAGGCGTTGCTTGCAACACCAGGGCAGCCTTTCAAAAAAACAAAATATGGCTTGGCCCCAGCGTCAGCACCATTGGCTTACCAGCAGCCGCTCCAGCCACATGGCTTTAAAAGTTATGTGGCAGGCATTTCATTTGCCGAGCTTCGTGACGCGCAACTTATACCTCCTCCAGAATTTTTTGCAGGTTGCAGTGCATGGACACCACCCGCACACCTAGAAGCAAATAAATTTCTGAAGGTAATTTCTGCGTTCAGCATTGTGAACAGTATATTATCAAAATTTATTCTTTCACTCTATGTCTTCACCATGTCAATTTCTGTTCACCTCTCCCACTTTTTTTTTTGTATGCAGAAATGGTTGTGCATATTTAGAACTCAGCATCCGCAAGAAATTTCTAAAGAAATTTTGAAGCAAAATATGCAAGTCTTGTGTTATAGGCACGTGAAACAGAATTTACAGAGGGAACTGTGGTAGCAGTTTCACTTGCAAATGATGTTCTAATTCATTTCCAGTGAAAGTGGGCACTAAAGAGCCACAGGACAAAAAGCTGCAAAAATGCTCTCAATCCCACACACATTTGCATCATTTCATGTGTTTCTGTGATACGTGATGTAAGCTGCAACAGACTGATTGCAGCTGTTATGTCCACTTTCATGCACCCTGCAGGAGGTGCGTACAACACATCAGGCATCAGTGGTGCTTGAGAAGAGCACACGGCAGCAGGCAAAGAGTGCTACATGGAAGAGGCAGCGAAGCCACCGGCTGACAGCATCAAATTTTGGTGTGGTGCTGAGCAGAAAAAACTGGACTTTGAAAGGTCTGAATGGCATAGCAAGCTCCAAAGACCTATCAAAGGTGCCGGCTATTAGGTATGCAAAAAACAAAACTTTTTTTGTAAACGAGTTTATTTCAATACCACACTTCTGTAATATGTGAATGAGTTGTGCAAGTAAAATTTGACTTGAAAGACACAATAGCTGTGACAACTAGAATTGGGTGTATGCAAGAGTACAGTGCTGTGCTTACTGCATGCCATGGAAGGGCTGAAATCCTAAAGGACTGATGGACCGAACATTTGCACCCTGCTTGAGACAACCGACCCTTCTGGAGACCATATTTTGTTATGCTCATGGCCAACTCTTTGTTGCATGCAGGTATGGAATTGCCAACGAGACCATGGCAGCAAACCGTTACGAGGATGTTATGAAGTCCATGGGGCACGATGTGACAACTAGCACTTGCGGCCTACTGGTGAATCCAGAGTTCCCATGGCTCGGTGCTTCACCGGACAGAATTGTATTTGATCCTGTCGAGTCGAGCCATGGGGTACTTGAAATCAAATGTCCCTATTCCTTGCGTGATGTCAAGGGGAACGAACTCACGGCACACAGCTTCTGCTCAGAAATGACATCCAGCGGCCCAATGCTCAAGAGAGAGCACATTTACTATGCTCAGATCATCGGCCAAATGGCCATACCTGGGCTAAGCTGGGGCGACTTTGTCGTTTACGGCAAAGACTTTATTCTTGTAGAAAGAATAAGGTTCGACCAGGTGGAGTGGGAGGGCATGAGGGAAATGCTGGACAGCTTTTACTTTGATACACTGATGCCCTATTTGGAGAGGAATTCACAAAGCTGAAGTGTTTCAAACCTCTGCAACATAAGTGGTGCTGTAAAGAAGAAGACGATCAGCGCCCGCAGTGGGAGCGCCAACGCCTAGCGCGAGACGAGAGCGCTGACTGTTCCAGCCTGGACGTGCGATTTCGCTGCTCCGCCTGGTCGTCCCGACCAAGCGTCTTTTTCCAGTAAAGCCCCTTACATCTTGGTGGAGGTCGCGGAGTTCCATCCTGGCTCGACGCAACCGTACCCTCGCTACCACCATGCCATCTGACACCACCCTGACCCAGCCCGTCGGCACTTCACCGATGCCCGTTGTTTGTCCTGGTACGCTCCGCCAGTGCGATGCTACCATCTTCAGCGGTATGAACGACAACGACGTCGAGGATTGGCTCTCCTCTTACGAAAGGGTGAGCGCCCATAACCGGTGGGACAACCCAGTGAAGCTAACCAACGTGATATTTTATCTCACCGGAGAAGCCAATCTCTGGTATAAGAACCACAAAGCGGAGTTTACCACCTGGTCCGCCTTCAAAGCCAGTTTCACAGATATCTTCGCCCGGCCGACTGCAAGCTTCGCGCCAAGCAGCGTCTTCGAGTTCGCGCCCAGCAGACTGGCGAAACGTTCACGAGCTATATCGAGGACGTCATCGACCTCTGCAAGCGTGTCGACGCGTCGATGACAGAGGAAGAGAAAATCAAGCATGTCCTCAAGGGCATCGAGGAGGACGCCTTTCACTTGCTTGTGGCTAAGAACCCCACCACCGTGAGCGCCGTATTCGACCTGTGCCAAGCCTACGACGAGCTCCGCCGCCTGCGTGTTTCCACTCGGTCACCCTCTGCACAGCCCGAGACGCTCGCTGGCCTTGTGTGTACCGAAGACAGCACCCTTTTGCTTCAGATCAAGCAATTTGTTCGTGAGGAGGTCGCTCGGCAGCTGTCGCTCCTTCCGTCCGTTCCGAGTTCACCATCTCATCTTGCGCCTATACTTCAGCAAGAAATACGGGAGCAAGTGTCTGAGGCCCTGCCATCTGGTTGTCCCCCACCTTCCGTTACTGCCCCTCTTACCTATGCCGAGGCCATCCAGCAACCTCGCCCTGCGTCGTTTGTGCCGTCTCGACCTGCACCGCGGCCGACCCCGTTCCCTCCTGCTACTCGGCCGCCACCCCAACGCTACCACCCTTGGCGGACGCCTGACAACCTTCCCATCTGCTACGCCTGCGGCATTCCGGGTCACGTGATGCGTCACTGCCGCCGGCGCTACCTTCTCCCTCCTGATACCTCCGACCCTCGCGCCTACACCTACGTCTCTCCCCAGCACTTTCAGCCTCCCTCCCCTCCTGACACCGTCCCCACTTCCGATGGCCCCTGGACTGTTCGCCACCGTTCCCCATCTCCCCGTCGTCGCTCGGTTTCTCCGATGCACCGTCGTCCTACTTCCCCACCGGAAAACTAGTCCCCGCAGTTCCGGAGGCAAGAGCTGCATGTTTGACGAAAAGTTCAAGACCTCGCCTATCTCCGTGCAATGTCATTGAAGTTTCTGTAGAGGGCACCGATGCTTTTGCCCTGGTTGATACTGGCGCTGCTGTATCCGTATTGAGTGAGAAACTGTGCCGCAAGTTGCGCAAAGTGACAACGCCGCTATTTGGACTTTCGCTGCAAGCCGCCAATTCGCACCTGATTAATTCGTTGGCCGCCTGTACTGCCAGGGTCACTATTAAGGACGCTCTGTACATCATTGAATTCATCGTTTTTTCCTCATGCTCTCATGACGTCATCTTAGGGTGGGACTTTCTTTCCCAACATCACGCCGTCATTGACTGCACTCGAGCCGAGGTCGAGTTTTTTCCCTTCCACGATGATCTGATTGGCCCGCCCCAAACAACGTGCGCGAAATTAACTGTGGTCGACAATATCGCGATACCGCCGTGTTCATCTGTGCTCATCTCTGTATCCTGCGCCTCTGCTTCCGACGGACCTGTAGTCTTCAGCCCGTCCGACACCTTTCTTGCTCGCACCGGTCTCCGCCTGCCCTCCGCTGTGCTCACAGTCGCAGCTGGCTGCAGTGAAATGCCCATCACAAACCTCTTCATGTGCCCTTTTGCTTTGCATCGCGGCCAATGCCTGGGCTTTGTACAGCCATTTGCTTCTCTACTCGTCTGCGACTACTCCGAGGACGAGTGCAGCGGTCTCCCAATGGATTCACTTACTCCTTGCGCCGCTCCGACTGATACTGCTCTCGTGGACGTCTTCGAAAGCTCTATCGACACTACCCTTACGCCAGCACAAAAGACCCAGCTTCTTGCCCTGCTGGCCCAGTTTCGTTCCTCCTTTGACCTCACTACCCACAGTTTGGGCCGTACATCGGCCGTAACCCACCGGATCGACACCGGCTCCCACTCGCCGTTGCGCTAACGCCCGTACCGTGTGTCACCGGCCGAACGCCATGTCATCGATGAACAGGTGAACGACATGCTGCAGCGTGGCGTTATACAACCCTCCCACAGTCCTTGGGCCTCCCCCGTAGTTCTTGTCACCAAGAAAGACGGCTCTATCCGCTTCTGCGTGGACTACCGGCGCCTCAACAAAATCACTCGCAAAGACGTCTATCCTCTCCCCCGAATAGATGACGCCCTGGACTGTCTGCAGGGCGCTGAATTCTTTTCATCTCTAGATCTACGCTCCGGATATTGGCAAGTCCCGATGGCCGACGATGACCGCGCCAAAACAGCCTTTGTGACGCCAGACGGGCTGTATGAATTCACCGTAATGCCGTTCGGATTATGTAATGCCCCCGCGACATTTGAGCGCATGATGGACACTATACTACGCGGCCTCAAATGGAAAACCTGTTTGTGCTATCTCGATGACATTGTTGTTTTCGCCCCGGACTTCCAGACTCATCTCGCACGTCTGGGACATGTGTTGAAATGTCTCACTGACGCTGGGCTACAACTAAATTTGAAGAAATGTCGCTTCGCGGCCCGGCAGTTGACAATTTTAAGGCGGAAGCCTTTAATGCCTCATCGTTGTAAGCAGGAGTTGTCGACAGAAAATGTCACGCTTTTCAATTGGTCGAAATGCTCGTGACGTCACAGTGCGCGAATTTCAATTGGGGCCAATTGTACTTTGGCTAGTAACCATGCAACCAATCAAAGGGATCGTATAGTGATGCTCCAAGTAAGTGGGACTGAGTTTAGTTAATTTCTTAATTAATCAATTAGACTAATTAAGAGAGAGGAAAATGGAGAGGTCAGAAGAAAGAGGAAAAGAAAAGAAGGACGCGCGTCGCAGCGTCAACAGCGTCCGCGGAAGGAGGCGCTGCTGAAAAAACAGATAAGTACGAAGCCGCGTTCGCTCCACCACCACGCACTTCCCCACTCAGTTCGACGTTGCTCGTTTCATATACACTGTGTCGAACATCCTAGACAGTTCCAACATTTGACAGGTGAATGACAGAACAGGATGGATAGAAATACAATAATATATATATGAAATAGCCTAATTTACCTTTCTAGTTAGACCGCATAAATCAATAAAACCGAGAACGAAATTGGTCGAGTTAGCGAATCGAACCAGGGTCTCCGGAGTGCGATACGAGCACGCTAGCCACTCCGTAATGCCAGCTGAATGGTTTTGGAATGAACAAAGGCGCGTCTAGCTAACACGGCGTCTTCGTTCACTCCCATCTTCCTCCTTTGCCTTACGGCGAGGTGCAGGTGTCCACCCAGATATGCGAGAGAGATACATTTCCTTTCCTCATAAAATAAATTTACCGTCCAGCAAGGCGTACAGCCGAATTGGCGATGGCGTTCTGTGGACTCCCTGGCAGCGTTGCAAGACGCTGTCGCGTTCCACTCTTACAGGCGAAGCTTAACATGTTAACCACACATCAGTAACACACGCAGACAGCTAATGGACGCGTCATTCGCTGGCAGCACTTGAATCATCCTTCACAACCACATTCGTGGCAGAACGCTGTACTCAGGCTTTCGCCTTGCACCACTTTAGTCGCCAAAGTGACTCCTAATTTTTAGGCCACATCGTATCTAAGGATGGTGTGCTTCCCGATCCATCAAAACTTAGTGCTGTGTCTGAGTTCCCGAAGCCCTCCATGATGAAGGAACTTCGCAGTTTCATTGGCCTATGCTCTTACTTTCGGCGTTTCATCCGTAATTTCGCTTCAATCATCGCACCTCTGACTACACTTCTTTGCGCCAGCAACGACCTCAGCGGCTGGAATCCTGCCTGTGACGACACATTCAAAACCTTGCGTCACCTGCTCACCTCTCCGCCCATATTACGCCACTTCGACCCCAATGCGCCCACTGAAATCCACACAGATGCCAGAGGCGTTGGTATTGGTGCCGTCCTTGCCCAACATAAACCAGGCTTTGCTGAGTATGTTGTTGCCTACGTGAGTCGCACACTGACGAAGTCGGAGTTGAACTACTCTGTGACTGAAAAAGAGTGCTTGGCAATCGTTTGTGTGATAGTAAAATTTCGACCTTACTTGTACGGCCGACCTTTCGACGTCGTTACAGACCATCATTCATTGTGTTGGTTGTCCACCCTGAAGGACCCCAATGGACGCCTCGCACGGTGGGCCTTATGCCTTCAAGAGTATGGCATTCATGTGGTATATCGCTCTGGCCGGAAGCATCACGACGCCGACGCATTGTCACGCTCACCTCTGGCCACTGAACCTGCTTGCCCTCCCCGCGTCGACTGCGCTTCCTTATCGATGACCAACATGGCCACCGAGCAGCTCAAGGACCCATGGATCGGTTCTATTTTCAACTTGCTTTCGCACCCTTCCGTCACCTCGGTCCCACGAGCACTGCGCCGTCAAGCTGCTCACTTCAAGATTCGCGATGGGCTCTTGTACCGCCGCAATTATATCTCTGACGGCCGAAAATGGCTCCTTGTGATCCCAGGACACTTGCGTTCCGAAGTGTGCGCCGCCTTTCACAATGACCCAGCAGCCGCTCACGCTGGTACTTTCAAAACTTATACGCGTCTTCGCCTCCATTATTATTGGCGCGGTATGTACACCTACGTCCGAAAATTCGTCCGTTCTTGCTCAGACTGTCAACGCCGCAAGCCTAGTCACCACCATCCGACCGGCACCATGCAGCCTCTACCTTGCCCATCCAGGCCTTTCGACCGGGTTGGCATTGACCTTTACGGACCGCTTCCCTACACGGCTACAGGAAACCGCTGGATCATTGTCACTGTTGATCATCCGACACAGTACGCCGAAACCGCTGCCCTTCCCTCTGCTATGGCGCGGGATGTTGCAGCCTTCCTCCTGCACCGCTTCATACTTCGCCACGGAGCACCACGTGAACTTCTGAGTGACCGTGGACGTGTCTTCCTGTCCGAAGTCGTTTCATCCCTTCTAAAGCAGTGCAACGTTACCCATCGCACCACGACGGCTTACCACCCGCAGACTAACGGGCTGACTGAACGGTTTAATCGTACGTTAGGTGACATGCTCTCATGTACATGGCCGCGGACCATTCCAACTGGGACGCCGTACTACCCTATGTCACTTACGCTTACAACACTGCCATTCAGAGCACAACTGGTTTTTCGCCATTTTTCCTGCTCTACGGGCGTGAACCTTCGTCCCCCCTTGACACTATTCTTCCTTATCAGCCCGATTCCTCGGAATCCACAACTGTTTCCGCAGCCTCTCGCCACGCTGATGAGTGCCGGCAGCTCGCTCGGGCGTTCACATCTGCCGACCAGGGGCGTCAAAAATACCGCTTCGACAGCACGCGTGACAATGACACTTTTCTACCACAATCCCTTGTTTGGCTCCGTGCTCCTCCTGCCTCACCTGGCCTCTCTTCCAAGCTGCTTGCGAAGTACCATGGGCCCTACCGTGTTCTGGAGCGTACTTCCCCAGTTACCTACATCATCGAGCCTGTAACGCCTTCGCCAGATCACCGACGACGTGGGCGCGAGACAGTCCATGTGTCTCGCCATAGCCTCCTTTATACTCTCTGTGCCTGTCAACGCGCCGCGCAAACCATAGAGCGGCGCCATCGGGTAAAGTTGCGCGGCGCTGCTGCTCCCGCCTCTGAGGGCGCCACTGACGTAGGTGTCGAGGCGCACTGGTGCGAATGCCGGCGCGAGGATGGGAACGCTGTTATTCCCTCGCGGGATAACTGCTACTAAGCATGAATCGTACATATTCGTTATACTTACTTTTGAGGCCAACATCCTCTAAGGATAACAAGTGATCACGTTAGTTTTTTAGCCAGTAACGGCAATGCTATGAGATGTTATGTGATGCAGTTTCAAGATATGTGGGCATGGCTCGAAAAACTGCATGACTGCTCCACTAGCGTCAATGGTAATAGAACAGTTACAATGCTAGTTTACGCTGCGCTAAAACAAAATTTAAGAAGAAATGCACCACCATTTATTTACACATTTCACAACAGCAGTTGTGCTACAAGAGTACCTACTTTTACAGTTCATGACTTTTCGTGAGAGTGGCTTCTGCCGGAACAGCGGCTTATGCAAATCATTCTTGTCTGTTATCGAAGAGGCGCAGTTCACCAGCAGTGGTCTGATGAATCTAGTTGCCACAAGTAGAGAAAAATGTTCACGGTGACGGCTGTCAGTGACAGGGCACTTCAGCAACCTTCATTTACAGATGGCTGTAACAGCTGCAACGGTCAGGTTTTTCAATGGATTTTGAAGTCGTGGGTTTTCTTTTAAGCTTGTCTCCACAAACAGCCGCAGCCTAAGACATAGAGTAATTCATCACATGGGTAAAGCAGCCCACCACGGTCCTGTTCTCGGGTGAACTGCTCGAATGGGTATAGCAGGTGGCTTGGTTGTGAGTAAACAGCACTGCTCACATTCCATATGTTCACTTATCACACGAGCGATGTAGCTACCTACATAGAACATGGCCGACAGCTGCGATGTAGGTAGAGAATAAGGGACATGCTGCACGTCTAAGCGTCCCAAGACTTCCAAAGCAGCCTCTGGAAGCTCATCGCTACTCCTAAGTGCACATAGCCCTGTAGTCCTAAGTCCAGTGTTGTGGTGACTCTCATGATATAGTACGTTGCTGTGTTCAGATGTCGCGGCAATTCCCGTCTTCAAGACTTTTTCTAGTCCTGAGAGTACCGGCTGCACGTCAAGTTGGTCGTTGCATCCCAGTGACCGCCTCAGGGTTTCAAACAGCGCTTCAATAGGGTCACTGCTGAATTTCCACGTTAGTACAAAACAGAATTTCCCCTCAGCTACCAGATAGCGAATGCAGCGAGCAGTTGCGTAAGTTGTGACCAGAAGGGCCTGGTACGTTTCGGCTGTGAAAAAGGCACGAGGATAAGTTGCATCTTTCTTTAGTTGGTCGATATATAGCGGAAATGTAACTTCCAGCCATCCCAGCCTAGAATCATTTTTTGTCGTCAAAGTGCCTGACGTCAGGGAAATTTTGCTCGATATGTTGGCACTTATTGCTGGTGTCGTGCAGTAGTAAACATCGATGGATACTCTTCATAAACAGTATTGTTGGTTCCGCATAGGCAAATGATGTATGGCAGCTCTGTCCTGCGTGCTCTTTCAGAAACTCCAGAGCAGATGATAACGTCTGGAGAAAAAACTTGGACAGCTCGTTAGACGTTCATTTTTTTAATATTGTTCGGAAAAACATGTTTTCTGGTTAGACTCCTCACAGGTTTTACAATCCTTTCTTACATCTCGTAGAGTTTCTTCAAGTGAGATGACGAAACCTCTCCTTTCTTTCCAAGGTCGCGTGCAAGGAACTGAGAGCGGATATTTATCAAAACGTGGCAATAGTCAAAGCTTAAAAAAAGCGCTGCAAAACTGTTCAAGACATGGCAATAATCAAAGCTTAAAAAAAGCCCTCTAATACTGCAAACACTGCAAAACAGCCCACATAACAACGACAGATCAACAGCACGTGGCTATCCGGGCTGCTCTCAACACAGCGCACCCGGCACTCGCCTCGCGAGGGTGCCCCAACGTCGCTGTCGCCATCTCTCGGCAGCCAGCGGCGTAACTTCTCAAGGGAGGAGGAGCGGCGACGACGGCCGCGGAGCGCGGAGTTGCCAGGCTTCGCTTGAAGCCACATTACGACCCATGCGTATTGACGTCCCCTTAAGTCGCCAGGATGGCTCTTTTTTTCCCCGGGGGGCCGACTGTAAAGAAGAAGACGATCAGCGCCCGCAGTGGGAGCACCAACGCCTAGCGCAAGACGAGAGCACTGACTGTTCGAGCCTGGACGTGCGATTTCGCTGCTCCGCCTGGTCGTCCCGGCCAAGTGTCTTTTGCCAGTAAAGCCCCTTACAGTGCCAACATGTTCATTTCAAATCCTGAAAAGTCTTCAGTTTCCGTCTGTCTCGTCAACTTCCCTCAGCAACGGCTCTTGAAAGTTGCTCAATATTGCACAAACAGTCCACATCTGGTTGGCTAACGGAGCCAAAGAAATTGGCAATGGACGGTCAAATATGTGATAGGCCTTTATACGTTGTATTCGCCTTTCCACATGGATACGAAGAGTTGCAATGTCTTGAGTTTTGCTCACGTCAGTGGATGTGAATTGGTTGCTCCTCAGGAAGGGTGGCAGATTCAGCGCCACACCTTTTTGTTGCAACATGTCTGCAATGCGGAAGCCTTTGTCAGCCATCACTGAATCACCTGGGTCAAACTCCAGGTCTAGGAAACCACTCCTAATCACGCACTCTCTGTCCGATGTGCTGCCTGTGAAAAGCTCGGACACAAAAGTAACCAGACCAGAGGGAGAAACTCCAATAAGTCCTTTGAGTGTGTGGGCCGACTTGTAGTGGGAGTACAGCTGGCTCTGCGTCACGAAAGATGTTGGCACATTGCAGCGTATCTCGGTAGCATCGAGCAGGACACGAGTTGAGGCATAGTCCTTAAACGCCTGCAGCATATCTTCATCAATAGCTTGCCGTGACAGCCAAAGTGGCAATGTTGTGAGTTGCAAGTACATGAAATCTATCCATGCAGAAAATATCCGCGAGACGGTACTAGGTGATATGCAAAACAGATGGCCTAGATGTCGGTGAAACACACCGAGTCGAAGTTTCATGAGGACCAAGAACAGCTGATTCTCCACTCTCAACTTTTGCGGTCTGAAAAAAGTACTCGTTCGATCGCTGGCTTCTGCTTTTGGCTTTGTGCTGTTTAATGTTTTTTCCATTTTCACCAGGTTCAAGATAATCGAGCAGGGCAGTAAAGCTGCTGTAGTCCGGTAGACCAGTATAAAACTGCATATCCTCGTCGCTCTCCACAAACTTCTCTATTCCAAAGGGCATAGCCTCTTCTTTAAGCTTTACCACAATGTGCTGGGCATCAACAAGCTCGTTACGAAGAAGGTTGAGCTCCTGAGTCTGTGCATATATTTTATTTTCTACATACTCCACCTTTCCTTTCAGCTCAAGCAGTTCTCGTCTGCTGGCAGCAAGCTGTTCCTGTAGCCGCCGCTCATTTTCATTGCTACCTGCAAGTTGTGCCTTTAACTCAATAATAGCAGCATTGCATGTGCACGAGCCACAAGAACTCTGTTCCTGCGAAGGCGCATTTGGAGGGAAAATCTGCTTTAGCGGACTAGGGGTTCTGGAAATGGAACCATGCTGTGAAGGTGGACTTCTGCGAAGTGCATCTGGGGATGGTGCTTCATTCTCACTAAGCACACTGCCTTGTGAATCTTGCATCGGCTTGCGTCGTTTTTTCTTGGGAATATGGCATTCCAAGCGGTCACATGGTGGTTTCCGTGAGGGCTTAGGTTGGCAAAATGCAAACACTGAAGGCACAGCAGAGTGATGGAGGAGGCGAAGGCCACTTGCCACACTTTTCCAGTAGTCTGACTCAGTGAAATGACGGGAACACACTTTGGTCGCATTTGAGATTTTGAAAAGGGGTCCCTCATCTCTGCGTATTGCAGCTATCCATTTTCTTTTCAAATCCTTGTCTGTGGGAAATCTGTGAAACGAAACCTGAAAATAACCACTGCTGTTAATACACACCCCTGTTCTTGGTCATCACTATGTAAATGTACACTGTGAACCATGCACGTCGATTGCTGTGGCTAAGCAACACAGTACTGTAGCCTGCTATGTTGAACAAATGTGAAATAAAGTTGCCAAAAATTACTTCGCTGATGTCTGTTCAGACAACAAATCAGTTTTCACAGGGGTTGCCGAAAATACCTTTCAATTTACCTTATGTAGTAAGGCAAGGAGGGGATATCTGTGCCGCGGACCGGTAGTGTCTCCGCAGATCGCACACATCTAGCTAGGGTCATGCGTTCTTGCAAAAACAGCGCAAGATCGACAGAAAACACGGTCAGGGGACGATCGAGCACTCGTTCCGTGTCCTTGTCCTCATCCGTCGTAGTTCTCCCTGTTCTACAAGAATGCGTAGCCTATGGTGTTTCGTTTAACCTAAAGGATGCAGGTGTAGACTCCATAAACGTTGTGAGCGAAGAACAAATCGCAGAAGTAAATCGTGTCACCTGGATGACGCGCGCGTCTTGCCGTTCGGCGCTTAGTTTGTATAGAACGCGGCTTTCTGCCGATTGAAACTTGAAACTCTGTGAAATGCCGCAATACATACGGAGGGTCTGTTAAGCTGTCTAATAGAGCGCGCATGCTACGCTTTAAACCGACAAGCATCAACGCTACAAAGACACGCATGTAGTACGCGTACCTTTCGTCCGTCCTTGTCGACATAACCGCATTGATTACACATCGGAACGCAGCAGTGAGTTGGCATGTTGAATCACATTCGTGGCAGAGATTTGACACACGTTATTAAAGCATCGACGGACCTGTTGCAGCAAAAAATAACAATTTAAACGCAACTATAAAACAGGTCACTGAGCATCGACAGATAGACGACCCGAACACCTATCCTTCACCATGGCGGACGGTGCACAGTGGTGCCAGACTGTGGTACAATGTTGCTTGAAGTTTTGCAAAGGGTCTATAGTCGGCATGCACACGTGTCCGGCTGGCATAATTCTAGAACGCTTCCGATCGCCTTGGGAGCTCAGAATTTCGCCTCAACTGCTCTGGAACGACTGAAATACTGCCTAGTCGCGGCCGCTATAGTCGGCATGCACACGTGTCCGGCTGGCGTTGCATAATTCTAGAACGCTTCCGACCGCCTTGGGAGCTCAGAATTTCGCCTCAACTGCTCTGCCACGACTGAAACACTGCCTATTCGCGGCCTCTATAGTCGGCATGCATACGTGTCCGGCTGGCGTTGCATAATTCTAGAACGCTTCCGACCGACTTGGTAGCTCAGATTTCGCCTCGGTATGACGTCACAGACGCGTGACTATCGCCGGGACCACGCTGAAGGCTCAAAACCTAGCGTAGTATTGCTTTCGCAAAAAAATGCTCATTCCACGCATGCATGCCGACTATAGCGGCCGCGAATAGGCGGTGTTTCAGTCGTTCCAGAGCAGTTCAGCCGAAATTCTGAGCTCCCAAAGCGGTCGGAAGCGTTCTAGAATTATGCAACGCCAGCCGGAGGCAGTGTTTCAGTCGTGGCAGAGCAGTTCATGCGAAATTCTGAGCTCCCACGGCGGTCGGAAGCTTTCTAGAATTATGCAACGCCAGCCGGACACGTGTGCATGCCGACTATAGCGGCCGCGAATAGGCAGTGTTTCAGTCGTTCCTGAGCAGTTGAGCCGAAATTCTGAGCTTCCAAGGCGGTCGGAAGCGTTCTGGAATTATGCAACGCCAGCCGGACACGGCCGTGAGAGCGAGCGCACCCAACGCGGTATCTGAAATGGGGCCGTGAGGCGGGCGCGCCCATTACGTAGCGAACAGCACGGTATATGAGGAGGAAGGTGGAGATGAGGAAGTGGGGGTGGACGCCGCGCAGTCGCTGACAACATTATGATTAAAGATTAGCGCAAATATGTTAAAGGGAGGAGTTATAACTCAAGATTTCACATAAACCTGACGTACAAGTGTTTAGAATTGGCGGCAGTACATTACAGAAGCGTCAATCAGGCTTCTTCCCAGGCACCAGACCTCCTGTAAGTTTGCTGTCACATATACTGGGTACCATTTTCGCACTTCCCAGCGCAGACAGCTACGGGTGGGTAAGTCTATGCGATAGATCATCTCATTTTGTCGGAAAACAACACGTATGCCGGGATGCAAAAAAAAAGTGGGGCTGAACCGGGTCCCGAACCGGTTCGGAACGGCTCCTTTGAATCGTTCCGGTTCGGGTTCAGTTCCAAGATGGCGAAAAAAATATCGGTTCGGTTCGGTTCCGGGTTCAGTTCCGGTTCGACACCCTGATTTTAAGGTATTTTAAAGAATCTATTCTAAGGTTTGAAATATAGCTCGCATACCTGAAAAGCAGGGGAGGAAAAAGTCCTTCGGGAACCAAAATATTGTCCTTTCTTTTCACTTTTTTATTTCACGTTTGAACCAAGGTCAGTGCAGCTACCTGCATGCTACACTGCGCACCCATAGCACAGACGCCTTTATTTATTGCGCAATTGCATAGAATAACTTAATTACCTAAATACAGTTAGCATTCTTTAGCCAAAACACTATGCTCACTAAATATAGTCGAAACGTTGAATCAAGATGTAAGAATATATCGCGTGTGTAAGCACACCTTCCATTCTCCTCTCAGATAAAGAGCTCGGGTTTCTAAGGAATTGATACTGTTCGCACATGTGATTACTGTTTTCTGGCGTATAAATGTGATGCTTCAGGAGAATAAAATTTGTTGGAAGTTAGCGCTCGTGCTGTTCGTTTCTCGTCTCTTGTGTCCTCATCTTTTGCTGCGCTACAGTATATTGAAACTATGTACCAACAAGCCCAAAAAGCCACGCTACTGAATATATCTCGTTAGTGAATATACGCTCTCTGCAAAATTCGATGGTATTCATAGGCATATTTAATTAACCATGACATGAACGCCCACACTGAACTCGAAAATTTGTATCTATTGAACCACACAACAACACTGACCGGTACATAAGAGAAAAAAGATATAATATTTACTGATACCAGCAGTCTAGGGCAAACATCGCGTCCCATGAATTTTAGAACTGCACCTTGTCCATATTTTAGCGCCATGATAAATTATTAGTCTTCAACGATTGCTTCGATGCGCATACACAACGTACCTTAGGATCTCGTCGAGTCCTTATGTCGACGTCGTCGCGGCAAACAGCACACTCGCACGTAATCCTACGGGCGTCTTTTGGGAACGAAAACACACGCACTTTTGGCCCGTTGTCATAGTTCCCTTTGCAGTTCGGCACGCAGCAGCGACCCATTGCTTCAACAGCAGGTGCAGGACACGCAAAGATTTAGATATTTCCTAACCAGCACTCAAGAACGCAACAGCAAAAAAAATGCAGCAGCGCACGCTGACACGTCCGGCTACACGACTATGGAAGGGTGCAACTTGCAAGACTGGTTGAGGGAAGAAAGGAGACGTCTCAGTGTCGGAGGAATGCGGAGGGGTCAGCAGTCAAAGTGGCTGACGTCAGAGCGTGGCGCTGACTAACTGCGCTGCTCTCGCCGCGTCCACTGTGTCGACTCTACTGTTCCCTCTCGTGCGCTCGTCTCCCTGCGTGTCCTTCGGTCCGTTTCTTCCCCCTGGTCGCGTGATGTTCCTCCTCTTCCCTTCGGAGTGCGGGAGGCGTCGCGAGGTCCCCTCTTTCCTGTGACGAGCCGGTGGCTCCGACATGTTAATCCCTTTGCCAGCGCGGTGCGCTCTCGTCGGGGTCTGCTTTCTTCCGGCCACAAATTTGTAGAAAGTGCGTTCTGTCCGATGGTCGAAAAATGGGCGAGAAATGTGCCCGTCGGCAGCATGCTGACAGTACTCTTCGTACAAAAGTTAGCGCAAAACACGACACTCACAAGAAAGGTGGACAGGACAACGCGCTACTGACAACTGATCCTTTATTGGAAAGAAACACGTAATATATAGGCACACCGTCACACCATCTATATATAGCCTCGTATACATGGAGCCCGACGTTGCGGGTCGGGTCGGGGTGCGCCAGACGTCGGGCTGACCAGCCCACACCGTGGACCAGCCCGACCCTACCGCGTTTACATGAACCGGTTTTCTGTCGGGCAGAGACCGTCGCTACCCCTAGCGTCGAGCACGCAAACTACACGCACGCTAGAGGAGGACGAACGCCCAGACCACGATGGCCCAGACGAAAAGTTCCCTTTCCCGACTGCTGCTCTTTCCGGTCGGTTCGAGGCCGGCAGCGGCTCGCTTTGATTTCCAATGGGTCTCCGCTGCCGGAAAAAATATCTCGGAGCACGGCCGGTCTCGACGCGCGCGCTTTCCCGAGACCTACCCGACCGATACGTGTAGAGTCTGCCGGATGGAGCCGGCAGATCAGACGCACATCTTGTGGGACTGCATCAGAAATCCAAGGGAAGCAAGATCAGGAACAATCCCGCCGCGGCTGGAGGCAGCAGCGAAGAGCAACGACCATGACCAACAGCTATGGGCCGTCCAGCAGGTCCTCGGGGCGCTCGAAAGGCAGGGACCCAGCGAGCCGGCAACGGCGAGCGGAGACCCGCGCCGAGTAACGGCAGCCTCGTAGACGACGTAGGCCCTCGTCGGGGCGCGCGAGCGCCCAACTGCAGGCACAAATAAAGTTTATTCCAATCCAATCCAATCTCGCTCTCTTCTTACGGCCTCAGCAGGCGCCGAGAGAACAAAGCATGGTGAAAAGCACTATCCAAAGCCGGGGTTTCTAGTGATTCCGGCGTTTTTTTTTTTTATAAGGCGGTCAAGTATCTCCCACGATCGAAATTCTCGAAGTCTTGTAACTAATCGTTGAACCACATCTAGAAGATTCACCCGTCCTATCCCAGGTAGCATCGAACATTAGAATAGTGTTATAAAAATGTTCTGTAAGTTGGAGTAATGTTACATGTCGCATAGTAAGTAACTTTACATTAACATTAAAAATTAACATACAACTTCATAAGTTGCATAGGAAACGTTACTTTCACATTCTAAACAAACGTTGTTTTAATATAATCTTCTAAATTTTATTATAATGTCAGAGTCGCAACTATAAAACATTGCAAATATATTTCGAGCACGGATTTCCACACATTTTCTCACTGTTCTTAGAGTAAAGATGTTTTTCAACTAACAGTACCTTGTAACCACATCTCTTAGATAGTACTTGCCATAGATTACATGACGAGCCCCATTATTTTGTCACAAAACTTTAGTTATTACCCATTCCCCACTGTCACTCATGGGACATCCCGCAGTAGCGAGTATATAAGCTCGGCGGCATGATATCCGTTTGGAGGTGAGTGAATACGAGTTGCTGTGCTGTAGTATAGTGGAGAAGGTGGCGCTCTTGTTGTTGGTTCTTGCAAAGTGTTGTAAGTTGTGTGCCGTCACCACTGGCAGACCTGCATGCTTGCGGGGCTGCTTCACCATTTTCGAGAAAGTTCCATTTATGTTGTTTACGTGTTTCATGAATGTTTGGGGAAAGTTATTCGAACATTTATATGTAACATTACAAAAACATTAGAAAGAAAGGACATTGCAATTACATTTGAGCGTAACAAAAATGTAACATTATCGCAATGTTTCGGGGCTACCTGGGATGCTGCCCGGAAGGGGTTGACAGAATCCACACCAAATGCTTAATACACCTCATTTCTGAGAAGTTTCTCCGAATTCTTCTCGTCAACTACACAAAGAAATTGGCAAACCAAAATGACAAGCCGTCTGGTTTCATCCACAAGCCAACGCGAAAGCATTTATGGCTGTAACTGACATCCCTTGAACTGCGAGCCGCACGACAATGTTGTATGGGTCATTACAAGCAGCGCCTGTTATTGTTTTCAGTCCTTCTAAACATGTGAAACAATATCGGAGTTCCAAAGAGCAAAGGATCTTTCGGATCTGGTGCGTTTCACGCAGTGAGAACAGATGGCACAGATACTCCGAATGTTTTCAAACGGCAAGTGCTATTATTTTGTTCATACATTTCCAAGTATCAACAGAGACTGTGCCAGCCCTGAAGATGAAAATAAATGTTTTCCTAACCGTGGCTTCGCCCTGCAATATCTTGCCTAACTTTTATTCCTGCTAGACGCAAATGATACAGCCCTATTCGCTAATACTATGCGCCATCATTGCATGCCGACTTCAATGTTTTGAGATCCATCTACTATTTCCCTGCTTTGCGTGCCGATAGCAGTGGCTGCATAAGATATGGTTGTCAAGTTCTTGTTCAGTACTCGGAGCAGCCGTTCAGCAATATGTGCAAAGTAACCGAACCAGCCCCCGGAGAGTTGCGGCGATAGATAGCAACTGCCCCTCATGCACAGGCCGTAAGAAAGAGCGCGCGCGCCGAGTGCTCCGAGTTCCTGCACAGCGCCAGCCAGACCGGAGAGGAGGCAGGAGAGGAGGCGCTAAGCCGATGCGGCACGCTCCTTCCAGTCGGGTCGGGCAGAGCCAACCCACCCCCTGCAGTCGGGCTGGCCCAGCTCGACTCGACGGTCCCTTTGCTCGACCCCCTAGCGTATACATGAGCCCGACAACCGGTTCTCGGCCCGACAGCCTGCTTAACCCGACTTTTGTCGGGCTCATGTAAACGCCCAGTATCAGCTGCAGCAAACATCAGAATGATGTAAAGGGTCATAAAAGCGATAAAAGACACAAAGACTGAAAACACGACGTAGCTAAAAACGATAAAAAGCGGCGAAAGAACATTAAAAGCTTGACACGTGGTGTATAAGGTCAAAGAAACATGACTTAATGGAATTCAACAGGATGATAACAAAACGATATTGTATAAAAAACGTAACAAATGCAGTAAAATAAAACACGTGAAAAAAGAAAAATCTGATACAAAAGCCTGTGCACTGAACACTTGATATTACATTGAGGGGAAAAAAACACCTGTACACATGCTCTTACTCAGGAAAACCTTTCTAAAAAGCATTCTTCAGTTTTATACAAGATGATAGATGCATCGCTAACAGCATTCGCGCCCTTTTTTCTGATCAGAAAAGCTTCTTTTAATTCACGGGACACTCGATCATGGCCTCTACCTAAAACAATGGTTTTTTCAAGAATGGGCTTGCAGGAGTTTTGTTCACAGTCCTTGCAATGAAGAGGCAGATTCGAACCTGTTCCTGTCCCCATCGAACGTTCATGCTCCCTCAACCTTTCATTCAGGCAACGCCCCGTTTGTCCAACATACACTTTTCCACATGTGAGTGAGATCTGATATACAACCCTTTCGCTGCATTCCACGTACCTACGTGTATGTCTGGTTCCACAGGATTTTTCTCCTCTTTTTTCCGAGTTGACACGAGGACACAACGAGGCTAGCTTACAGGGAGCGGAGAATACTACTGGAACCTTAAACTTAGATGCAACTTTTTTTTAGATTATGGGCAACGCGGTGAGAGTAGGGAACCACTTCTGGCTTAATTCTTTCTTCAACAAGCTTAGGCCGCTGTCCACCTTTCTTGTGAGTGTCGTGTTTTGCTCTAACTTTTGTACGAAGAATAATGCACCAACTAGCCCAGCAACAAGTGTTACTTGAGTAGCTGACAGTACCCTCCGACCAGGTGGCTGGTCAGCGCTCCTTGTCAAGCCAAAAAGGGATGATCCCCTCGCTGACGTCGCCGTGTCCCATGATGGGGTAACGACATGAATGGGTGGCTCCTTGCCGCCCCGACGAGGTTGCTGGCCACCCCAACCGCAGCTGAATGGCACCGCCGCAGCTGTGGTCACCGCACCAGAGCAAAACAACGGTGGGGGCACGGCAGGATCATGATACCTCGGCAATTACTACGAATTGTATGAATACCAACCTGTAGAATGTAGAATTGTGTGAAATAAGACAGCCGATAACACGGTTAACGTACAAAGAAGACTACTTGACTCATCACAGGCGAAAAAGCTTTCCAATTCTACGTCAAAAATCACAACTCGCCCTGTGAGAGCCCGAAAACGGACGTTCGGGAAGATGTGCAAAGGCTTTTGGGGGGGGGGGGGGGCGACCGCCCCCACCGCCCCCCCCCCCCTTAGGACCGCCACTGATTCACACTGACCATCGCCAAGGCTGCAAACATTTTCTGAAAAGTGCTGGAAGAGCTATAGAAGTGCAGCCTTCCTCGCTTGGGTTGTGCTGAGCACGTGTCGGCATCACTTGTCAGATACTGAACTTTGTTATTGCTACAAGAATGCACTTTTTCCCTAGCACGTCTCTTGTCTCTTGTAAAAGCACGTCTCTTGTAAGTGTTTGGCCCATTAAAAGTGGCTCCCATTAAGGTGTATATGTTTTTTTCCTATATGAATTGAATAAACTTCTTTCATTCTGACCTGTGCTATTGCCGTCATTTTTCGCGTTTTATGACCTTAATAACGTCAAAGTTTCATGGTTATTTCATAGTTACTACATACCTCGGACACCTCGCAGGCTAACTTTAAAAAGCACGTATGCATGGTTGACTGTCTTGCTTCTAACCGATGGTACTTGGCCTTAGGTTTCAATATTTTCGGAAACATGCGACTCGTTTACCGTGTCGTGGCTCGCCGTAAGCAAAGAGTCAGTTACTTTGCAGGGAAGTAAATGCAACAAAAAACTATAGACCAGATTCTTTCACCCTCGCACGCAGGCTGCTGGCGCGCCCCTACTCTCGACACCAGTCGCCATCTATATATCGGCGCGCGCGGCCCGATGGACTGCGGGTCGCGCCGGCGCCGCACATAGAATGCATGTTTACGTGCTCGCTTCTGTCGTTGTAATGCTTCATCATAACGTATGAGGGTGTGTGCTGTGCGTCACTACTTACATTTTTCCTCTACCAGACAGTACCGCGGTTATCTTGCGCGCAGTTAGTCGTTAACGTGACATCTCCGAGTTTTTTTTCGTTCATTTGGTTGTAAGTGCGGCGAGGCAGTGCCCGTCTGTCTCGTTGTTTGTGCCCACCATGATGATACTGATATTGATGATTAGCGCTCGTGTCCTGTCTTCACCTTTTCTGTGTCTCGTTTTTCGAGCTACGTTTTTCAATGATGATATACTGCTGGCTCAGGATTCTAAACGCTGGCAGTGCAGCGGCGACGCTGCTCCACCGAGCCGCTGGTGCGGCGGCGCTGCTCAGGGAAATTCTGGAATAGTATTGCAAACAGCAAGGATTTTTCCCGCGGAGTAGTCGGCCAGGTAGGGTACGGATTGGAAACCGGCACTTCTAAGCAGATTTCTGCGCGGGCGTGTCGTTTGTTGCCGCCTTTTACGTGCGCTATCTATCATCTATGATAATTTTAGGCACAGGAATGTGGATTTATTGATTTGATTCAGTGGTGTAGTAACTGGATAGGCGAGCTGCAGACTGAAGGTTGTCCTGACGAGACGCGTGTTTTCGATCACCTCCTTGCGCTGAGCTTGCTCTAGTTCCCATTAAACACATTTCATGCACAGCATTGTAAGCACGACCGCTACAGTTGCTCTTTCCGCACGCATGTCTTCGGGATCAGGGGGGTTAAAGAGTTTACCGTAGTGTCTTTCTGCTTTTGCTATCTACCTTAATCATAGGAAAATATGCGCGATTTTAATACATTCATTCACACTTAGTCAAACGTCTACGCAACGCTGTCACACGCGGCGAGAGCTACCGAATAAAATGAACGCGACTTCGGACCTCAGAATTCGTGAAAGCTGCTAATATCCATTCAAGCTTTGATAATTTGAGCAAAAGTACGTTTTTATGCATCCAGGTTGCATAAACCATGACAAATTTTGTTTTTTGTTGGCGCTGCGACTCAGTTAAGCTCACAGCGGTAATTTGTTGATAAACTGGCGCACCACGCATGCGACAAGAAAGTCCTGTTTGTGGGTGGTACTTTATGGCCGAAGGATTAAGAGTGCATGGGAATTGGAACTGCATGCTAGCCGCACACATAATACTTGATATTGAACATTTTTTTTTTTTTGCAGTGGAGCACCAAGACGGTAGCGATATAAGCACGAGCGCGTTCTAAGTGTCAGCACAATTCACGTGAATGTCGAACTAAATGTCATTAAAACGCATCAATGTGCTCCCTTTGATAACGTGAATACTTCCTGCAACACAGCCACGCTGCGGAAGTATGCTCGGCAATGTTTTTTTAGCGCCCGAAGCGGCCGCGGAGCTGCCGCAGCCCCGCAGTCCCCAAAGAAATGCCCGCACCGCGGCGCACCAGTCGGCGGAAAATGGCCGCGCCCAGGAGCGGCACTGGACCAGATGTCTCATCGAAATAGCTAATGATTCAGACATCCCGATTGTACCTCTGCCGCCGAGGACCGTTCGCGCAGCCTTAATGCCAGTGTAGTTGCACATTCAGAATAATATTTGTGCCCTATCTTGGAAATATCTTCGTTAAACAGGAACTACCGGCGTAAAGTGGCGTGAAACACGGCGCACTCGTCTCATAGCGCATAGTTCGTGTGACGAGAGACCGGCCGGAGCGGGCCGACAGCGTCGAAAGCGCCACCTCACGAAAGGGAGCCGAATGGGGCCACGTTTGGCCGCCGAACTGCAGCAGAGTTTGCAAACTGTCCAGGTAATCTAGTAACGTTGTGTGAAACGGCCCTTAGAAAACCTGTTTATATATTCACCTTTATCGAATACGAAACTCCTGCAAAATGTTATGAGCCGGAACTAAAGGACAGTATAAAATCCAGAATACAGTTTACTCGAAACTGGATGAACGTTAGCATCTGAAGTAAACAATCAGATGCAGGGCCGGATAAAGAAAAATGGGGGCCCTGGGCTAATGCGCATGTAGGCCCCCTCTCCCTTTCCCTTAACTGACCCCCCTGCTACGCTACTGGAATATATCCCATGTTTCATTCCAATTTCATCTAATTAAAACGAACGAAGTGCGATCAATGGTATTCATGCAACAGTAACGCAGTAGCATTAGTGTTACAGTGCACAAAACACAACGCGACTCTTGAAACGCGCGACACGTGTCCGTCTGTGGCCGAGCGCCGAACTCCACAGAAGAGCCACGTGAGCCGACCGACAACTTGCGGCGCTGCATTGCAGCGCGCTGCAGTGCCTACTCTCCTCTTTCAATGGCACCGTACACAAGCCGACAGACGGGTTTTTGTTCGCAGCACTGTTTTTAATGCTAACGCATCAAAGAAAAGCAGGCTGAGCTAGCTTCCTACAGTTGAGCTGGGTGCTCCGGCAGCGACTAGGAAATAGAAACACTGGTTAATTAGTGCCCCGAGAGGGTATTATTAAAAGTTATTAAAATTTATTTGATTACACGGTGAACATTTACTACTGCCTTTATGGGGCACATTTCAATAGCAGAATTTAAGTCCGGGATCACTGGTGAGCGTGCTCGGCGCTCAGCCGAGTACCCGGATTCAAACCCAGCCGCACGACGGCCGCGTTTTGATGGATGCGAAATGCAAAAAGCCGCCCGTGTGCTGTGCGATTTCAGAGCACGTTAAAGATCCCCAGGTGGTTGAAATAATTCCTGAGCGCTCCACAACGGCACCTCGTTTTTTTACTGCCGCGGTGGATCAGTGGTTATGATGCTAGGCTGCTGGCCCGAAAGATACGGGTTCGATCCCAGCCACTGCGGTCGAATTTCGATGGCGGTGAAATTCTAGAGGCCCGTGTACTGTGCGACGTCAGTGCAGGTTAAAGAACCCCAGGCGGTCGAAATTTCCGGAGCCCTTCACTAAGGCGTCTCTTGTAGCCTGAGTTGCTTTAGGACGTTCAACTCCCATAAACCAACAGCATCTCTTTCTCTCCTTTCATTCACACCTTCCTCCCTCCTCACAAGACACGGTTGAGGTGTCCACCTAGAAGTGAGGCAGTTACTGCGCCTTTTGTTTCCTAAAAAATCAAATTTCACCTGGCTCTACAAAACCAATCCCCCAATAAAAGAACGAACAAAATAAATTGCCGCGGCGGTCACATTGGAGGCGAAATGCTAGAGGCCCGTGCACTATGCGATATCAGTGCACTGTAAAGAAACCGAGGTAGTCGAAATTATCCGGAGCCTTCCACTACGCCGTCCCACATAGCCGGAGTTTTTTTTAATGCGATGTTGATTGCCTCAGGGCATAAAACGGTACGTAATGATAGATGAGGATGCCTAAATAAATGAGTAAAGTTCGCTGATTTAATGAAATCGAACAGTGAACGATGATGACATAGCCGGAGTTGGTTTGGGATGTTAAACAACATAAACCTAAACATAAACCCATAAGCGAGTGTTTCGCCTTCCTAGTGGCTGCCGGAGCACAAAGTGAAACTGTGGGGTTTCCAAGAAGCTAGCATAGCCAGATTTGATTTTCAATTTGATAAAGCTATAGAAGAAAACCCGGTGTTGTATAAAATAATTCTGACGACCAAATGTCATAACTGAGCGAAATTCGAACTCGAACAATCCACCCGTGTAGCAGAGAAAAGCATTCTACTGTGCGCGTTTATTTTCTCATCAGTCTGTATATTTCTAAGCCATACAGAGGGCGCAAAGCAAGTATTTTTTACATATTGCACTGCGCTGCATACTAGCGGATATATGTGTAATATTAAAATTAGTGAATTTTTAGCAGATTATGAAAGCAGTTCCAGCAGAATGCTTGGCGGTGAGGCGGGATATGTCCCGCCTGTTATGCCGACGCCAGGATTCTCAAATACGCTACACCTTCAACACTACACCTTCAGACGCCACTGGACGGGGGGATTGACAAAAAACCATGAAAACCTTTCCGCAGTTCGTAAGCAAACGCGTATATCGCTTCGTAAGAAAGGCGGCCCCCTCGGGGTGGCGGGGGATATTCCTGTTTTTGCAGCTTGACAAGCTCTCCCAAACTGATTAGGATAAGCGAAGTTACATAAGGTGGGGACCCATCTCCTCGTTTTGGTTTTCTTGCTTTATACGTGTCGCTCAAAGTTTCATTGCCCACGGTTCCAAATACTAAGCAAGTTAGAATAAATGGGCCCCTTCTCCTGCTGTCCAAGGTGAGGCCCTGGGCTGCAGCCCCCTTAGACCCCCCCCCCCTTAATCCAGCGCTGATCAGATGTATAAACATGTTTTCCCTCGCTTTAAAATTGTTTGCCATTCAAGTTTTATGCCAACAGGGATAAATACGCAACGCAGAGCTCTATTTTAGCGTTTAAACAGCGTACACGAAAAAGCGCAGATCCGCAAGTCCAGCCTGTTTTCTGTAAACAAACCCCAATGCAACTTTTAGCAAAAAAAAAACGCGAGAGCTACGCGCGTGAACAGCAGCGAACGTAAACAGCGCTTCGAACTTGGCCGGCTGTCAATCCAGTTCGCTGCAGCGGCGGCGTCGGGAATTACAAAAAGTGTCCCGAGCGTCGCCTTCTCCGCATTACACGGTTGCTTGGACACCACATGATGGCGCTCTACCAATGGAGTCGCGAGCGGCGTTTTGAAAACCGACGCGCAACTCGGCTACCTTTGGTAGCATACACAGAGGCCAGCGGAATGCGTGCTCGAGAATGACGAAGCGGAGAGCGGACGCACCGCACTCCTTTCGCTCTTCTCCTCTGATTCGAGCAGGGCTAAGACCAGAATCCAGAGCCGCTCCTGGGCGCGGCCATTTTCCGCCGACTGGTGCGCCGCGGTGCGGGCGTTTCTTTGGGGACTGCGGGGCTGCGGCAGCTCCGCGGCCGCGCCTGCATATAGCCGCGCTTCGAGCGCTAAAGAAACATTGCCGAGCATACTTCCGCAGCGTGGCTGTGTTGCAGGAAGTATTCACGTTATCGAAGGGAGCACATTGATGCGTTTTAATGACATTTAGTTTGACATTCACGGGAATTGTGCTGACGCTTAGAACGCGCTCGTGCTTATATCGCTACCGTCTTGGTGCTCCACTGCAAAAAAAAACTTTTTGTTCAATATCAAGTATTAGGTGTGCGGCTAGCATGCAGTTCCAATTCCCATGCACTCTTAATCCTTCGGCCATAAAGTACCACCTACAAACAGGGCTTTCTTGTCGCATGCGTGGTGCGCCAGTTTATCAACAAATTATCGCTGTGAGCTTATCTGAGTCGCAGCGCCAACAGAAAACAAAATTTGTCATGGTTTCTGCAACCTGGTGCATAAAAACGTACTTTTGCTCAAATTATCAAAGCTTGAATAGATATTAGCAGCGAATCCAGCTTTCACGAATTCTGAGGTCCGAAATCGCGTTCATTTTATTCGGCAGCTCTCGCCGCGTGTGACAGCATTGCGTAGGCGTTTGGCTAAGTGTGAATGAATGTATTAAAATTGCTCATATTTTCCTATGATTAAGGTAGATGCAAAAGCAGAAAGACACTACGGTAAACCCTTTACCCCCATTGATCCCTATGACTTGCGTGCGGAAAGAGCAACTGAAATCGGTAGCGGTCGTGCTTACAATCCTGTGCATGAAATGTGTTTAATGGGAACCATAACAAGCTCAGCGCAAGGTAATCGAAAACACGCGCTTCGGCGGGACAACCTTCAGTCTGTAGCTCGCCTAACCATTTACTACACCACTGAATCAAATCAATAAATCCACATTCCTGTGCCTAAAATTATCATAGATGATAGCGCACGTAAAAGACGGCAACAAACGACACGCCAGCGCAGAAACCTGCTTAGAAGTGCGGGTTTCCAGTCCATGCGCTACCTGGCCGACTACTCCGCGGGAAAAATCCTTGCTGTTTGCAATACTATTCCAGAATTCCCCTGAGCAGCTCCGCCGCACCAGCGGCTCGGTGGAGCAGCGTCGCCGCTGCGGTGCCAGCGTTTAGAATCCTTAGCCAGCAGAATATCATCATTGAAAAACGAGACACAGAAAAGGTGAAGACAGGACACGAGCGCTAATCATCAATATCAATATCATCATGGTGGGCACAAACAACGAGACAGACGCGCACTGCCTCGCCGCACATCCAAATGAACGAAAAAAAAAAAACTCGCAGATGTCACGTTAACAACTAACTGCGCGCAAGATAACCGCAGTACTGTCTGGTAGAGGGAAAATGTGAGTAGTGACGCACAGCACACACCCTCATACGTTATGATGAAGCACTACAACGACAGAAGCGAACACGTAAACATGCGTTCTACGCGCGGCGCCGGCGCGTCCCGCAGTCCATCGGGCCGCGCGCGCCGATAGATGGCGACTGGTGTCGAGAGGCGCGCCAGCAGCCTGCGTGTGAGGGTAAAAGAATCTGGTCTTATTTGGATGCGTCTGGACAGCGGAAAATCCTGGCCCCATTACACCAAGGGCAATTACGTTTGCGCACATCTGATAATTGGTGCTGGATGCCTTGACAGCCCGCTAGAAATTGAAGAAATTGGTTTTTGAGGGAAGAAAATGGCGCAGTAATCGTCTCACAGATGTCGGTGGACACCGGAACCGCGCCGTGAGGGAGGGAAGGGAGGTGGGCGTGAAAGAAGAAAGAAAGGAAGAGGTTTCATAGTGGAGGTCTCCGAATCATTTCAACCACCTTGGGATCTTTAACGTGCACTGACATCACCCAGCACACGGGCGCCTTTTGCGTTTCGCCGCCATCGAAACGCGGCCGCCGCGGTCGGGTTCCAACCCGGGTACTCCGGTTCAGTAGCCGAGCGCCCTATAACCAGTGAGCCGCCGCGGTGGGTTGACAGCCCGCTAAAATTCTTTAATTGCCAATCTCTAACAGCAACCAAGCGCTTAAGTGTTATTAAAGTGTTGATTAGCATGGTTTAGTTAATGCCCTAGTAATTGACTTATCTCACAAGTTTTATCACGACAGCCAATCATTACGGCGAAAGGATCATCATTTTATCTGAAAAAGACCCATTATTGAAAATTACTTGAAGCCTACCCGCGAACACACTCTACGTATATAGCGTCCTCTTCACACGTGAAGCTTGTAGGGAACTGTGTTAGAGTAATAGTGCGTTTTCGGAGCCCTTGTAAGGTAGCTGCGCTTCCTTTCTGTGTAGCTGATCGCAGTGTTCACGTTGATCGCAGTATTAGCAGTAAGAAAGACAGCGAGAAGGTAATGTTGCTGGCGTAGTGCAGGCTTGGTGCGTGTCCCAGGAAGAAAATTCTCCAGATGGCAGAAAAAAAAACGGCGATAGCTCCGATGGGCAAGCGGTGCATAAACACAATGGGTGCCGCAAAGGACTCGTATACTGCTCATTTAAGACGGCTATCCGCATGTAGGTGTGACATGCACAGCTTTACTTCAAGGTGCGAGATAGCCCTTTTTTGTTTTTTTGCTTACCGTTTATACCTGGCGTCACCTACCCAGGAATGATGGAAAAGATTTTTTTTTCAACGGCGTGTTGATTATGAGCGCAGGTTTTCGCGTATCATTGCACCATAACATAGCCGGTTGTACCGTAACAATCGATATACCCGCAGATTTGCATCGGGACGCCAGTATAGCTTTCCGCTACTTATTAGAGCGTTATAAGCATTGCGCGATCCGCTACCGTGATCCTCTTCCGCGAGGGACCATTGTGTACTATCAGCGTCAAATGAAATGCGAACAAAACACGTGAAACGCGAGCACAAAAAATCAAGAATATTAGAGGCTAGAGGTGAAATACAGGCGTGGCCTATTAACATTTCAGAAGAGCGGTCTTTTCGGCTTCGATGGGAAAACCAACTTCTCATGTATTTTGCCTCCCTAGTATAATATCTGCGAGTTGTGCTGTTCGCGTTTCAATTGACGCTGATAGTACGTGCTGACTGGCCCCGACGCGGCAGGCGCGCGTTCATGGATGGATGGATGGAAGATGGGAGCGTCCCCTTAGAAACAGGGTGGTGACAATTGCCACCATGCTCGGCTTTTTTATTTTTGTTTAACTGTGTTGTCAATTGTTATTAAAATTCGCCATTTTCTCTAAATACGTTTTGTCACCTCTCTGCTTTTCAGCCACCAATCTTCAAATCGCTTTTTGCTAACTTCCACCGCAGGTTTATTTACATGACCATTGTTATCTCTAGACCACAGGGCATCAGGAAGAGTGGCTGTGCCTGCATTGACAAACGGATGGATACCATCACATATGAGTATGAGGTGTTCAATTGTTTCTACCCATCTACCACACACAGCACATGCGTCATCTTCTTCGTTAAATTTATTTGTAGCTGCGTGTTATAAGACACCGTAAAATAGCTTCAAAGAGTAGGGCACTGCCTCTTTAGATATCGTAGAACGATTGCGTCCTGATCTGCCTTTTCCAGTCTATGCTTCTTTTCCATCCGATTTTTCACCTTCCGCATTTTTTACCTGCAGCTGACGGGTACGTGGCGCCATCTGGGGCCCTCAGGGCATTCTGCGCACGCGCAGTGGCGCCTGGCGGAAGCGCACCACGCTGGCGCATCGCGCTATGCTATAACTCTCTATTATCAAAAACCAACCCCACTGGTTTTTTATGCAAGCCTTTACTCAGTGCGAGTGCAGGAGAAATTTTGAAAGTATGATTTTGCGACAAATCGGAAGATCAGACCATTCCAATCAATGCGTTTATAACAGCATCTGACAATATTCCACAGCTGGCTCCCAATGAAAAGTGTAGCCCAAGAAAGCTGGACTTCACGGACTGGCTTTCTTTTTGCCGTCGACCATCATTTTAGACTTCGACATTCGGTTCTCTTTCAGATGACCTTCTCCCGACTGTACTTCATTTTATTTGAGTAAATTGGGCAAAGCCAAGTGTTGGTTCTGGGAGGCCAAAACTTAAGTTCGCAAATTTATATATAGTTTTTTTTTCTTTCGTTCTGAGCTAAGGTTCCGGTTTCTTGAAAGTGCATTGGGCGCACTGACAATGGTGCACCACGGGCATGTGCTGTTCCAGAATGGAAGACGAAGAGAGCGGCGTGCCTTGCATGAGCCTACATCGCGAACAGTTTTCGTTCAGCACCCAAAAGGAGGCAGCGACCGGTACCTTCCCCGTTCCCCACCGCAATGGACCACCATTCCCCTGAAGAAATGCTCAAGCAACCCGCTGGCAGCCAGCCACCCGCGTTACCACCGGAGCTGCCGACGAAACCGGCGCGCCCAGGAATTCTGAAGTCTCCTCCGAGTGTATTCCCAGCTCAGAAAGAACCATCCACGAAGACTCTCAGATTTAAGATGGACCAGCCCGTGCAATCACAGCCAGCGGCACCGCTGGCCCCACCAACGCCGACGTTACAGACACAGGCCAGTGAAGCTGGCGCCCAGCCTGCTATGCCTAGTCAGGGAAAGCCTGAGGAAAATAGGGACGTGCTCAAGAAAGTGGAGGTATCGTCGACCATGTCAGAAAGCACCCAGGAAAGCCAGAGTGAGAGCAGCACTTCGAGCACGTCGTCTTCGCCCTTGCAGAGCAGCGTCTCTTTGGACAGCCCAGAGTGGTTGGTTCCCCCAAAAAGCAAGAGAGCTGCCTCAGCGCCGGCAGCTGGGGCGGCCATCGCACCGACGACGCAGATGGGGCTGGGAGGTCGTAGAATGGCAGTGCCCAGCTGGTTGCCGGATGGCATCACGCGTCTCTTGGCAGGCCGAGACAATGGCACGCCACACCGTCGGGCCCAGGAAACCAGGGGCACTGAACAAGACGACGAATCGTCTCCGTCACCGCTGTTCGAAGATGTCCCCTGGCGATCATCGCTCCCATTGCAGACGCTGATGGGCCTTCTCGGCGGCCTCGCACTCGTTTTCGTAATCTCGCTAATGCTTCGCGAAAGCCGTAAAAACGGCGGTGGTAACTTTGAAAGCAGGCAGCTTGAAGAAGCTGTCACCATAGGCGCTGAAGATCCTGACGAAGACCAAAAATCAATGCCTCTGCCGCAGATCACGTTGAGCGACATCAAGGAGCCGCCGCAAGCCTCAGTAGGCCCTGGAAAATCTACGGCTTGTGCGGCTGAGGATACGGACTGTCTTGCTTTACACGATGAGACCCCGACAGAAGCTACAGAACTTTCAGCGAAGAGTGCTACGCCAGTTCAGTCTCCAATCGGCTCGGGGCTGCAAGAGGTCTTCGGAGAGGTGCGCCAAATGAGGAGCGACACACTACACGCTCCGCGTAGAGCGAAGGTAAGTCTGGCTAAGTGATTCGTGTGCATTAAGCGATAGCACAGCAGCCTCATTGGAGCGAAAACCCGGCGACCGGCGTCGTCACACTGGTGGGCATCCGGACTGGCTGGCCGGCAGTGACGTCATCAGTGACGCCACTGCCAGAACAGCCTAGAAGTGACGTCACCAGACTCGGGTCGTCTGTGTGAAGCGTTCACCTGCCAACCGTGGCAGCTGCTGTAGGGGAAGAGGTCGGGAAAAGCAACCTTGGTCTCATAAGCCCCACCAGACTGGCTCTCACTCCTGCCACCTGCCAAACGTCCTCCTCTCCCCTAAACCCTCTCCACTTAAGGCGAGAGGAGGGAGGCGCCAGACTAAGAATTACTTAGCTCAGATGAAAATGACTGAACAGTGAGTGAGGCTATAGAATTAGAACCGGAATAGCATATTTCAAAATTGGAATAGAATCAGAGTTGTAATAGATAGGCAAGTGGAAGAAAAAAGCTGTCGCATTTCCTCCGCATCAATCCAATTGATCACTCCTAAATTTTTTTAACGAGTTGCACTTGAAATACACTATACTTCACGGTAATTATTAACGATCAACGTACAGTGCCAATGCTAAGTGTAGTTTTGAAGCTCTCAGTGCGTGTTTTATATCAATATTACGAACAAATTTTCTCTTTTTTGGCAGCGGTGTCTTCGTTCTGGCTTCTCAAGTGACAGAACTAACTCATGAGGTAGCAGGTAGGCGCATTGGGCAAGTGAATTATGATGATTTTGAATTCCTAGATGTCAGAAGCTGTTGGTATTGTTTCTTATTCCCTGTCGCCCGAAAAGCTATCATGTTATCACATACATGCTTCACGTATTCAATGGACTAAAAGTATATCAACCTGAGACGACAGCAGTTGTTCATAAACTGAGAACAATCGCATGAAACATATGAATCTATACAGACCATTATAGCAGTCGGTTCTGGACTCACTGTTGTTCTAAGCTTGTTTGAAAGGTATCTGTTGTGACGTTTCTTCTTGTATGCGACAAATTTATAGACCTAAGCTTACCGGCTTAGCGCGTTAATCAGCGAAAGCTAATTGGCATATCGGCGGCCCACAGGTCTGGAGTGGCTCGCCCGCTTTGACGTTTCACAGGCGACTGCCTGGTTGGGAGTCTCACAGGCCAGTTTTGGCGTCTCTACGCCCACGTGCATACTCGGCCTTCTTCAGCTTGCGGTCTTCGGTTCGATCGCTTTCCCAGCACACTTCATGGACTCCAGGGCCCGCTTGCACGATGTAAACTATACAGGTCTAGCTCCCAGTGTTGTCTTATTCACAGTATAAACCATCAGTTGGTTTTGAACAAAGGCGCATAACTGTCTTACTTTGTAGGGGGACACCTCAGCCAAGCTGTGAGGTGGCAGTGGTGTCCCCCTACAAAGTAAGGCAGTTATGCGCCTCTACTCAAAACCAACGGAGGGTTTAGCCCGTTGGTTTTGAAGAAAGGCGCCTATCTGGCTCACTGGACTTCTCAATCGCACTGCGAGGTGTCCACCTACAAAGTGAGGTAGTCGTAGGCGCCTTGCATTTTCTCAAAAACCAACGGAGGGTTCACACTGCGAATAAGACAAGACTAGGACTCACCGCTGCCGCCGCGCCGGGCTTCCTCCTTTCTACGTGGAACGCGGGTTACGCGTAACTGTGACATCGACTCCGCCGTTGTACTCGTCATGTCTGGCTCTAAGCTATTACAGCTTTCGCTGTGAAAAGGCGCACAACATCGAACGCAAGCAGTACCTACACACGCTAGCTCTTAACCGTGGCAGAAAAAAAAGAAGACACAACTCTTGCATCGGAGGAGCTATACAATGTTGACTTCCGGCCCTCCGGCGGGCCAAGAAGCGGCGTTTCCTTGGCTTTTTACCCTAACAATGCGCCTAATAGCCATAACGATGCGCCCAAAAGCGCTTAAGAGTTTACTCATTCCATTTCCCTCAGCTCATTCACTTTTTCTCTTCCACGGCGCGCCTGCGTCGTGACAGTACATTACGAAGGGCTCGTTGCGTGCATTTAGCGTAAGACTCGATTGAAAAAAGTTTGTGTAGAAGCGCAAGATGCTGAGCTTTTGCGTCATTTTACATTGACGCGGAAGCACAACTGCCGCTCTTCCAGAAGGGGCATGCCTGCGGCCCTTCCGTCTTCACGTACTGCCGTGCCACCCGGCCAGAGTTCTACTACGAAAATGCAACGGGTGACTGCGTGACAACGCGGAAACTGCTCCAGCTTTGCAACCGTGGTCCCAATAGGTTTTCGTCGGAAGACAGCTGTCGCCTGAAGTGCGTGGAAACCCAGCGGCCGGACAAGCACTGCTTCCGCCCAATCAGTGCTGTTCAGTGCTCCAGGTGAGACAATCCGTCGGTTGCAGGGAAGCACGACCACCGTTGTGCGGCAAGCTGGAATGCAGGAAGCCAGACTCGACGCGACAGTGCTGCTCGCAGCAATGCGGTCTGTAGAAATTAAGACAGGCGTCATCTTACAAAAGGATGCCTTTCTTTCTTTATTTTTGTGTGTGTGTAAACGTGACTGCATGGTCAGGGAGTTATTCTGTTTAGCTTAGCGGTGTAGACCCTCGAATCGCTGACACTGCAGATGCTGGGCACAGACAAGCAACATTATTCCCACGAAGGCAAAGCAAGAAACGCGGCTATATGCTGTTTTTTATTTGCACCTTTAGTTCACTATGCTGCAGTTGTATTATACTTCCGAAGAAATACAACAAAGCAGTGATGATCGGAGCGCAGACTCCAAAACTCACTCTTATCCGAACAGTTGCGGTGAACAACGACATTAGTCCAGACGAAGGATACTGGGACCACTAGATATCAATACAGGCAAGCGGTAAAACGACGCCAGAAAGGTATTTATAAATGGGTTTTCTTTCACTGCAGCTGAGGCACTACAAGCGATCGTTCCTCTAGCGTAATACACCTTTTTCTCGTGGCCTTTCTTCCACTTTACATCAGATATCCTGCGCCTCAAGCGTGGCGACAACTGTGCCCTCTATTTCGCGACTGCCTCCATCGACCGTTACCGTCCATTGTGTGCGTACAGTCAGGGACAAAAGTCTCTGGACCACGTGTTTTGCAAACGAAGTCGTTACCTCTACAGCCGGCGGCTGGACACCGCACCTGTGGAGGTGAAACAACAAAATTTTTGACTTACACTTCCACAAATGTGATCTCCAGCGGGCGGTTTAATAACAGAGCTATGGGCTTTGTTTACGGAGCGCGCGGTCCAGAGACTTTTGTCCCCGACTGCACATCCCTGTTGAGGCTCAGTGTCTCCCCATCGAGGCTCAAAAAAGGAAGCGGAGCCAAGTCTGGGTTTTTTGTGCCCTGCAGGCAAGGCCATATGGACGCCCCCCGCTGGTACTTCGACGGAAAACGATGCCGCCGGTGGCTGTCTCGGCCCGATCGATGTCCTTCGCACGACGGCCAGCTGTTCAGCACTGCGCAGGAGTGCAGGAGCAACTGCACAGCAGCGAAAGCCACCGCGTGCAGCGCCCCAAACTCGACCTCCTGCGAGGCCCAGCGCCTGGGCTTTTACTTCGCACACAGGACGCGGCACACGACGCCGTTCCGCTGCATAAGCATGGCGTCCATGACCACTGGACGCAAGGGACGCGCATGTCTCATGGGAGCCAACCGGTTTCCGACCATGCAAGCTTGCAGAAAGGCCTGCGTTCCCACCGGTAGATAGCTTTCGCGCCAACGGACGGGCAAACACGCACCAGACTCTCCTGAATGCGTCCAAGCTCCTTGCCCGATGTGCAGGGATATAACCACGTGGGACTTCGTTCTACCGGTGCACAGCAGCAGCTGAACCGAGTAGAATACATTCGCCCTAATTAGGCATAACGCCGCATATCAGTGTATTGCACCAATCATTTAATAAACTCCGTTCGAAGAAGCATGCACCAAAAGACGGAGCGGGCGCGTAATGCATCATCTAGTAATCTGCGCCCAGCTGAACAAAGAAAGATTTTGCGCACCTCCCGTGCAGAGATCTGCATTAGATCGTTTTCGGAGTCCTCAAACTACGACAAGCTAGCCTCATAGTCGTAGCCCAGCAGCAGTTCCAGCACGTAGTCAACTAATTCCATTGCCGATTGTATAAATTCGTTCAAGAGGATGAAATAATGAGTAGGTCACTGCAGTCAAGTGTAGGTTCTGCACAGTTGAAGCATGTTCGTTTGGAAACTTGGGAAGTGAAAGCTAAGAGAAATTTGGTGGCAGCAGTACTAAAAACTTGAATTTCCACTAACTTATACGTGTTGTCGAAAATCTTTGTGCAGTCTGTGCATGCTTACTGGTTCGAAAAGATGGCACGCTGCTGTTTTCGTGCAAAAAAAAAGGGGTGACGATCGGCACATGCCCAGAGACTAGCCACGTTCCCAACCAGCATTAGCCCTCGATTCGAATACGATGGCGCTTTAGCGAGGGTAATTCTAGAGGGTGTTCAAAATTAGGCTTTACAGATTTCTTAAAAACGGACGATCAGTATGCGAAAGCAATTTTCACACGTTGGTTATGCCACCAGGTGGCCGTCGTCAATCTGCTGATTAACTCAAAGCGTTATACTTTTACTGTGACCGCGCTAACACATACGCCGAGTTAGCGCAGGAGTCAGGAACGCACCCATTCGGATATCTCGATCGGCACGAGCAAATCCCCGGGGAAGAGAGACTATAGCTATCTCGTATGGTCTCAAGCCTCACGAATAAACAGCGCGTCAGAAAACGTGTTGCATTAAAAAAAAACTACACATTAAACCTCGTCCTCGCAAGCGCTGGCAAATGGTCCAAAGAATCCACTGCGCGGAAACAGTAACCGGCTACCCAGTAACCGTATCTCGAAGGCGCGTAAAAAACTAGCCTTTGAGATATGCTCGAGGTATAGTCGGTTTCACGCGCTTTGAGAGGGCGTGAAACCGTGGAGCATCCTTTGTCTAGCGTGCACGGCCGTCTTGCGGACCGTTCTACAACTTTCTCATTGGAATTTTTCGCCTATCTCCATTGCTTACACAGTTGGTTAATTAATCTCGACTAATAACTAATTAAACGCAATACCAAAAATAATATGCGACTTGCTCCATACAGTAGCCAGCAATATGCATTTGCTTGCGTCGTCTTAGATTGCCGCGGCATATTTTTAAACCCTGGCTAAAGTTAGCTGGGACGCCAGCTCCACAACGGCAGCAGCATGCCCTCCTCCTCCCCCCCACCTCCTTTCTATAATACAAACGCCGTCATATTGCACAGATTTCTTTACCTTTTCTCTTCCCCGCCTCCAAAACCCACTCTAGAACTCTTACTATTTGTGCCAAGCGTAAAAGACCCCACAGCCTTCGCGCCAAACCCTCAGACTCCATGCGACCATAAGGGCGCTCCAGAATGGACACATACCACGAGACGACCTGTACACCGCGCAAGAATACCTATGACATCATGCTACGGTCCCCATGTTGGAATTTCAGGAAATGAGCTGGTCCACCGGCACCACCGGCTCACCTGCAACACTGCGCACCTGCAATCCCCTGGCCTTTGCAACCGGCATGGGAAAATGGCCTTCAATACAAGAGCAACATAAACACTCATTATGACAACGTCAGGAAGGCCCTCAACACTGCCTTCCCCCCAACCAGCGCTACCAACACCCTCACTCCGCAAAATACAGCTAAACATTACACACCCCGCCCGGTCCTACCTACATCGTCTCCAAGCTACCCCAGCAGCCCAAACTGCACTGGACCTTACGCAAACCTAGAGCATTGCCTCTACACACGCCAAGTCGCCCTACAATCCCCCTTTCCACTTACACCCTCCTGGAGTGCCTGGTTGGGACCAGTTTGAGCTAGATCAACTGGCACTGGAGGAACAAGCTCGTTCCAACCTCGACGACTAAAACAAAGTTGTTAAATAGAGTTCCGTCTCTCCCTCACAAAAAGCGTCGACTAGTGGCTAGAGCACTCAGCTGTTACTGAGCCGGAGTACCAGGGTTCGAATCAGCGGCGACCGCGTTTTGATGGCGAAACGCAAAAGGTGCCCTTGTGCCCCCTCGAGATGTCAGTGCACATAAAGATCCCCAGGTCGGCGAAATTATTCCGGAGCCCTCCACTATGGCACCTTTCACTCCCACGTGCACGCCTTCCCTCACGACGTAGTTGAGGTGTCCACCGAGGAGCGGAACATTTACAGATTCTTTCATTTCCTCAGAACCGATTTATCTCCATTTGAGGTGCTCGTTTTAGAGATGCGCGTGCAACACGGCCACTGCAGTCCTGGTCAGTTTCTCAAATTGCTTATTGCATGGAAGTGCCACCTGTCCATGTAAAGATTCAACGCCACAGTGTGTAGATTGTGGGAATGGCTGCGCAACTTCATAGACTCTGATGCCGAGAATCTGGACCTTATGTTTGCTTATGACGGGAACGCGCATACGGTCGCGGAGCTGGAATTTAGACTGCATGCTACCCAACATCTTGGCCGTTGAATGCGTATACTCATTCCACATTTATATCGATATTTCATTCAGGGCCACTGGATCATGCAGTCCATATTCAGAAAAGAAAGCCCCGCCAGTGCAACCGATGATTTTGACACCCGATGTCCTGGCACACATCTCTGCCAGGCTGGAAGCGTCACAGAAATTGGCAGCACATATGGAGCCAGCCAAGCTTCAGTCTGGAGGCCATTTTCAAGACACTACCACCCACAAAATATGTCTTTACCAGGAACCGACACCAAATGACTTAAAAGAACACTCGATTTTTGCAACTTGTGTCCAATTCAATGCAACAAAGAACAATGATATGTCCACAGTGCTTCTGACTAACGAGGCCCAATTTTGCAGGGATTCGAAGGTCAATTTGCACAACAGCCATTATTGGCATGATCAGCATAAGCACCTCATAAGCACGTAAACATAAGCACCATGCAAGACGGTCAGCAAATGTTTGCTGTTGCATTTACGACAGCTGCATTGCTTGTCCTCACTTCATTAATGGAAACTTAAATGCAGCTCCAGCATGATGAAGCCCCTCCGCATTTTTTATTGGCTAGGCAATTCGTGGAAGAGTTCTTTCCCAAAGGAATGGGCATGGTGGAATCACAACCTGGGCTTCTATTGGTTGCCCCATTTTTCACCCTTGGATTTCTTCCTCCAGGGATTTGTTGGAACAGGCCAGCCTTGAAGATCTGAAGCAACACTTAATAATATCACTTGAAAGCATTCCTAGGCAGATGAATTTATCTGCTGTGAAAGCCATGAAAGACCGCCTTCTTTGCACATTGCAATGGATGGAAAGCAATTTAAGCACATGCAAGAATTGTGTTGTCTTGCCAAATGATAGTTCCTTCGTGGAGTACCCGAATGGGGCTGCAACCAATTGAAGCACTAAAATATGCAAATTTTGATCATTCATGTTTCAATACAACTCTGAAACTGCTAGAGATCTGAGATCAAGATTTCCTAATCATGGACTACCATTTCTTATAACAAATGAGAAGTGCCTGCTACCTCACACAGCAATGGTATCAAGGCACTTGGTAGGAAGCAATGTCATCCTACAATGCCAAAAAGTTTCCAGCTACGAAATCATGTTTTAGATACCAAGCCTATACCATGGAAATAAGCACCTGACAAATTATGCAATGCATGTCAAGATACCAGGATCGCTAAAGAGAGCTCAGCACGCTGTCACAGAAGCATTTCTTTATTCCTTTAATGACACTAGCGTAACAAGAAAAAAAAAAGACTGCTTCTGGAGGGAACTGCACAGACAGCGCCAGGCCAGCGCCCATCATGGTTCTAAACCTAACCTGAAAATTAATCGCTCTTGGCAATCGCAATCCTTTTCTTTGCACCTAGCAAAGAAGCAAAACATAAGGGTGGCCAGGGACCACAACGCAAGATTATATATAGATTATACATCTTGCACCATGCCAGGAACTAAGCTAAGCATACCACAGACCAGCAGACGTCTGCACTAGACTTAGTGCTCCAAAGCACTGAGTGTCGGTTTCGAGCAGAAAACTATTTTCCCATGCTGTATAGGGCTTTAAAGCAAGAAGTTTTCTTCGCTTTAAAAACTCTTAAGGCACCGTATTCTCCGTGGCTACTAACTTGACATTGCCAAAAAATTACGAAACTTTGGTAATCAGAAAGCCAATTAGTAAATTTTAGTTAGCGAGTTGATCAGCATGATTTTCACAATCACTGACGACCACCGCAGCTGACAGTTTCCTCCTGAAGAGATAATTTTTTTCTGTAAAAGTTATTTTTGTAAGAATTTCATAAAGCATTCGCTGTAACACCCAGTATAGCCACCATTAGGCCAGGATGCTAACTTTTTGGTATGGGATAATGCACATTCTCTGAGACACAAGCGCTGTCCCCGAGCTTTTTCGCCATGCTTGTAGTTTTTAGAGCTGCCTCCTTTGTTTCAAGAACATATGATGTCTTCAATCTGTCCTATCCTTTATTGTTATCACTGCTATGCTCTGGGATCAAGCACCAAGTTAATGCAAGCATACAGAACACACACTGGCCAAATTTTTGAGGCCAGTGTTTTTGCCGGCTGATGTCCTTGTTCCTTCTCACAACTATTAGATGCATGGCAGTGTTGTTGCTTGGAACTACTGCTGTTAGTGTCACTGGGCCACTGCACAGTACATGTTAAAACCAGTTAGACTTCGTAGCAATGGCAATGCTTGCACACATCACAGATTATTTCTCTAATCCAGGACCAAGACTCCACAAGACATTATATTTCTCAGAAAGATAGTGCACTTCTGTATATTAGCCAGCCATTGGCTTTCACAACTTTGTAGCAGGCCTGGCTGAAGAGCATAGCAAGACAAGATTCCAAACCAAATGCAGCACACCAGCAGCGTTGTCTCCCAATGCTTTAAGTACACGAGCCTCTAGCATTTCGCCTCCATCGAAATGCAACCGCCGTGGCCGGGATAGCACCCGTGTCTTTTGGGTTAGCAGCCGAGCGCCATAACCACCGAGCCACCGCAGCGGCACATAGTCATGTTCACAGCAAATGCTGCTGAGGAGTGCAGGACATGCAGCTTCAAGGTTACCCCACTTTGCCAGAACCAAATACATCTGCCTCGCCAGTAGTGGGGCTCATTAGCCTGCAAGCACGACAGGCCAACATTTTCAAAGCTCAAATTTGAAGCTGTGCTGTTAACACAGCTATTCCAATATGGCAAGAGCAATGTTTGCAAGGAACTTACAGGGTGTTGCCCTCTCTCAATGGCGCAGCACGACATGCACATGCTGCAATAAATATCTGCAAGCAACATCACCTAACCACTCCTCTGCAGCACCGGCACAGCTGTAACGGGTGGCCTACTGCACACAAAACAAATCCACTGCACTGAAATATGAACATGCCAATAAATTGTTACTTGTAAAAAAATTATTTGTGCTGGACGAACTAGTCGGAAATGTGGAGTACAGCACGCACTGAAATGTCCGGTCTGTGCGATGCAATTTTTTGCAGATGGATTAAAGCATGGCATGGAGGTCTTAATATAAATGGATAAATGGCTCTGGAGTGGTACATAGCATCAATGGGCACATAATTTCAATCTGTCACTGCTGGAGTTAAGTGGGAGTTTATATGTGCAAGTGCGCTTGGGTAAACAACTTGACAGTCCATGGAGGAGGAAGTGCAATGAGCTGAAGCAATAATGGAGGCAAAGCCATGTACTATCACGCTCTACAATACATGCAGCACATGCGGAGAGCACCAGTCGAGGTTTCCACACCACAGAAAATTAAGGGGAGATTAATGCACCCTCACCCAAAGCACCAACTTGTACAACTACACAGTGAACTGTGTTCTATGCATCAACAACCAGTAGCATGCGGGGTTCACATTGCTTCAAGAACTTACTGCTACCACAATGTACGTTGCAGCTCATATTCAGTGCAATAGCACAGGTTGTGGTTTTTACAAGGACAAAAATTTCATAAGTATTTCTGAAGTTTTGAATTTTCTGAACAGTTTTTTTTTGTTGCGAATGCTGCATCTTTCTGTGGCGAGCAAGGAATTTAGCTCAAGTGGCAAGGAACTTTCTTGTGGCTGTCAGCACTTTGGTGTAAGCTGGAACAAGAAAATGACTAGTTTATGGGGATTTAACGTCCCAAAGCAACTCTGGCTATGAGGGACGCCGTAGAGAAGGGCTCCACATAACTTCGACCCCCTGGGTTTCAGGCGCACAGACGTCTCACAGCACACGGGCCTCTAGAATTTCGCCTCCATCGAAATTCGACCGCCGCAGGCAGGATTGAACCCACGTCTCTCACGTCAGCAACCGAGCGCCGTAACCACCGAGCCCCACCCGCAGCCACATGACAAAATGAACAAAGCAACAGGACCCTGGGTGCCCTTATGTTCATTATGACAACTTTTAGCCTTTCCAATTTGCTACGCAACACACTGAAGCTGCCAAAATGAGTCTTGTGCCAAGTAGTAGTAGGCAGAGCAATGAGCAGGCCGCACGTACCACAGTGCAGCAAGGGGAGTGGCCACACCCCTCTGCATTTACATGCTATAAGGCAGCCTGAAACCATTTGAGCATAATCGCCCCTTGGCCAATCTAGGCAGTCATCTACTTACATATTAAGCATTTCACTTTCACTTGAAATGTCGCTGCGAGCGGCTAAATACTCAAATACAACCAGCTCCATTCTGAAACTCAAATTTTTTTCTTGAGCAGAATTAACAAGGGAGAGACCTCCCAAGTTTGGGTCCTGTATTATAGAAGTTTTGAATGTCTTGGATTAAAAAAAAACACTGCAACACCTCACCAACACGGTGCAAGCAATAACAAATTTATTGCATGTAGCTGCAGCATCCACGGGGCTTCCATAGTCCAGCCCTGACTAAACACCTCTCAAATTAATAGAGCACAGTGATGTAGGATGCCAGGCCAAAAGTACTGTAACTTTTAAAGAAAAATACTTCAGAACCACTGAAAGCACGACTGCATGCAACATTGTCCCCACAGGCTAGCACAAGGTTGCTCAAATTACCGAATAGCACATGTGCAAACCCTGGAAGGGCCTTGGATCAACAAGTTTAGCAGCATTGCAAGTGTGCATATGCTCACACACACAAAAAGAAGTTCAATTCCAAACAAGATAAAGAAATACTATACTGTGAAGTTCATAGCTCCAGTTTTTATTCAACATAAATCAGTCATTTTTACAACAGATACAATTTTCTTGTGTGTGTTTGTGTACAACTATTGCACAACAGATGGGTTATTAAACGCCCGCATAAGCGCACCTCTTGTCTTCCGCACTGCTGAAAACAACGAGGCCATCGCTCTTGAGGGAATTCGATAAGACAGTTCGCCAGAGAGCAAGAGAGCTTTCGGAAATATCAAGAAGAAAAGATTTTTTTCTTTAAACATGAATGTGCGTATTTCTTCAAACGCGTAGAGCAGAACATTTTTTTTTTTTTTTCCGTCAGCAAGAGTACCCAAACCCGTGCCACGCCCCTCCACTCAACGCAGCCTAGTTTGCAGACAGCTCTGCACAGATTATCCATTGCCACACACATTGACCAATGCTTTGCCACAAACTTCCAAGTTTCATTGTTAATAAGGTGCCAACCGATAGGTTTTCAACCCATGACAGCACTGGTCTTTCACCGGAATCATTACTAACAGGGCCACTACGTCCACAACTGAGTTCAGCACCAAAATGCTTTGTTGCTGTTCCTTGATGGCCATCAAGTCAAAATAGACACCACCTGTATGGAGCATATGAAGGCTCACAGATTTGTACACAGAAAGTTTGCCTTTTAAGTCAGGAAATATGACGTTCAGTCAAGCACTGTTTGGATGCATAAGGCTTGCTTTAGAAATATTTTTCCCATTCCATAATTCTGAGTAGGTTTTCTTCACAGTTGTTCATTTCTAAACAGCTTTCATTAACAAGACCCTGAAAATTTGTGGCAACTTAAGACCTCAGTACTCAAAAGAGCATATACCCATGGTCGACAAGTTTGACCTCACAGCTATAAGAGAGCAAATAATGCCCAAAAAATCTGCCCAAGGCATTGTGAAGCCATATAGTGCCCAACTTCAAAAGTGCCTTTTTCTTGGTGCCTCGTCCTTCTCCGGTACCAAGGGCCAAATGGCACAAAACTTTCTTCAAAACAGCCTTCGACATGACATAACAGCGACATCGCTGGTGCCACAGTAAAACATGTTAAATGCCTTCTTTCACAATGACGTTCTAAAAGGCATTTTGGAGCTCAAAATCAGGAAAACAAAGACGAAGGAACATGAGATATAAGACTAGCATCTCATATTCCCTAGCTCAGTTCCATGATTCAAGTTAGAGCTCCAAGGTCATGAACCATCACAACCAGCTCAGAGCTGTTATATTTGCTGCCACACCATGTATACTTCAGGCAACACTGAAGATGTTCACAAAAACAAAATTAAATAAAAGAGGCAAAGAGCTGTCTCAGACTCCCTTTAAATTTCTCACCAGGAAAAGCAACACCCAGACCGTACATGGCCCATACGGTCTGCGTGTTGCTTACCATGCCTTCTATGTATGCACTGCACTTTTGATCCTCTGGATGCAAAGTGCATCATCCGGAGAACATACATCTGGGGGCAAAGGTGAGCAGTGTCACCGAGTGCACTGGCCATATCGGTGCATACACACACACACATGCCTGCAAGGCAGCAGCCCTCCCACAGCAGTGGAGGGGTGAGGCAGGGAGGAGGCTGAAGTCGAGATGCAACGAACGAGGCAGCAGTTCTGCCCCACAAAGTCGGCCCTCTGATGTTGCAAAGAACAGGCAGAAGAAAGAGGCAGGTCAGCGACAGAAAGGAAAGCCGCATCACGAAAACAGAAACAGACGACCGGAGTGGAAGGACGAGGAGGGGGCAGGGAAGAAAAAAGAAGCAAAGAGAAGCATTTGCACGTGCAGTATGTATAATATGTATATGAATATTATATGTATTATATATATATATTAGCTCTTTCACAAATTGCCACCAGCCATCGGGAATGGACGCGCATGAGAAATCAAATGGTACTCCATGTTGCGGAGACCTTCTGTATATACATACATATACACATATTCATATATATACACAAGAATATATATATATATTTATATATGTATATATACATATATATAGACACATATACAGGGATGTGTGAAAGAAAAGAAAGAAAAGGGGGCATGCCCAAGACGTGAAAAAGACGAGGAGAAAAACAAGAAAGCGAGACAGAGAGAGATAAGAGACATTGCACGGCAATTTCCCGATGTGAAAATTGCATCATAGCCCAGCGACCCCTGTGTCAGGCCTGTTCTCTCTTTTTTTTTTACTCTTATGTACACTCGTGTATGTATAGAGTTGCCCTCGTGTTTCGCCAGATGTGCGCACCCTTCTCCCCTCAACCACATCACTGACTGCAGGGCCCGCTGTGAGCGGCCCATGGCCGGCCCACACACACACTCCCAGCCACAGCTTGCACAAACCACTGACCTCCGTGCACTGAGGCAGTAGTCACCATTGGCGCCGCCAGTGCCAGGGGATGCAGCGCAGGACACTGCAAGAGAGCTCTGCCCGTCTGGTGACGTAATGACTCGGGACTCCCCTTCCCCACCCAGCAACCCCCTCCCCTCAATTGGCGGCTGCATCCCATTGCTTTTTCCACTGAACACACACACACACACGCACGATTTGCAAGGTGTTGAACACGAGGGCGGTCACAGCAAGGAGGAGGGGAAGGAGGAAAGCTGTAGCAAAACAGAAGCCCCTTGCTATACATAAAAAAAAGAAAGACAGAATAAGAAAGGACTCACACGTGTAAAAGAAAGGATACAAAGACAATCACGCAGTGCAGAGCAGCAGCGCAGCATTTCAGCATCCCATATGTGTGCATGCGCTGCCCATGTGACGCTGCCAACCGGGCACAGAATAACAAGTCAAAAAGCTGACCAGAACAACAGCGACAACAAAGGGCAGAGAGAGAGAACAGTGTCCGCCCCCACGGCCAGACCCAGACACATCAGTGCTTTGCGGAGCATCGTGAGGGGCACTCGGAACTTGCGCTCCAGAGAAACGGGAAGGGAGAGAGGGGGCAGATGGAAGTTCGCAACTGCCCGTGATCACTCACTGGCTCATAATAAGTTAGCAGAAGGAAACAAAAATGCACAAGAGCAACAGTAGGGCAGAAGTGAACCTGAATATCGGGGGCGGGGGGGGGGAAAGAACGGCGGTGGCGCCATACACCGAGAAAAGTCATGGCAGGGAAGGGGACGTGCGTCCATAAGAAAAAAACAAAAAACAAAGAGGACCAGCAGGAGGAAGACGGAGACGTGGGAGCCACCCGCCTGCCTGCCCACCCTCCGAGGAAAGAGCCACGCGGCAAGCAGTCTCCTCGTCGCACATGCAGCACACACTCCGCGCTGTGGCATCATCAGCGCACAACAAGGGATGATGAGATGGGAAGTGGGAGGAGCGAGGCACTTAACGAGGAAGGAGGAAACCGAGGACGACGAGAAAGGAACTGGGCCGACGGCAGGAGGAGGGGGAGAGTGGCGGGAAGAGGAGACCCCCTTCAGGAGCCGGCAGAGTTGCTGCCGCCATGCTCCTCCTGAGGCGATGAGGGTCCGCCGTGCGGCAGCGGTGCATCCTTGCGCGGTGGCATGCGCTCGTTGATCTTGTCGAGACCCTTGGCCTCCTCGAAGCTGGTGATCTTGTGGTGTGGCGAGAAGCCTGCCAGCGCTGCACCAAAAGGCCATCATCAAAAATGCGGAACAAATAGAGCCATGTGTCAAGCCGAGACCTTGCAAAGGGATACTCCTCTTCAACAAAACTTTACAGCTCCTAGGCGGCACCAATTGCCTTTGCTGCTCCATTGATTTGTATACTAGCATCGTGGCTGAGCAATCGCAATGTGCGAACAAGACACAAGGCCCAGAATTTTTCCAGTACATTCTCCAGGAGCCTCAGCATATAGCAATAGACCGCTGATAAAACAGTTTAGTTCACAAAATGAAAACAATCACCATGGCAGGCCTAATGCCAATGTTATAGCGACAGTGAGACATCACAATGCATCCAGTTTTACGTTATTAGCGTTGCTACTGCCAAATCATGATTTTCAACAATTTTTGGAGCATGAAAAAAATGGACTGTGGAGTGTTTTGGAGCAGCTATGCACCGTTTCTAGAGGTGCAATGACCATGAAGCAGCCAATTTTAGTGCAAAATTATACAGGGTGTCCAGGCTAACTTTAGCAAAGGGTTAAAAGATAAAATATTTGAGGTAGGCCAGGGAAACCACTTACATACATCTACCAACCGCCTTTAGCATCACAGGCAATTTCTTGTTTTGCCATTAATTAGCAATTAAGCTAATTTTCCTAAACGCATAAATATTCACTTTCCTAAATGCGTAAATATTGACTTTATACAGCAAATGTGAACCGCAAAGTTGGAGAGCACCTTCAGAAACCCCCGTTTCATTTATTTGCGATAAATAAAGCCTCGCATGTATCTTTTCCGAGCTCCAAAGGAAGTATGCGAAATACAAAAAAAAAAAATCGCATGACTAGCGCATTCGCGCGCCACGATTGTGCTGCTCTCAATCGTGGCTTGGGTGAAAGAAATCAGCTGCTGGTATGGCGCGACGACCCCACTGCACTGGCAGGCCGGTATGTCAACCGTGGTTGCGGCGCAACTTGCACAGTCACGCTTGGAGACTGGCTCGCGCGGGTGTCGCAACCACCGTCGACATACCGGCCTGCCGGAACTATGTGGTCGTCGCGCCATACCAGCAGCTGATTTCGTTCACCCAAGCCAGGACTGAGAGCAGCACAATCGTGGAGCCGTCCGCATGATGGTACACAGAGGACTGCACAACGAGCTCAATGAAGGACATTTAGCTTCCTAGTCAACAAGCACATCTTTAGGTCTGCCTGAAATTAGTTTCATCCTGTGGTATCCTCTGCACAGTAACCGCAAACGTTTCGACACAGCTAAAGGCAAGGAAAGCTAGACTAGCGAAGCCTGAAGCTGCGAAAACCCCAAATATGACCCGTCACCTACAGCTGCCAATTTGAGGACTCTGCACAGAATGAGCACAGCATCCATTCACGTCAAGAGTCCAGAGGCCCCAACCACAGTTGTCAAATAATCTGGCCGGCATGCACTAGTTGACCAAATTGTGCGGTACAATTTGCGTGGCAAACTTGGGACCACCAAAAGACTAGGTTAACCAAGAACTCAAATTAAAAAAAGATTTCACTGCACTAGCGTTCACAAGTGCACCCAAACCTAAGCAAACTGCCAATGCATTTAAAGGGGCTCGGAAAGTGGCTCTCAACAAAGGTGTGGTATTCCTGGGATGTTAAAGGACGCCACACCACAGATACCCTCCAGCAAGAATTTGTTTTAAGCATTTTGTAGCAGCTGAGTTATCTGCAGCCAAAATTTAAATTTCAGCGTGTTCGCGCCTTCCCCTCTCCTCTCGTCACTTTTTGCACATTTAAAGGTCGGTGCTCCTCCACCGGCCCTACCGCAGTGTGCGGGGAACACCAACGGGGATGGGGAGCAGACCTTCCCTAACCCACTGGAGAAATGCAGCTGCGGCCATGGTAGCTGCGTGACGCCTGAAAGAATCTAACCAACAGCCACCTCTGAACAGAGCTACACAGGAGCGTGCGAGCGTGAAAAAAGTGTCGGAAAGGACTCGCCAACTTTCGCAAGCGATGGTGGGTTCTCTGCTGCGTGTAGAAGTGCATTGTCTGGCTCAGGTGTTCACGATGACAGAATGTAGCGAATGAACAAGTTTACGCACTCTGATCAGAAGGTATTTTCAGAGCCCCTTTAACACACCGAAACCACTGCACCACCAGTGGCCGATAAGCAGCTTCCTACACGCATGACGTACGTTGCTACACACATGCACGCACAGCAGCAGTACAGGCACACAGCTCTCACCATTGCGCAGAGAGGTTTTGCCTCCAGAGAGGGCTCCCAATGGCAGAGTCCCAGTGGGTGTGAGTCCTTTAAGCTGAAGAACGCTTTCGCTTTCTTCCCTAGAAGCAAAAGAAACGAAACAGCTCTCACCGCGCGCACAACACTTCTCAGCTCTCATAAAATCTATGAAGCACCCAGCCACAACAGGACAAGGTGGCTCTTGCCCTATCAGTGATCCCTAGGGTACCTCCTACTTCAAACGCCATTTGAGAGATCCAACACCTGTCCCAAGACAGCTTCACATTCAGTTCAAAACATTCAGTATCAGTTTTGCAACATGATGCAAAAAAAAGGATGGCATCGCGTTTTGTGGAACTTCTATTGCAGGTTCTCCAGTATGGAACCATGTTCTTGCTATGCTGCAAATTAGAGCCCACCCCTGATGCCCACTATGTGCTTGATGAACAAAAATATGCCAGGGGTTGTTTCTAGTCATTTCAGATACTTCGCAGGGCCACCATACAGTCAATTCAGCTATTCAACATATGCATGATAGTAGCTCCTAACATTTGTGACACTACTGGCATATATCAATGAAGCTCTGCTGTCTGTCTAAATGTTGTGGAATCAGATTTTGCACTTCTAGTAATTTCAAAACTTAATTCAACATTTTAAGTACAGACATGCAAATTGTAAATTGAGGGGTTTAACGCCTGAACCAACAGATGGGCTATAAGAGACACTGTACTGAAGGGCTTCCAGTTAACTTCGGGCATCAAAGTTTCTTCAATGCACGCCAACATCGCAGCGCACACCAGCATTTTTGTACATTGCCTCGACTAAAAATGGCCACCACCATCATCATCAGCCTGACTACAGCCACTGCAGGGCAAAGGCCTCTCCCATGTCTCTGCAATTAACCCTGTTCTATGCCAGTTGCGGACACCTATCCCCGCAAACTTCTTAATCTCATCCGCCCACCTAACTCTCTACCACCCCCTGCTACGCTTGCCTTCTCTTGGAATTCACTCCATTACCATTAAGGAACAGCGGTTATCTTGCCTTCGCATTACATGCCCTGCCCAAGCCTATTTCTTCCTCTTGATTTCAACTAGGATGTCATTAACCCGCGTTTGTTCCCTCACCCACTCCGCCCTCTTCCGATCTCTTAACGTTACACCTATCATTTTCCTTTCCATAGCTCGCTGCGTTGTCCTAACTTAAGCTGAACCCTTTTCGTTAGTCTCCACGTTTCTGCCCTGTAGGTGAGTAAAATACAGCTGCTGTATACTTTTCTCTCAAGAGATATTGGTAACCTGCCATTCATGATCTGAGAGGACCTGCTATATGAGCTCCACCCCATTCATATTCTTCTAGTTATTTCCCTCTCATGATCTGGATCGGCCGTCACTACCTGCCCAAAATAGACATTCTCTTACTACTTCCAGCACCGCACCATCAATTGCGAACTGCTGTTCTTTTGCTAGACTGTTGAACATTTTGGTTTTGTGCATGCTAATTTTTAGACCCACCGTTCTGTTCTGCCTATCTAACTCACTGATCACGCTTTAGAGTTCATGTCCTGAGTGACTTCGCAAGGCAATGTCATCAGCGAATCGCACGTTACTTAGGTATTCTCCATTAACTCTTATCCCCAACTGTTCCCAATTCAGGCCTCGGAATACCTCCTGTAAACAGGTGGTGAACAGCATTGGCAAGATAGCTTCTCCCTGCCAGACACCTTTCCTTATTGGAATTTTATTGCTGACTTTATGGAGGACTATTGTAGCTGCGCAGTCGTTACAGATATATTCTGATATTTGCACATAACACTCTTCAACCCCCTGATATAGTAGCTCCTAATGTTTGTGACGTTGCTGGCGTATATCAAGCAAAGCTCTACTGTCTGTCACAATGATTCAATATCAGCCACCATGGTGGATATTGAATCCACAATCCCGGGAGCAGCAGTGGACCACCACCGCGGGTTTAAGTAATGATTTTTGTACCAAAAAAAAAAGGGGGGCTTTCAGAAACACAATGCAATAAACTGAAAACATTGGAAAAAAAAACACCTTCAGTTGACCATTAAAGGTTCCTAAGACTCAACTGAGCATTTAATTTCTTCAGTGCAGTTGAAGGACTGGACCGCTCTTGGATTAGACCTTTGCACTTGCTTTGTGTAAAACACTTCTGACACACTAAAACATGAGTTTTACACCACAGCGGCTCAATGAGCTGCATACAAGACTTCATGCAATACTAGGTATTACTAAATTGTGCACCATGAGCCTGCCAGTCATGTGTGGCAACAACACTGTGGCGTCTGTTTTGATGCTTTATATGCTTTTCCCTATGTTACAATTGAGCCTGCTTATAACAGCCCATCTTGTGACAAACTGTAACCTTGACATGGTCAGTGACCACCAACTTGTTGTTACTCTTTCTTTAAGCAAGAGCGGCCACATTTGGCACTGCCATGGCAGACCCATGGCCACACTGCATGACACTCACCTCAGCACAGAGAAGACGCGGGCCATCTTGCCAATAGCTCGGATTTTATTTCTAATAACTTCTTTTCGAGCGCTCGCTGCACCACCTAGATAGAGGGATGATAGGGGAGAGAGAAAGGAGCAGCCATCAGACTGGGGCCACTGCTGCAGCCATCTCTCTACACAGGGGACACATGCCTCCTACGACAGACAGCACTACACCTCTGGAGGAACAAGCTGTGCGACACAGCCACCCCCAAAACAGCTGGTGGCAAACTGTGGGGCCTGCACACTCCGAAGCCATGACAAAATTGGCAAAAGGGGGCTGGCACAAGAGTGTATGCACAAATACTGCGGGTGCAGAGCAAACACAGTGGCTTTCCAGACTTGGTGAACTGCACAGATGTGCACTCAAGCAAGGTGGTTTGGAACATACCCGCCACTGAACTACAAGGCTGCAGTTAGACTAATTAGCGCAACAGCGTCCAGGGTAAAAATAACGGGCTCCCTGCACCACCAGATGGCATGACAGGAAAACACCTCAAGCACTAACGATGTTGACATTTTTTTTCAGTGAGGAAAGAGACAGCAACGGCCATCATGCGCCACAAGACTGGGCAGAACCCTGCTTCAAAAGGTACCCGAATTCTTCCATTTTTGACGAGAAGCCAAAGACAAGGCACAGCACAACCACTCCCGAGCGCTGACAACAGCTGCACTGAAGCCATGCTCAGAACAACCGGGGATGCCTAGTCTGGGCAACCCGGTACGAGCCTCATTCTCAACGAAAGCTCTGCCAAGAGCTAAATGAAAATTTTCTCTGCAGTAGGTAGTTTAAACAATGGACAAAGGAGGGAAATAAGTGCCTGAGTTGGCAGCCTTCACAGACATTGACACAAGCACCATGCCTATATCCCATTGCAGGTTTTATCAAGGTGCAGCCTAGGGTTCCACCGTGTGTCTGTCTATCAATCTTTCAGGATGTCTTGGAGTGGTGCAGAATGCGAACCACTCGAGGATCACCACGTGCATGTAACTCCTGCATACAGTGATTCACACCACCTTCACTCCCAAAGAACAAATAAAGAGGCCTGGAGCATGCCAATCCCATTAAAACCTTCCAAAAAAGCCTGATCTATGAGCCCCCCAGAATTTTTAGCACGAAGACTATTCAATCAGGAAGAACACTAGTAATTTCAAAAAGCTCAGGATTGCAGGAAGTTCATAACTGATGTCTAATATTGATATGCTGGCCAATGTCTCGCTTGCAGTCAGATGCAACAGCTAGACAAACACGTTTTACTGGCCAGACAGAGACCTAAAGTCCTCCAAGAACTGCTCCAAAACGGCCAGGTTAGTGCTGGCCAGAACTGCCAATCAAAAGCAACTGTACTTCAATACTGGTGGTCACAATGCACACAAACTGCAATGAACAGCGAGTGCCACCTTCCACAAAGACTTTGCCACACTGAAATTACTGAACTGTGCAGCAGCCCCACTTTGCCAGTGTTGTTTCAGTGAAACAGTAGGTAACGAGGATTGCCCCATGACACTTTCCACATAGCTTGTTGCTCCAAGAAGCACAGCTAGGCAATGGACAGGGACTGGCAGAGTGGCAGTGTGCTCATTTTTAGAATGCAGGAATAAGGCTTCGGAGCATCAAGTGCTTTCTCCAGAAGGCTAGGTAGCTTGAAGCTCATGTAACACTGAACAGGTCTTTCAGTGGAAAGACAGCATTAGCTAAGAGCCAGCAGCCACACTGGCCTATACATAGGCATCAGACTGTCGCCTCAATATCTGCTGCGCTACAGTACCATTAATTTAAAAGGCAGCTGAATAGTTTGTTTCCATTCCAAACAAATTCAAAATTGTGCACCGAGTGTGCTCAGGAGCATGCCTTGAATGTTTTCTGGACTAGTCAGAGAGGACGACGCCAAGCCACACTACTACAACCTTTGGCAACAGTCTGCTCCAGGCACATTAAGGAACCCCGCACGAAATTGTGGCACGGCGCACCCAGGACACAAACGGGAGCATGCGCAAGCCTTCCTTTTTCCTGCATTCCAAACAAGCGGAGTGCCACCCTGGACTGGGCCTCACGAAAAGACATCTCATGCCCACTGGCTAAATGACGCACCACAGCCAAGCGGGGGGGTCTCAACAACAGCTTCACTGCACACACTCGTGCACGCCCAGCGCGGGCACCGGAGCTCGACCACGGGGACACACGCAAACTACTCTGCCAGACCACCAGACAGGGACGAGACGAGACAGACACACAGCTAGACAAAACAAAAGAAATGTGCACTTACGTGTCATGGTTATTTGGGGTTATCGCGCAATGGAGGGAGGGGGCAGGGCAAAACATAAGATGAAAAGAAAAAACAAACAAAAACCAGAGTCAGAAATGAAAAAACGCACGCTCCATTCACATGTTAAAAGAAGTTACCACTCACGCACACAAACCAAATTAGGTTAAGAGAAAAACTTAGGGCAAAACTTGCTTGGCCATGGCAAAAAAGCTTCACAGGTGCACACTTTCCCCCACCTAGTGCCTCCTCAATGTGCTGCGGAAGCCACATTAAAGAACTCGCAACAGCGCTGATGAAAAGTGCACGCATCTCCTGTCAGCCCCGTGCTGGCACACAACCCGAGAACCAGCCACAACTCTTCTGTACCCAAATTTGAATGCAACTGAAGTTTGGGAGAATTCGCCGAAAGGGCTTTTGATGCATACAGGACAGCACAGTATGCAAATTCAAACTCAACACTTTGAAACTTTACACACGTGGGCGATGCATTCACAGCCCATAATAACTCTCTGCATTCAACATGGAAAATCCATTTGCACATGTTGAGAACATTGAGGTACAATACAGTGGGGCCTGGACACCGTATAAACACAATTAAGGGCCGCACCCACGTGAGGGCCACACCTTCTTTTTCCGAAGAATATTAAAAAAAAAAAAATCCTTGTAAGGGCCGCATTCAACCTTTCCCCAACCCATCTATACAGAAATAGCCTGCGAAATGAGTGAGCACAGGTGCTTCCAGGTGCCTCCCATGGATGTCGCGCGAGACTGCGGGTCATCACCACCATCAACAATTTTCCTCCTCCGCAAACTCCCGCTATCCATATCGGCATCAGTATCACCAACTCCAGCTTTCTGTGGCTGTCAACCACACGTGTGTTGTGGCTTTCGTGAGCAGTCTTCTTTTTTTCCCCCGTGAACTGCTGACGAGCATTAGAATTTTAGCATGTTGAAATATTAGCACCAGCGGACGCTGACCGGGTGGCCCAAGAGTGCGTTGTTCATGACCGTGCTCGACTGGATCTTGTTCATGTGAAACTCTGTCTACGGACATTGTATCCCAAGATGACCGTGACCTCAAACAGTCTGTATGGCACTGACGACTACTTCCTGTGGGGTGAGCACGTACTAGAGCACAGCACCAGTTCGGAGTCTGAAGACTCGGCGAGTGATGACGACTGAGCACAGAAGAAATGCCACTCATTAGCTGATTGATGTGTTTTTCCTTGAAAAAAATTTTTTTTCACATATCACATACATGGGCGGCACCCCAAAAATTGGCCCTCAAATCTGGTGGAAAAAAAAAAAGCGCTGCCCTTACACACATTTATACGGTATATCGAACCTGGATATTTTGAATTATTAGCTACATTAAATGCAGTCTACCCCCCCCCCCCCCCCCCCCCCCCCCCCCCCCCCCCGAAAATATTGCGTAAAAGTATAGAAAGGTCGCATAGTATACAGAACTCTGATTTCGCTGGTTGTATGATGTATAGAACTGCGCACAGTGACCCTGCATGTGGCACTTCCCCTCATGGCTTTTCAGCGATCAGTTTTCGTGCGCAGAGACTGACCAGCTTGTGGCCTTGGGCACCTGCTGGCAGTGCTGGCGCTGTGAAACCGTGCTGCTAGGTGAATGTACGGGGTGTGCTCGAGGGTGGCCTTCGGACTCACACTAGTCTTCCATGCCGCTTTGCTGTTTTGTGGTGAAGCCAACTTAAGCCTTTGCTGCCGAAGGCACTGTGAAAACCAACTGTACCCCCTCTTTAACGAGACTATTCTATTTATGGTGCACTGGTAACAGCATTAGACATCTTATGATAGGCAGAGGCTAGTTCCAAAGCACCATCCGCTGCGGCTTCATTACTGTGCAGGTTAGGCCTAGTGAAGCCTAGTGGGCGGAGGGCTGCATGTTGCTACAACAAGTGCGCCGCTATAGACAAGCGCCCTGCTCATAAACAAAAGTGGGGCTGTGGTCACCAGCTACATGGGGTGTAGGCAAAAAACGCAGCGTGTCTACACTGCGCCAAGCGATGCTTTAGAAACCAACTCGAGTTATTTCAAAGCGTGTGCATCTCTTCTGGTTAGACATTTTTGTTGATGCCCGGAGAGTAGTACAGCACTTTTTCAACCTGTCCGCCAGACTGAATTGCCTGGTGGAATGCTGCATCGGTTTCCTTCTCCGCTCCTATCTGGCATCAACGACGTGGCTACGGTAGGAGACTATGTTGACTTTACAATGAAAACGAGAAAGTACAAGGTATACAGGAAAAGTAATAGTCTACAGTCTCAGCTTCTGGACCGATGCTGCATATTCGATTGCTAAGTGCAAGAAGTAGTAAGACGGATATAGAGTACTACGACTCTATATCCGTGCAAGAGTAGTACGACTTGACGGGATATCGTGAATTACGTTAAAAAACTTTTAGCCTAAGCGACGAAAGTCACTGCTGACGCTAGCGCCACCTATCTCATATCCGTCACGGCCTGACGCTTCTCAATGGTTAGGACTCAAGAACGAAGTGGCCGATGCCCCTCAAAGGAGGCACTCTGGCCAATGGTGTCAACAGATTTTCATGACACCGCAGTTAATCCAATTAATCCATGCTTATTCCCCATTCATCTGCCACCTCCTGCGATTTCATGCTAGCAAGTACAAGGGGATCAGTAAAGGAGCAGAGGGGGACACTCGGTCAAAAGGGACGATCCGTCGATTCCACTGGCTGGAGGGGCTCCTCCGAGACGCATCTGCCGTTTCGTTCCTGAGTTGTATCAAACCACAGCGTGGGTGCACTGCGTTACTGCTTCCAGGTTAGTTGCACATAAGCGTATCTACTGCCATTTTTTATATACTGAATTGTCGATTTATTGCACTATTTTGCGATTCTCTTTGAGTTGGGTATATCCAGGTTCGACTGCATCACCTTTTTACTGGGGAAAGAGGGGAGCGGATAGCACATCCCAACAGGTACCTTCATCCCAGACTAATTCCCAAGGTCACACTGCATTCTTCCCAAACAACAGGCACATTCACGGTACAGTTCTGCAAGAGCAAGCCTGGCAGTCTTTACCATGCTGTTCATCAGGAATATTTACTTCCAGTTAGTTTAGTGCATATCCTCAAATGAATGCCACAAGTTTAGGTGCACTATCACCCCCCAGTGCTTTTGGTCCTCTAAACAGCTCTTGCTCACATCGTGCTCTGCAAGTAGTGAGCACTGCACGCTTCCACTGTTAGTACATCTGGTGCTGTGCCGAGATGCCAGGCCTTACTGCCGCCTGTCACATTTGTGCAATGCAAGCTAAAGCTAGCGTTAGTGCACTGCCCCAGCAAAAGTAAAATGCAAATCAGAATGAAAACATGCACTGCTTTCAGTGTCCCTGCTTATATATGCCAAAGACACTCCCTGTACACCTATCCAACACAATCAAAGACAATACAGCACTCCTTAAACACCCTCCATCCCATGTTCCTGCTGTCTGTGTAGCATGTGAATGGTCACCTGAGAATTCAAATGAAAAGAGCAAGTGGCCACATAAACATGCCCCACATGGAGTTATGGTCTGAAGCTGCAGCAACAGAATGATGCCCCAAATAACCTAGCAGCAGGTACATTGTCAGCACACCATAACCACTCAGTAGGTGACCACCTCTACCCACTCTAATATAGCTTGAAACGTTTCATTAGGTCAATGCTTTATAACATGCACAACCATCAGTAACTCCCAGTTTAGTTACTTCCGCTTCAGACGACCCCGCACAAAAGCTTCAGCTAAACCAGTTACAGGGGCTGTCTAAAGCAAAACAAGCTTTTCACAGTAAAAAAAATATGCAAAGATAAGTACCACACTTGCACCTTAATGCACACAACACAGTCACGGAAGGTCATGATGCAAATTACGCACTAACCTACTGTTTGCTGACAAATGTACCAGACATATCTAGAAAAGCACTGTGTCAAATACAGTAACCCCAAAGGCACCTAGGCACATGATAACACTTGATCTAACCGCAGAAACTCTTCTCAAGTGTTATCACTTAAAAGGTGCTAGTTTATAAAAAAAGCACAGAAGAAATGGGGGTGTAAGTTGAAAGCGAACACTGGCTGCACTGATAAAAACAAAGATCCCCCCTTTAACTGTTGCTGTTCATATTTCCAGCGCAACAATTACCGACTCGCACTTTGGAAATTTCAGATGGCAGGTCCTGAAATGCGTACACAGCACAACGGAGTTAAAGGCCCAGACAGAACGCATCAGTGCTTGCCCAAGTACTGCAACTCCTGTCCTCCTCAAGCACACAATTTTCTCTCACAAGACAAAACACAGCGAACAGTGTCTACGCTTGCAGTACAGAATATGACTGCCTCTACTTCCAGCACACAGACACACTCGAATTCAAAGTTTCAACAGCAAAGCCAAATGACATGCAGAAAAGCAAAAATGAGAAACCAACTATGCCTAATTCATAAATAATGAAGTACACAGTAGCTGCATTTCCTGCCTTAAGGTGCACTACGCACGGTTCTGTAATTCCCTCATTTTCAGTACAAAACCCTGAACTTCAGAAGCCATCGTGCCAGGAGCAAACAGATAAAATGGCGATTTACAGCCGGAGCCTAGGCAAACGTGCTGTCAATGCAAAAACCAAGCCTGTCAGCAGCACAGGTAGTGCAACCTTGCGGCAGAACCAGCTTGACTCCCTGGAAATCGCCACGAGCTTGGCACAAGCAGTGTAGAGAAACCAGCCCACGGCTCATCATTCCATTGGCAAAATAAGGCGGCACCAGCTGGTGCTGGGGTGACTAAGGCCCACAGGCAGTCACTCCCTTCAGAGCGGCAAGCAATAAGCAGCAGAGCAGCAGCGCTTTTAAGTCGCCAGCAGTCACGAAGAGCATTTCTCCCGTCGCAAGGAAAAGAATGAGAGAACAGAGCAGACATGAGAGAAGCCAAGACACAAACAGTGCCCGCAAAAAGGACCAGCAGAGAAAATGGGGGGAAACAGGGAGGAGAGGCACCCCAGGCCTCGCAGCAAAGCATGCCTCAGCCCCAGGACTGAAGTCCAGAGACTGCCACACAATGCAGAAAAAAAAGGAAAAAAACAACATACCATATTAATGCGATTGTATCCTAGGCACTGCACACTGCCACCTCAGGTTTTCCATTTCTTTTGTCCCCCCTTTCCCATACCCTAGGTGGTGTGTACAGGATGCTACCTCGATGTGGCTGGCCCAGTGACTACTGTCATTTCTGATTGGTCCAGATGGTTTTACAGCTGCTCAGAACTACACCTGCACCTAACGCCTCCATTTAAACAAAGGTAGACTGCGAGAACACTCGAGCTCTAAGCTTTTGAAGCACTTTACAGAACTCCTGGTGGCTGAGCCCTCCACTACACCTCTCACAACAAGGGTCACAAGACCTCTGACATCTGCCCTGTGTCACTCATCTCAATAGCAGTCAGCTTCTCTATAGGAACAATTACGCAGTCCCTGCAAGACTCCGAGTAAATTACTTTCGCACGAGGGGAAGCACATCTTGAATATGGCAGCAGAAAAACCTGCTGCAATTGAATACACCTAAGAAGCCTTCAAAAGTGGTTCGAAACCGTTCGCACACCTTCCTTACTAACGCGGCCAGAGTCATCTGGAGACACCCGTACTGTCCATGTTTTGCTGCATTTGCAATCCATCTTTAAAAATCATACTATATGTGACCAACAACGCTGTCCCATCATTTAACCTGAACAGCACAACAAACAACATGATGTTTGCAATGGACTGCCCTCTGTACTACAATCGAATTTCATCCACTGCACATTATTGGTTTATTGGGGTTTAATGTCCCAAAGCAACCAAGGCTATGAGGGACACCGTAGTGGAGGGCTCCGGAAATTTCGACCACCTGGGGTTCTTCAATGTGCACTGACATCGCACAGCACTCGGGCCTCTAGAATTTCGCCTCCATCGAAATTCGGCCGCCACGGCCGGGATCGAACCCGCGTATTTCGGGTGAGCAGCCGAGTGCCGTAACCACTGAGCCACCTCGGCGGGGCTCACTGCACATTATTACAAAATTAATTATCCCCTAATAACAAAGAAAAATGAAATGACATTCAGCTGTCTACCACTCAATGCATAACTCAACAGAGCAGAAAAAAGGCTAAAACGACCAATAGAAGAATCAAAAGTCATTTACAGACTTAGAGCGAAAGGGCTCAGCTCATTTCACAAATTTAATGTACACTGAAAAATGAAACTCGTAAGCACACAAGGTACTTCAACTAACCTTTCTTTTCAGCCCTTACACTAACTTCCCTGAGCTTTCTTGGGTTAAAAGACAACCAAGGATGTTCCTCAGGCAGTGGGGGAGTTCCCTGACGGTGGCTACAATCGCATCAACACAGCAGCGAGAGAAAAAGAGGGGGCAGGGGACAGAGGCACGTTCCTGCATCTACGGCACACACACGGGCGTGCACAAAGGGTTTACTCACTATCCTCCTGAGATTCGGTTCCCGAGGACAGACCTAGGGACAGTAAATAGGCGGCTAGAGGTAGAATGCACACCGGGGTCTTAGCACAGACCAACGCCACCACACCACAAGAACAAGTGAACGGTACAGCGAGAGAGAGAGAGAGAGAGCAAAGAAAGGCGGGGCACCCCGGCGGCCTTCTTCCCCATTCCTTGTGGAATCACGAGAAACTTCCACTGTTTACCCCCTTCATGTACTTCCGCACGTACAGGCGCGGCCATAAGTAAACGGAGCACGCTATTGTGTTCGAAGTGCAACCACGCTTTCTCCATTGGTAATGTAGAAGCGTTGTTTGTCAACGAGAACGCCCACCAACCTCCGCTACCAGCATGCACGTACCACTGCTGTAAATTTCATTCATACTTAAAACTGCGCAAACAAAACAAGGACCGAGCAAGAACACAGAAACACACACACGCGCACTGCGCTTGTGTGTGTTTCTGTGTTCTTGCTCGGTCCTTGTTTTGTTCGCGCAGTTTTAAAGGGACACTGAGGAGAAATTTAAGTTGGCTTGTATCGACAGAATACCAGCTCCTGATTACAAAAACGCCACTCATACTGACAACAAAGCTCTTGTAACGTAGAAAAGAGCAAGAACCAAAATACAGGTATCGCCGCCACAGGCCAAACTCGCAAGTACAAGCGTCATGACGTCATATAACAAAACAGTGTTGCTAGAACCAATGGTTCTAGCAACGCTAGGACACGAGAAGCACAAATCACTGAGGCGCAGCCAATGCGTGCGCAAATCTCCTTGACGTCGCCAGATGGCGCCACGTGCCGGGCAGCTACGCGCTCGCCTGAAGCATCGGGACCAATCAGCGCCTGCTCGCCGGCGTTAGGCGGGCTCCCGGTATTCCGCTAGCGGTATCAAGGTACACGGTATGCTAAAGGTGTCTATTTGCGAGAACTTCGTTGACGACTTCGAGAACGAGATCCATCGTAACGCTCGCAAAACGCCGATGCAAACGTAAGCGAAGCGACTGTAGCGACGGCCGCAATAGCCGATAGATGCCTTCAACGTGCGGCCGGCGGTAGCTTTCTTTTCGGCTGCTGCTAGGCCGCACTGCTGGCCGCCAGAAATCACGGAGTCTGCATCACGTCATGTCACGTCATGTTTCACGTCACTTAGTCCTCTGTCGTCATAGCCGAATCCCAAGTTTGAATCACAGCGGCGGGAAAAACCTTTTCAACTTCGAATCCAAATTTCTTAGAAATAAATGCATTTTTCGCTGCCGGCCAAGTGGCAACAAAGCCATGACATGCCGAACTATCGGATTTTGCTATAAAAAATATATTAATAGTGCTCTCCTCAGTGTCCCTTTAAGTATGAACGATTCAGACCAACTAGCCCGCCAGAAGATACTTTGTAAATTTCAATTAGGTGACGTGTGAAAAATGTTCGAAGACAGTTGCGTGCTCCGTTTACTTTTGTCCGCACCTGTACACATGACATGAACCGTTCATGAAAAAAATAAAAAAAACTTGGAACTGACAAATTCCTCACAAATGAAAAAAAAGAAAAGAAGACTAGAATTAACGGTAAAGTGAGAAAAAAAAAAAAAAAGCCCCAGTGAGACAATGGGACAAAACTTTCACTGCTTAACTTTGGTACAGTCGCCAACTGACATTTTGGACTTGGCGGGACCCGAAAAATGGTCCGAATAACCAAACAGTCCGCAAAATCCGTGAACTATGCACTTGCCACACAAGGCAAGAATAGACTGTTTCCATGGGTAACGATGGTCACGAAGACCGAGAAAGGAAACTACTGGCAAGAAGCTAGCAGATGTGAGTGCCTTAGATAATACCGACAAGGACTAACCAAGTTCAAATGCACAACGCACTTAGAACTGGCTCCCAAAGCTTCCAACAAGTGTGGGCCAATCAGAGCAATCCGCCGGGGTGCCAAGAAAACAGCAAAAAAATAAAAGAAAGGTAGAAAGGGCAAACTCCAGGCAGCAGAGAGAACCACCACCACTACCAGAAGAAAAAAAAAAAGACATACACACACACACACGTACACAACGCAGGCACAAAGCATGGGGTGCGTGTCGCATCCTCCCAAAGCATAGTGCGAACTTTCTCAAACTCTTTTGCTGCTCAGAAATAAAGATTTATATACCATGCTACAATGGTGAAAATACTGAAGATGTGTGTGTGTCTCTTTATGCACTTTAGTGCTGACAAATGTGATAGAGCTGCCATGCACACTGTTTATGGTGCATGTCAGCATTGCCAGTATCTTTTCCTATACAGGGTGTCATTTTTTTATTTCAAACCAATTCCTTGAAATATACTGAAGCCATATTAACCATTTTTACTGTTTGACACAAGTCAAGAAAAAAAAAAAATAAGACCAAGTGGTTACAACTACAACCTTGCAGTTTCCATGAAAACGTTAGCTTGTCTTCAGCCAGAATATCATAGAGCAGGAAGGTACCAAGCTGTCCCCAAGTCAAGTGTGAAATAAAGTGCAAATAAATGCATTCGATGAATTTTCAACACTCACATTATACGTGAATGAGAACCTTTTTTTTTGTTTTTCTATCCTCAAATTACAGCTTGTATTATATGCAGGTTTCTAGGGTACATTTCAATCCCCGCATTACAAGCATCATTAACAATTGGGGACCGTTCTTTTCAGAAACGGTCCCCAAATGCTGCAATACTCGCAGGGAGAGAATACTGATAGCTTCAACCTAGCTGCATAGGAAATGTGCAAGCATTTGCAGACGTGATGAGCTCAAGTCAACTAAAGACACAGGTAGTGCACGAATCATGTCTGGCTGACGCTTCTAATTATTCCAGCCACACTTGCACAGCGATAAAAAGCCTCTGAAGATACCTCACATAGCTCACAACAAATGGCAGTTCTTCACTTAAATTTGGACTATGCTTTCTTATCCTAATTTTCCTCCAAATTTTATATCTAACTGGCGAATGATGAGGACAAATGAATCTTCACTGTAAGCCCAGGAAAGAACGAATGTCTTAAAAGTACGAACAAACCATTCATTTAAAGTGAGGCTGACCACTACACACTGGGAACTGCTCTCCAGAAAATTTTGACGAGAAATAACTGAAGGTGACTAAGGCATACACGAGATTCAGTTCCAAAAGTTTTGTTCCTACAGAACAGGCAAATCTCATTAACAAAGCACTCAAACTTTGCCTCTTGTTTCTTCAAAGGCAAAATGCCCAGGATTATGCATTTTTCATACAAACTTAATAGGTGAGTGTTTTTTTCCATTCAGCTCTTGAAAGTATGTATTTTTTCTAAATAAATGTTAAAACTGAGACATGCAGCATAATGGTGACAGTGAAGTCGATACAGCGTCACTAAAAAAAGCTATCCTAAGATGCTTTGCAATGCTCGTATGTTGTCAAGACATGCACTGCAGCAGTGTGTCGCTAAACCTGATGTTTATTCTTCAATCAGGTTAAAGACAGTCAGCCATTCTGCAAGACTAAGCTATCAAACCCTTGCAATGAGCATATGCTTCCTAACATCCACGAGTGCTGGCCCTGAATTCACATGTCTATGCTATCAGATACACTGTCCATTTCAGTGATTTAACATAAAAGGGCAAGCCAACATTGTGTGATGTATCTCAATATGCCATAGCTGACAACAGTAAAAGCATCGAGGAAAAAAAGAAACCTTCAAAAGCCTACCAAGCTAGCAAATAAAAACAGCAAATAGCACACTAGCTACATAGACTCTTCGGCATGCAGTTCATCTTAAACTACACCTTCACGAAGTAAGCCTAACTTCGCCAACACTTCTTTCAACTTGACATAACTGGCGTAAAGGTCAAAATAAGCTAACAATGTCAACAGCGTTAAACTGATTACCACATTACTTTCTTCGGTAGTTAATGGCTGCATTGCCACATAACACAAGTGAACGGACAGGACTTGTTCAGCTGCCAAAGGCTCTGCTTCTAGAATTGTTCAAAATAAAAAAAAGATACCCTGTAGACCTTTCATTTAAAATCATCAACATAGTGCCCATACAATTCACAGAAGGTGCTAAGCAAACCCGAGTGTCAAATAATACGTGCAGTTTTAACTATGTTTATCCACAAAATTGCAGGACTGTGTACATCATGTTTGCTCATTTAGTCAACCATAAGTCAACTTACCCTATATTCATTCAATATTCACACAACTCAACTGAAAAGCAATTTTCAACTCGCATGATTTCTACAGGTGCAATTCATGTCAAAGCACCCAACACCACATTAAAGGCCAACTGAAACGAAATTTTACTTTGGCTACAATGCCCGTTAATGTGCTTGGTATGCCATGAAACTAATAAAAACTGGTACACTTGTTACAAGCGTTTAAGGGGGGACACTGGTCTTGGAAAGAAAATTTTATTAATTTAGTCATAGTTATGAAATTTTCAGGGCACATGCATTTTTGTGCGCTGATTCTAGATATGTCATTTAATTTCATGTAAAACAATTCCTTGAGCACTTATGCACTTTTTATGCAAGTATTTTGCGGAGAGTCCTGAAGAAAATTTGCTGCAGGAAACTCGCTGAAATGTATGCCATTGGGTTCTCTTGACACCAAGGAATACAATAAGGATAAAATTATCATCCTGGCTCTCATAGAACTTGAGTAATACGGTACTGAAGCTGCCACTACAGAAACAGGAATACACACTTTCCTTCTCATTTCTGAAGCGACAACTTCAAAACTCTATAACTTAAGTTCTATGATAGGCAAGAAGACAATTTCACCCTAATTGTATTCCTTGGTGTCAAGAGAACCCAATGGCATACATTTCAGCGAGTTTCCTGCAGCAAATTTTCTTCAAAACTCTCCGCAAAATACTTGCATAAAATGTGCATAAGTGTTCAAGGAATAATTTTACTTGAAATTAAATGACATATTTAGAATCAGCACACAAAAATACACATTCCCTGAAGATTTCGTAACTGTGACTCCATTAATAAAAATTTTTTTTTCAAGACCAGTGTCCCCCCTTAAAAAGCTCTGCAGTAGACAACACGTGCACCGGGCGGTATGTTGCATAATTAGGCAACTTAATGATGTAGGTACGGGTTACGGACGGCATAAAGTGAAAGGCTGGAGGCTGAAATGTGGTTTGGCAGTCCTAGGTTTGTTACCGTGGCAAGTTGATGAATTTCAGGCACAATTACCATGCCGAAATACTGTGCAGCCATCAGGGGCCCCAGCACGCGCTGGACAAGAATGTGCATGCTGCATGCGTTTCGGAAGAACAGCGACCAGCAAGCATTTGCCGTATTCTGCACATCTTTTATTTCATGCGGCGTTCGGGCGGATCCTTGCCTGGTTTGATCAGAATTAATCTAAAGTGCGTGTTGGATGTGGCTATTCTGACCAGAAACCAGAGTTTTCGCAAAAGCTGTACTAGCAGTGTTATCTCTTGTCAGTGCATGAAGGACGAAAGCAGGCGCCGCGAAACAAGAAGTGATCTCCGTTCGCGAGCGTTTGTTTGCAGCGCAGCAATTCCACATGATCGGCATTTGTGCCATTCGCAGTACACACTTAGCACGTGCCCACCGGCCGCAGTTTCTACGGCCAGCAGCGAGCTGCCGAAACGCCGCAACTACAACACCCAAGTAGTTACGAGTGATTAGTTTTTAAGTCATTTCCAGCACTTGGTAATGGCCAGCCTTTTCCCAGTTTCAGTATGAAAAACGATGGTTTTTGCGAGCAATTCCTAATGCGCTCACTGCTCTTATGAATGCTACCTCTTGCTCCTAGTACTGTTTCTTGACATACTACTACTATAGAAAAAAAAAGTCTTACAGGGCAAAAAATTTTGTTGCAGTTGGCCTTTAATGTAAAGCTAAGATAAATGTAAAACAGTTAATGTAAAGATCACACCTCTATACGAGCTATTTCAATCAACAACAGGGCACACAACTGTCGAAATGCATAATAGCTACAAGCCTGGAGCAAAAACATTCTGGTCCAAACAAAGAGCACCTGATGAAGCCCGTGCCTACCTTCGAACGTGTCGTCCCCTTCTGTCATGAGCTCATCATCTGAGCAGATGTTCAGGACGTTGACCAACATTTCCGTCACTGCACAAGAGATGGCAAGGGGAAAGTGATCATTGGAGTTCCCAAGTTCTCAGTGGCATATAGAGCAAATAAAAGACGGTGCACGAGAAGACTCAACACCTGAAAAGAAGCACACACCACCTCCAGTTTTCTTTTCTGACCAGTGCCATTTTTTCCAACAACCATTTATGCCAATACACTGACCTTTTTGGTGGTAAAGACCCTCAGCAGTGTAAAGACTTCTTATAATGCACACAGATGCTCGTTCACAGCTGCAGCAGTAGCCAGGTGAAAATCTAGCTGACCCAACTTTATGCCGCATCCGTTTGGGTCTGTCTAGTTTATGTGATCGCCACAAAAAAAATTATACGACTGAAGACGCATAAAACACATGGCACTGCTTATTCAGATGAACGATTGAGCAATTAATAAAGCATACAGGGATCCTCTGAACCCCAGTATCCCTGTTCACATGTGGCTAGGCATGGCCACATGAACTTGACGCCCTGGAGACTGCTATCTTCAGCGGGTGATCGTGCACAGACTCGTGTTGACAGTGCAATACACCTGCTTTGACACCCTTATCCCAAGTCAGGACAGTGCAGAGGGGGGTGGAGCAGTGGCCCTCCAGGCATTCCCTCATCCCTGATGGAAATCCCCTTCTTCCTTGCTCGTAGGGAGTGTGGCGCACTATGCAGCCCCCATCCTAGCTCTCCTCTCTGCTACCAGCTGCCTCGTAGCCAAGCGGGCTTCCTGGGATTGCCATACACAAGCTGCAGCACCCACCCGTTCCCACCCTCCTCTGCATCAGGCTAGCAAGTCAACGAACCCATCGTATTGCCTTCTGGATGACAGAGAATGAAAAAGTCACAAGTCTCTTGGGCATCAGCTAGCTGAGTGCAGGAATTGTGCATCCCAAATCCTCACAAACAGAAAGTGGGTATCAAAGCACACAAAACAATGATGCATGTGTGCACACCTCCAGCCATAGGCAAGAATACAGTTGCCTTGTAAGTCAATAGTGAAGACCACATACTGACATCAGCCGCCCAGCAAAGTTCCTGCAAAGGTAGCTGCATGATGGGCACTTTGCAGGGTTTACAGTGCATTTTTTCCAGCACAACAAACCAAGCCACAATGGCCAGAAGAAAAAGTGATACACAAGTGAAAAATCCAACTCCTGACCGCTGGGTTGGGAACCAGATGTGCTAAACACCATGCCATTTCGGTCACAGGCCAGAACGCAGCATAGGCTGAATACACTGCTCAATGTACAAGCAGCCCCTTTCACACTTAGGGAGAAAGTGAAAGCGCGTGACAACCGTGCTTTGCAAAGCACTGCTGCCGACAACAGGAGACAATGGGCGGCACAGGGCGCATGCGCAGATAAATAGCCGGCCAGGCTTACTGCGCGTGCGCCTTTACCATCGGTTCTCGCCGGCTGTAGCATTTCGAGATGCTCGGCGGTCACGCGCTGCCAGTTTCCCTCTAAGTGTGAAAGGGGCTGTACACATTTACTGACACATTTACTGTCACATAATACTGTCACATAATAAGTGCACTGCACCCTTTACTCAAAATATTACAAAAATGCAGCGGCTGCATTCATTGTGTCAGGTAATTTATTAGTTGGAGTTTCAAACAGTGAGAATTAGATAAAGCAGGCTGACAAAATTTTACAGGCAGACCTTGCTTCACCCCAAGCTATTCCGAATTAAGGCCGAGACATGCGCATATGACAGTGTCACACAACTCATTACAACAATGGTTTGGCCAATAGTTCGCTGCTTGACTCACCACTTCCCTGCCAAAGGCTTCACACAAAAACCGGCTGCACCTTCATCAAGATGAAACCTTTCATCATAAGTGACAGCTATTTCCAAAGTACCATCCACTGCAGCTTTGAAGCAAAGCAGCCTAGGTAGGACTAGCAGCACTGAACAAGCAGGGTGCTAGCAGTCTGCTACCACACAGTGTAAAGGTGGGAAGTACACATCTCTAGGAGGACAGCCACTAGTGTAAGTGCACCCTTATCTTGCTCTTGCGTTGTGGTAACATATGCTTCGCCTTTTCTGGCAAGAGGGCCACGCACACAAATGAGTTAACTCTTTCGCTACCGTGCCATAGGCCATCGGACATATATGGCCTACGTTTTGAACACTCCGCCAGAAATTCAAGTTGGTACTCTAGGACAAGCTGCGCCATCTAGTTTTCTTTTATAGCACCAACTCTTTGGTTTCAATTTTGTTCTTCATTTTCTAATGGGAGGAAGAGCCATGAAAAGTTAAGCTCTGACCAAACACAGTCCACCTTAAATCCCTCCAGGTTGTAACACATGCACGCACGCACACACACACAAGCACCTTCAAGAAGAGTGCAGGCACACCTACCCTTCTCGCCTACGAAAGGCAGAGACCACGTAAAGACGTCCATGAAGTTGGGCAGCCAGTACGGGTGAGGTGAGCAGTTGAACTGCCGGATGTTCATCACATTGTTCTCGTACTTGAGCACCGCCGCTGCACATATTACGCCAAGGGAAATACATGTGGGCCCGATTTCTCAGCTGTTACCACGTAAAGCAAACCACAATTCACCGCGCCAACAGATATGCAGAATGCAAACTCTCTGACCTTCCAAAAAAAGAAGCACTGAAAGGCAACAAACAGCAGATAACTTACAAATGGCCAAAACAGCAAGGCTGCAAGTAATCTGTAGCGACAAGAGCATGTGAAACCAAAGATCAAGTTACAGAAAAGAGGTTCCTTTAAAGCTCACCTTCTCCAGTACTCTTCAAATTTTTACAGAAAGCACATTTAATTAAGGAGTGTGCAGTTCCACCTTTGAAAAACTTCCAAACAGTCTGCACATCTGGTTTATGGGGATTTAACTTCCTAAAGCGACTCAGGTTATGAGGGATGCCGTAGTGAAGGGCTCTGGAAATTTCCACCACCTGGGGTTCTTTAATGTGCACTGACATCGCACAGTACACGGGCCTCTAGACTTTCACCCCCATTGAAATTTGACCGTTTTGGACAGGAAGTCTGAATATCTTAATAGGTTTTTTGACGACTGTCCACCCCAGATGGACAGTCATCAGGTACCTGACAGTGGCAATATTGATGGCACAAGAGCATTGGCAGTCAGTGTGTATTATCGTGCAAAGACACAAACACAGCCAAGGGTGAGGCTGTGGTGCAAACCATGCTAAGTGACTGCAACCACTGTCAGATGGTGCCTTGTGTGATCATCCCCATGACTGTTCATAACCTGCAGTTCAGAACAACCACCAAACAACCCAATGCTGATGGGCTCACATTACAGGAAGCCAAGCTTCTTAAGTATGTTGTAGATCAGTTGACAAGCAAGGTGCAATGAAATGCACGTGAGTGTAGCTCCAATGGCAGCGCATGGAAATATGCACTGAAAGCAGCCAGTGAGAAACCACCATGCACAGTACAGGATGTCCCTGAATACAGATCAGTGGGTCGGTTGTGAGCAATGTAGCAGTCATTTTCCACTTTTAGCCATTGTGCTCAACCCCTTAACGCCAAATCAATTCCCAAAAAATGTACCAAAATCACCAAATTTTTTGCCAATTTTTGCCAAAAATGACTGCAACCAATGCAATCGCAAACCAACGAAACTTGTCTATGGTGATGCGAGCAGCGCAACATCAGGCCGGACAAGGGCAACTTATCAACGATTTTGGTATAATCTCCCATGATGAGTACAGCACGAGTGCAGTACAAGTACAGTACGAGTAAGAGTACAGTACGAGTACAATGGTGCAGGGGTCCAAGAAAGACCGCACATTTATGACCTGAATCAGTGCCCTTTTGCTGTAGCAATATGCTGAAGCCTTTACCAAATCACACAATGGACACCTCAGCATATGCTTTTACGGATCTGGCAGCCAGTTAATGTTGCATACACAGGTTCTTGAGCATAACTTGGCCTTACAGAACGGTGTTGAAGATGAGCGTCAGGAGTGAGACAAATTAGTTTGGGCAGATGAAAAAGACAAACATAAGTTGCCCAGTAATCAAGGATTCGACAGAATCCTGTCTGGCGAGGGAGAGGCATAGTGGTGAAATAAAACGTACACTCGCCAAAAGATGGTTTATAAAAAACTTAGTTTGACATTTCGGGACCCGTACGGGTCCCGTAGGGGTCCCTTGGTACGGGTTGGTAAGGGTACGGGTCCCTTGTTGTGAACAAGGGACCCGTACAGGTCCCGAAACGTCAAACTAAGTTTTTTATAAACCATCTTTTGGCGAGTGTACGTTTTATTTCACCACTATAAGTTGCCCAGCCTGCACTACCTAAGGCACAACGGGAGAAGAGGAAGGAAAGGAACTGATGCGCAATTGAATGTAATTAACAGATTACTGTGGTCTTAGGTTCGAGTCTTTATTACGCCAAAAAGCTAATGTTTTTGTTGTTGCTCTGCTAGCCATGAAGGCTCCACGACGCATGCAATGTCCAAACACTTCACTAAATCGAAATTGCGGTGGCAAGTTGCTTTACTGAAACGAACAAAAAAGTATGCCGTTTTCTAGGAGACTAATAATGTTGCAAGTTTTGTTGAGTTGTGTTCACCATATTGTGGTGCAGCTACACCAAGCACACTGACACTACGCAGAGGGCGGTGCTCACCTTTGTTGTTGTAGACGTCCAGGTAGTTTGGTGCGGAGAATATGGTGATGAGCGATGGAAACCCTGTGGTCTGACTCTTCCTGTACATCCGATACCTGAGAAATGAGGGATCAAGAAGGGTGCTCCTGATCGATACGGCCACAAGAGTTTTGCAGCAACAGCAAGGGGTCATTCACCAGCAACAGCTTGCCTGCTTAGCTGCTCACAAAACAAATGTCTGCACGGTCCAAAGCAGAACTGCATCACAGTTATGTAACTGAGGTATCCCTGGCTAATTCTTCTTGCGTGGCACAACGCAATGACGTGCCACCTAGTGCTGCACTTTCGTTTTATGACCTACAAGCTCACAGTGGCACTCATTGGCCACCAGCGCACTTATTTTATAAGAGGTCTAACATTATCATTCACGGGCTTTTGCCCCGTGCTGGCAGTCGATTCCATGAGGAAAGGACAAGTTCACTCATACGAAAAGTGCAAGATACTGCTGTTTCTCACTGTGTTTGGCCTAAGTTTAGATTAAAGGTGCACTAAAGAGGATTCTGAAATCGTCTTTTTACCACGGGAACTCGATCTACACGCTCCGAGCATTTTAAGAAACTTCGAATTATTGTCCTGTGGGGCTAATTTCCCTATGAAATCGAATTAAATGTCCCTGATCCCGCCTTTTGCTTCAACTCACCCTCGAAAAAGGGAGGAGTAAGCCAACCAGTGGGGTGCCTTTCGCCCAGCCACGTGGTGGCTTGCCCCTTTGCCGTCGGCGGAGTGATATGTAGCGAACGGCGAAAGTCCACGCGTATTTTTATTTCTGCGGGCCTAATTTGTGGCTACGTATTCTGTGACAAACTATTAATTCACGGAAACCTAAAAAACAAAAAAACGAGAGCGAAGCCGCCACGTGACTGGCTAAAAGGAACTCCAGCACTGGCTGACATCTCCCCTTTTCGAAGGCAAATTAAAGAAAAAGGCGGCAGCCGGGACGTTTAATTCGATTTGATAGGAAAATTGGCCGCACAGAACAATAATTCAAACTTTCTAAGAATGCCCGGAGAATGCAGATGGAGTTCCCGCGATAAAAAGACAATTTCAGATTCCTCTTTAGTGCACCTTTAACGAGAAATTAATTGCTGAAAGTTTAGGAGGGAAGTGCGGTGTCAATCGAATAGCAAATACTATTTGCCAACCGTTCGCAGTTTCAAATATTCCCACACCCTAAATTAGAATACACAGATTACCATGTAGTACCTGCCTATGACTACCAAATAATTTATAACTACTTTCTACCCCCATGCTGTCACGGTTTTGGTTTCATCAACCGAAAAACGGCTGTGACATCAAATATAACTTTAGGTCACATGAGGTATGAAAAAGAAACAATAAAATCACTGATATGTAGCTTTAATTTCCATGAATGGTTGGGCCAGCCCGCTCCAAAGCCCGAGTGACACGAAACGATGCATCTGAGATTATAGTTTTTTTTTTCGTGCCTCACATGATCTAAATCCACCATTGTTGTCACAGCTATCATTTGGTTGTCCAAAGAAAAATCGGAAAGCATCAAGAACAAATTCGATTATAAATTATTTACCGGTGGTAAGCTACCGTATTTACTGGCATAATAGGCGCACTCGCATAATAGGCGCACCCCTAGTTTGGTCGCGAAAAATCCGATTTTTTTATTTCCGCGCATAATAGGCGCACCCCGAACTTGGCACTGTGATCAATACTGTGTTTACACGATTGCAGGCCGACGCCTCGCCGCCCCCCACCCCCAATCTTTATTTTAACAAAGTTTTTGCTGAACTGACTACTGGTCCACACTAGTGCTGCTGCCGTCGCAGCTGCTGCGGACCCACAGCACGTACAACATCACGTAGAACAGCCGCACTCAGTTTTCAGGGATGCTCACTTTAAACGTCTGTTTGGAAAGTTTCATCTCCAGCCCGAAACGTTCCCGACTTAGGCCCGCGAAAACCTCGGCGCCTGGAGTCACGTACGAAAATTTAGGCACGCCACAGACGCAACTGCCGCACTTCTCGGCCACGTCGAGTTTCCGACCTGCGGCACGCTTGCCGTGTTCGAGAGCAAACTCCCAGCCGTGTAGCTATTAAGGTGCTTGCCCGTCGAGCTAAAACAGCAACGCTCGACGGCAAAGCCACAAACCTCGATGACCGCAGATCCCGGCACTTGATAGCAACAACAACAAAAAAAAAAACCTGGAGCTGGTGATGCTGATGGCGATTAGATAGTGAACGCTCGCAGCGGAAGAAAACATTGATGATGATGATAAGCTTGGCCTCGGGCGCCCTTCGTGGGCGGCGTCTGGAAGCTCCTTTGCGCGTGTGTCGCCTCCGCGCCCGTTGCGCGCAGCCGGAGCTGATCGCGGAGGCCTCGACGCGTGCATTCCAAAGGTTATTCCCGCGTGGGTCGTGGAAAGTTTCGGTGCGGCCCTTACACGTTTTTTTTTTTTAATATTTTCTTCGGGGAAAATGGGGGTGCGGCCCGTACACGAGTGCGTTTAAGCGGTACGTTCAATTTTGCGAGTCGAAAAATTTCCGGAAATTTTACCCCGCGTAATAGGCGCACCCCGAACTTTGAGCCGGATTTTCTGGAAAAAAAGTGCGCCTATTATGCGAGTAAATACGGTAATACCACAGGGCAAGCCCTGTATACTGATGTCCAAAGCATCATTTCAAAGAAGAAAAAAAAACGCTCAAGCAAACGTTAGGTGTCTGTAGTCCTTTAAGCAGTTGATGGGAGTACAATGAAAAAAAAGTTTTTTCCCCCCCTTTTCTTTACTGCTTTTTCAGCAGAATGACAACTTGCTATTTATTTGTGCATGCACTCTTGAATAGACCTGCCGCTTTCTTGCCGTGCCAGAAGCAAATTTCACAGTTGTGTACAGCCGTTCTGATGCACTCAATGTTCTAACTATGTCATGGCAGCTCCATGATACACTATGACACACCTGTCACTGTGTTCTCTTCGTTTACATTTGCACTTCCAGCTGGTTGATGCCCGTATGGCTTGCAATTTATGTATTTCAGTGACATGAAAGCATGATGTTACAGTTACCACTGCCTCAATCTATAAAACACTTACCTTCACTTTTACTGACCTAAAGTTCTCTCATATATCATTTATTTTAGTTCAATGTGCCAAGTCTGTTGCCCTTCTACATGTATACACTGCATTTCAACAGCGTGTAACCCCCCAGCTGCAATGTCAAAAGGTGCTGTGGGTAGCAGACAAGCACATGAAACAGCATCTACACTGACAACTAAGAACAGCAGAACAGCTAAGTCTACCTGGAGTAGCTTTCTCCAGCCTCACATTTCAACCACAGCAACCACAGTCAAATAGATATAGGTGGCACACTAGGCCCATGCCACTCATGGTAACCACGCGATGCCTGGCAATGAGTGCAAGGCACTGCTGTACAACCTGAGGACATGGAATGGGTAACTGAACAGTACTGTTTGCACTCGAGGTCCACAACCTGAGAGACACGCTGCAGCAAGGCTACTACCTCAGTTGTTAGAGAACATAGGCCTTCCAGGGCAGTAGGTGATGTATTTCATTTCGTCTATGAGATCCTGTGAGACACAAGCTGAGCAAATGCCGACACCAATGCAACTATTCTTGCCTGCCCTTGATGCCTTTAACACCACTGCCGCCACCATCACCATCAGTAGCATGGTTCACAGTGTATCTCACATGTGTTCCATATGGCATGTTTCAATACACCCCTGTAATGCTCCACTCTCAAGCAGTCAACATAGACGCAAATGGAAGATGAAAGTTCTCAAACTTACATGCTTGAATTGCAATAGAAAAAAAAAAAGTTTGCATCTGCTCTGGAAGATTTACACAAGATAGCAATGGCTACAGTGCATTCCAATGACACGGACTCACCCAGCATCCTGAGCCTCATGAGCCCGAATGATAGAGAGGAGGTTGTTCTGCTGGAGAAACTCGCAACATGCTGCATAGCTGTGAGAAAGAAGACATTGTACTGCCACTTCCATCCACCCACCAAACACATCTGTGCCATGCACCACAAGATTTGTTGCTGCCGCCCCTCTTTCACCACTTTCTTGCTATACAAAGCTTCATACACAGAAAACCTCAACTGAACCCAAACCTGCCTCAACTGAACCCGAACTTTAGCTGAAAAAAATTGACATTCTTCACCGTAGCACTAGGTATTAACTTCTGGCAATCCTAGGAACAGCACAAAAGTGCAGGGACAGAAAAAAAGACACCGCAATGCACATGCTTCTGCAGCCTACGTCAGTTCAAACTGTTTCCACATCACTGTCTCCTCACATTCCGAAGCCCAAATAATTACTTAGATTATACCCTCCACGAAAATGGCATCAAATGTTTTTGCTGTTTTCGTCACATAAATACGCTATTTGAAGCCAGTTAACTAATGAAGTAGACAGCATAAACCTGTCAACTTGTTTACACACCTAGTTTCACAATCGAAATGTAACTATTAGCAGGTTGGCTTAGCGTGAGACAAACTAGGACAAGAGAGGTACACAGGACGAGCGCTAACTTGCAACTGAAAGAAACGGAAGCAGAATTACGAACTCAAGGAACTGAATGCGCATCCCCAGCTAACCACTCATTAAGACGAGGGGGCAGGATAAAGACATTCTGAACCAAGATAATGTGGGGCTAAACTACGAGATAAAATTGCACGGAAAGTAACAGGAAGCGCCTCTTCCACCTTCAAGCAGCAAAACCCAAGAAATTACGCGGCATTTAGGAACATAGATTCCTTTCGCAGCAGAATAGACGCTTCACTCGCTCACTGATCATTTCCTAACCTATGCATAAATGACGCCTCAAGACCCACTTTTTAGAAAAACAAAAGTTCCTGGCCGTTCTAAAGGATAACTTGCAAGGGAGCTTCTTGAGGAGTCATTTATGCATAGGTTAGGAAATGATCAGTGAGCGAGTGAAGCGTCTGTTGTTCTGCTGCGAAAGGAATCTATGTTCCTAAATGCCGCGTAATTTCTTGGGTTTTGCTGCTTGAAGGTGGAAGAGGCGCTTCCTGTTACTTTCCGTGCAATTTTATCTCGTAGTTTAGCCCCACATTATCTTGGTTCAGACTGTCCTTATCCTGCCCCCTCATCTTAATCAGTGGACAGCTGGGCATGCGCATTCAGTTCCTTGAGCTTGCAAGTCTGCTACAGTTTCTTTCAGTTGCAAGTTAGCACTCATCCTGTGTCCCTCGCTTGTCCTCGCTTGTCTCGCGCTCAGCCAACCTGCAAAACATGAATCACCAACTGGCCCAAAACTCCACCTTGCGAAATGTAATTTCACAACTCGTCAGCTGCAGCATGATATAAGCTTGCCACAGCCCACCACTTTTTTTTTTCTAATGCAAGTAATGCAAGCTGACTCACACTGAGAAATGTGACAAGCTACATCCTTTATACCCCTGTCACACAGCCCCGCAAACACCTCTGAAAATCAGGTCCTTAAAGTGCGAGGTGCATAGCTACATGGCACAAGTTTTGCGCTTTTGCCGCTGAGGGTCTTAGAAGCGAAAGATCCTATTCGAGACCTTCAGAGCCCAAGGAGTAGCAGTCAAGAAAGAACCTGTAATCACAGCGCTATAGAGCATATAAAAGAAGAAGAAAAAAAGCAACTAACAATGCTTGAAGACATCTCACAAATATAAAAAAAGCCTCACCTCGTTTTACTTTCTGGACAGGTGTTTACATTTTACGATCAGATCTCAGGCTACAGCAACTGACAGCAACACACAGTGCCCATGGTGGCTAAGGTGACAAACAAAACTTGCGGCTGCTGATGAGAGTAGCCATTTCATACAGAAAGTAAGCTTGAAATAAATTTATAAGCTCGCTGCTACTCCTTTGGTAAAAAGAGGCACCTTCGCTGGAAAGGCCTTTGAGGAGTGCCGTGTGAAAAGAGGCATAATTCCCATAAAAATGCCAAAATGACAAATACCAGAAACATGAGGACAAATGCCGTATGAATGCTTTGCTGTACACTCGAAGGTAACGCCACACAGCAAAACACAGCAGCCAGAAAGAAACATGAGGAGACATTAGCCATGCCCATGCAACTTTACGAACGATAAACATTTTTGGTACTTTCTCACTGAGTAGTGGCTAGTTTTGCCTCCAGGTCTTTGTCCTCATATTCCCACTGGAAACTAAATTTGACACGGAACTCTCAAGAAAATTTTCTCCAGAAGCACAGCTTTCACAGGAAGCATGCTACAACGGAGGTTCTCTGCAAAGCAGTGCCTTCCGAAACTGAACAGCTATGGCTGACTACAACCACATGACCATTATGCAATTCATTCTTTTTTGAAAAGCAAGCAGAGGGAGGGGGGGGGGGGGGGGGTTCCCACCTATAGAAATATGAGCATCCACGGACGCTATTGTGACTAAAATGCTCCGCATTCTTCTCATTGCCGAAGTCTTCAAGTGGATCCGACCATAGCAGGTCGCACATGGGACCAAAAGCAGGCGGCTCCTTGAACCTGTCCAGCTGCATGTGCCAAAGCAAGAGGTCAGACGCTGCAGGGGCACCAGAGCAACTCGCCACAGTCAAACGCACTCAGCAGCTTGAATCAGGCCAACTACACAGCACAACACTCTGCACAAGGAGCAGCTACTTCTGCACAGAACTGTTCTCAAGGCTAAACCACAAGCCCGAGCCATGCAGTACACCTCATGCCACGAAGGCTCGGTACTCAAGGCTTTATCTATTCAACCTCCAAAGACGGCTGGGAGCACCAGCATTTCAGCTACACTTTGCTTCTGTTGAGATACGGCATTCCTGAATGCCAAACCAGTACAACTGGATAGGCAGGGCTTGAACTCATGACTACATGGCAGAACTAAGTATACTTGGCACTGAATCATTGCAGGTACCCACGGCACAACTATGTTTTATGTTACACACGGTACACAAAAGAGCACGTCACCTAGTTACCTGAGCCTAACGCTGCCATCATCAGCCGTCAATGACTGGGAAAGCCTGACACATGTACACAGAGCATGAATTGAAAGGAGCTATGGCACACTGACTGCTCCCGGCTCCATGTTCGGATGCTGGTGCAAACAAAGCCAGCTTACAAAAGCAAGGAAGGAACAACGATTCTTTTAACTAAATGAACCATTTTATACAGCCTATGTAAATGCTGCAGCAGCAGTTGAATCAGCTGTTCTCCTTTGTAGGCTTAGGTCTGCTCGGAAGCGGCACTAAACAAAGTGGCACGCTAGAAGCTCACTGAATAATGACCACGGCCCAGCACAAGCACGTTCCCTTTCAGAGGTACTATCGCGCGCAGTATGACTGCAACGCTTCCGCAGTGCCCTGGCGGCCGAGCTCACAACGCGGCAGCCAGGCAAAGGGCGGAGGTTTTGCCATTCTGGAGATGCACGTCGCTCCTCAGCCCTCCCCTTTCCTCCTCCTCTCTCGCTCGCAAAGTAGATCGCTCCTTTAAGCGATAACGGCGATAACCGGGCGCGCCGGTGAGCCCTGTTGCAAAGCCCTTGCTCAGGGGTGCCGCACATCTCTGGAATGGCCAAACCCTCGCCTTTTTTTTTTGCGTGCGTCACATGCTTCGCTGTGAGCTCACCCCCCCCCCCCCCCAGTGCTCTGTGGCACACTCCGGAGCGTTGCAAGTCATACTGCACGCGATAGTACCTACCCTGTGTACAATGAAACCATTCAACGCATTCTTTTCGTAAGCAAATGAGCATACAACTTTCCAAGGGCACTCAAGGACCTTGCATGGGAGTAATGCAACAGCACTTCAGTTCTACAGCAATTTTATTCCAATAGTAGTCAATCCTTTGTGGTTGGTGCAGTTTTAAGCACTGGTACCGATTAATACCGCTTAGCATTTTCTATTTTCCTGCTTCGATGCCATCACACCATTTCGACCAATTGCAAGTACTGTAACACCACCACGTTTCGGGTGGTGCCAGGTTTTCGTGCTGATGAGCAACCTAATGCAGTTGCATTAACAAAATTCCCCTCTGCAACATTTTCCCAGAAATGTCAAATCCAAATAAAAACTTGCATAATTTACGCCCTGCATTAGGGGGGGGGGGGGGGGGGGGGGGGGGGGAAGCGTGGCAATGACAGCTATCCCTCCTCCTCTCTCCCCGTTCTCCCTCCCCCATGAGAATCACACACCAGGCATACTTTAAATTTAGAGACCACTCTGTAGACCACCTGGATCATTCTCTTCAGTCAGCAGCTGAACCAGAGAGTTGCAGATTACAAGACCACCTTTAACAATGCCAATGGAAGCCCCCATGTGCAGTTACTACCAGAGAACAAATTCCTTTTGGACCACATCAGAGTTGGGCAAGAGAAAGTTGCCTACATGCAGCATGTACAATGGAGTGGGCAGTCTTGCATAATATAATGAACAGTGGAAAGGAGACTTCGCACATTTTTATGCCAGCCATTTTAGACACAAAAAACATAACATCTGCCTATTAGTTTACATCTCAGAAACTCTCGAGTAGTACTTCTTCAGCACAAGCAAATGTGCAGTATTCCATTTAGCAGGGCTCTGTTTTAACTACGATCACAGGTATATTGACCAAGTTCCCTCTCATGCTACCAAAATATCCCCAGCCTGCATACTTAGTGGCACAGGCAGAGGAAATTTGTTTCTTTACACAGCCTCAATGTTGCATCATACCCTACCAAATTATCCACAGCTCATGAACCAGGCACCCCTTTCATTCATGGCTGCGACACCAAAGTTTAGGTCTGGTCAAGTGCTTTAATACCAAGCTGCAAGTCTTCACTTGAAGTCCCTTCCCTACTTTTGCCAAAATGGGAATAAACCTTCATTTATACACCGAAATGGGCTTCAACAAGCAAGTGCACACATCCAAAAGATGGCAAAAACTCGGCAGCAAAATTTTGTAATTTCTCAATTGGTTTTCCAAACTTTGTGACCAGAGACCATACAGCTCAGTTTGAGGAAAAAGTTAAACGGAAGCAGATGACCAACAAATAACCATTACACTGGACAGAAAAAGAAGAGAACAGCCACTATACCAGGTGTTTCAGGGAAGCCTACCACTAATTAAAAAAAACAGGCTTTTTGGAGACAGTAATACTAGTGTTGGTGGACGTCAGGAAACCGGTGAATCGTGTTAACTAACAGGCAATTTGAACTAAATTCTAATATAGTAAAGGCCAGCTACAATAAACTGATACAGTAAAGTGAAACTGCAGTGCCATTTTGTCTTCTATAGACAGCTATTTTGTTTTGATCATTCAGAAATGGTTATAGCAATGTATTTCCCACGGAATGATGACATCAGAGCACGCGCATAGTCTAGGACATTTCAGAGTAAAAATATAGTTTACGGGGGATTAACATCCCAAGGCGACTCAGTTTAGTTTAGTTTAGTTTAGTTTATTGGAGCTTAACGACCCAAAGCAACTCAGGCTATGAGGAACGCCGTACTGAAGGGCTCCGGAAATTTCGACAACCTGGGGCTCTTCAGCACATAGCACAGTACAGGGGCCTCTAGAATTCTGCCTCCATCGAAATTTGACTGCTGCGGCCGGGATTGAACCCGCGTCTTTCGGGTCAGCAGCCGAGCGCCGTAACCACCGAGCCACCGCGGCGGCGTGAGTCTGAATAAGTAATGGTGTAATCGCAAGGCCATCAGTCGGAGGCAAATATCAACGAAAAAAATGGCACTTTTTAAGACGGTTCAACCACAAAGCTCATGAGCAATGAAGAGGAGAAGCCAAATATTTAAAGGCCTTGGGAATGAGGCAAAGTGTGTGAGGCACACCGAGAAAAAAAAAAAAGTTGGCTGTAGGCCTAGGAAGAAGGCGGTGTGGGCCACTGAGAAAGGAAGGACAGCAAAAGTGCAGACAGAAGGAAAGGAAAAAAAATGAAGCGATCGTTTCCAGCACTGGGTGGTGCGAAGCACGAAGCAGAGAATAAGCGGGGGCACAGAGACATTGCAAGGGTGGTTTTGCGACACTCAGCTCTGTGGCGCGCGTAACTAAACATCGTAAAAGCTGTATTCATGCAAAGCTTTGGTTTTCATATGGAATCAAACTCCCCCCTCGTGTTATAGTTGTGCAAATACAGTACTTCCACAAGACAGATGAAATCAATAACTTGATAACATAAAATGCGACAACCATAAATATTTAGCTAACAGGATGACAAGGTATTTCTAAGTTTCTTTTCTAAACCAACACTGTGTTCAGTAAATAGCCAAATTACCAGACAGCATCCTCAGACCAATGTTATCACCAACAATTGTTGAAGTAACGCCAATGACATAGTAAATATTTTTGCTGGTATGAGCAACCGTACTATAGAAAGGCTCTACTGCAGTTAACTTTCAAACTATTAGAGATAGGAACCTGGTTGCAATTCGAGAATTGTAGCTGACCATTAGTAATAGACATATCCGTTTTTACAATTTCGAAAGCGCGATTATTCTCACAGCTGTGGCTCAACAAATTTTGGCTATTTCTCATGCAATTCCTAAGTAGCGGCAAAAGTGACACCACCAGTGAATGTGCACATGTCATGTGGCCTACTCGTCCCTGCCTTCGCAGAAGCAGTGAGCAGCACAGCACAGGTAGCACAGGCAGGAAGGACTGAGAAGGTCACATGACATGTGCACTGCAGAGTGGCGCAATTTGGTGGACGTCGCTGTGCACATAAAGCCAGCATGCAATTATCAAACTGTGCGAGAAATGGCCAAAATTTGATGAGCCGCAGAACCAACGTAAAATGCCTTTTCAAAATTCTAAGAGATATGGCTATTACTAATAGTCAGCTTCAAACCTCTAACTACAACCAGGTGGCTATCTGTAATAGTTAAAAAGTCAGCAATTAGAATTTAGTCAAACACTTTGCTAGTTAACACAATTCGCCTGTTTTCTGGCGTCCACCAACACTGGTATTACTTTTCCAAAAAAGCCATGTTTTTACCTCCAAAAGTGAATTATTAAAAATGAGTGGAGGGCTTCCCTGAGCTACACGGCATTCTGCAACAACTGGGACTCCTGTTGGCTCTGCTTGGGTGGTCACAGCATAGCCAAAGAAGCTCACAAACTACTAAGATCATTCTCACAGACTATGTTTCTTCCAGCATGCTCCGTTGAAAGCAAAACATGCAGAATGCTCCATGTGCACAAACAGTTTGCACTGCTCTAATGCACTGCACTGCTCTAAGTTGCTTGGCATACCCTTCTACAGTAGGACTACCATATTTACTCATGCAATTTTTGCATTCCTAATTTATTACCCTGGTTTGTGAAAAAAAGCACCAGCATGCACATGGGTGTTTGTGCAAGATAATGTGGAACAACCGGGGTGGCCGCAAAAATTCTGAATGGCGAGGGGTCGAACTGCACGCAGTTCACCTGGCTCGCTCCCACTGACAGGTGCTTTACCGGACGAACAGTTGCAAGACCTAGCTCTTGGTAACCTCCAGCTCACATAGGAATCCAAAACTATAAACCGGACACTGCGGAAACTACAGAACCGCTTTGTTAGCCACTAGCAGTCATCTTGGTCGCACTCGAGGGTACCATTTCATCACCTTCCATCTCCATTTTGATCGGAGTGCTAGCTTCGCGACTATCATTGCGTGTTTATTGCTTTGAGCTGCACACGCACCACCATGCCATACCGCAGGGGACTACGCAACGTAGGGAGGGAAGAAGGGGCAATATTCTTATATTTCGAGTCAACTTTTTTTTCTTTTTTTGGCCAGTGAGAGGTGCGAGTTAGGGGCGTTGACATATAAGCGGCAATGTACAGTATATCTTTAGAGCACTTTGTTTTCGGGAAAAACGTGATTTTACTCCATTCTTGCGCCCTGAACACATTTCTTAAAGATCAGGTTAAACCCAATTTCTCCCCGAAAATGGGCCTTCTAGACGATGTTGGTTACCCAGTTCACAAAGCTGAAAAGACACCACAAATTATCTGTGGATATCTAGTGCTTAGTCCAGAAACGTATCTTCGGTCAACTGGCGATTTTACTTAAGCCTCTTTAACCATCGTTTTCATGAGGCAGATGAATTTGAGGATAATTCTGAAAAGGACCATGTAGAAGCCAGAGGCCAAAACAAGGCTACTGGCAAGATGTCTCATAGGAGCCACTGTATTAAGTGCTACCCATGGCAATGACACCATGATCCAAGGACCTTGCACGTTTAAAATCGTCGCTGTGATGTTAATATTCCCTCACTGTATAAATAAAGGCAGCCCGGTCTTAATCAGACGCGGGAGTGCTTTATAGGAAATTGATACAGTAAGTGATGGAATATCTGTAATAGATGAGCAAAAAATATCCACGGAATTTACACACCCCCTTTTTTAACACCTTAATTTAAAGAAAAAAACACAGCACAAATTACATGAGTAAATAAAGTATGTCATATTTGCCAACAAAGCCAACACGAAATATGAGAATTCAACTCTCTGTCTGCCGCGGTGGCTCAGTGGTTATGGTGCTCAGCTGCTGACCAGAAAGACGCAGGATCGATCCCGGCTGCAGCAGTGGAATTTCAATGGAGGCGAAATTCTAGAGGCGAAATTCTAGAGGCCCGTGTACTGTGCGATATGAGTGCACGTTAAAGAACCCCAGGTGGTCGAAATGAAATTTCCGGAGCCCTTCATTGCGGTGTCCCTTGTAGCCTGAGTCACTTTGGGATGTTAAACCCCATAAACCAACCATAAACCAACCCAAACCGAATTCAACTCTGACAAAAGAGAAAGTTCCGACAAGTGAAAAGGAGCTAGCAGAAGGCAACTTCACCCTTTCATCCATATCAATTCATTGCATTATGCGGCCTAAAACTACCACTGAGAAAGTCTACCCACTCACAAACCTTCAGAAGACAAGGGAATGGAAAGAGCTGCTCGTTTTGACATTAAATGACGGGAGCCGACAGTCACCGAAACCAAGAAGCACAGGGGATGTCTTTATTTTGTAGTTGTTATCAATGGGAGATTAATAAAAGCAGTAGAAAACAACCACATGCTGCCGGTAAGATCCGATCCCATGACCTCTGAATTTTGCGTCCGGTGCTCTACCAACTGAGCTATGGCGGCATCTGTCCAATCTGCTGCTTTTCGGGGGTATTTACGTGTAAGTGAAGGTGAACCTTGAGAGTGCTCACCAGCGCCACCCTTGCTGGCGCGAGGGGGGCCGTCATTCACTCAAAAACCTTTTTCATATCAAACTTCACCGTTCAAGCCACCTGCTAAAGACTATACAAAAAAAATGGCTTCTCTGGAATACAGCTCATTTTTGGACTACATGGGGAGCACAAGTGGCTTTCTGCACTATTTGAAACGGGCCTCAAACTAGCGACGCTTCGTGGGCCACAATGTCACCCTTTTCTCTCCCATGGGCCAGTAGACTAAAAGAGGGGAGAATAAATATGAGGGGTCCAAGAAGGAAAAAAAAAAAAGGAGGAGAAAGTGATTTCAAGCAAAAATCAAAGAGAATAAGTCAAAAGCTCCGGCAAAAAGAGCAAACTCATGACTGAACAATTTTTTGTCTTGTTTTTCAGCTATTTTCTCATTTTTCTTACATCTGAAGTTTCCAGGCCCACCTCATAAAAGCTAACTACTGATATACTGGACATCAAAGAATTATTTGTGGCTGTAAGTCATCAGACAGCGAAAGAGACTATGGTTAATGTTGTCCAGGACAGAGGCTGAAATCTCCAGGTACACTGGACTGATGTTTAAGACCCCTAATTTAAAAGGTCAGTATACCACATTTTATCCACCATATTTTCTTTGTGGCAATCAATAGTTCCCTGGACAAATACACCCAGCTAAGGTACTGAGAAACGACAGAACATTTTAGAATGCAATTTCTCGAAATGGGAACATTCAATTTCATTTGGCAGGTGGCATCTGTAAAACCTGTCATTATTAAGCGCTAGGGTTGCTTAAAGAAACTACACCACTAGAAGAGGACTGGTGATACCTACCACCCACAGATATCCACAAGAGCATTTTGCTATTTCATGAAGAATACGACAGGGAAAAAAACAGAGGGGGTGGGGGGGGGCCTTTTAGTTCACAAGTGGCCCTCCATCACAGCTTCTCGCTTATTGACTTTTTTTTATTTAATTACTCTTGCATATTGTTCTTTTAATGGTTTTTGCTTTGGACTCCTTTTCATCCTCTTCCAATTCAGGCCACTAGAAACCAGTACAGAACCATAAAAAGTAAGGACAATTATGTGCTGCTTCAAATATTTATGAGTGGCAGAGGACATTGAAAAGAAAGTTCAAATTCTGGTTCATCTGCTCAAAATCGTGAGCAAAAGGCCGCACGGCATTGTACTTTTTCTTCCAGTTAATACGCTCATATTTTCGCCCTGCAATAGCCACCACCACAAGATGCACTACCATACGCATGGGCCAAGCCTGGGCACACGCAACACGAAAAGCAGGAACACAGGGGCGGTCAGCTGCCTCGGCGGCATAAATACACGGGGGCCAAGTGTCCGAGAACGACAGTGATGCACTAACCCACAAGCGAGCCAAGCAGGAAGGCAGATAAAACCAACAGCAACGATAAAAAGGAGTCCCTGCCTATTTTCGTCCCTGCCATCACTGGACCAGATACACTGCAAAGTTTCTTTCACACTAAGGGCTATACAAATGCAGACACAAGCCTGCAAGCACCAGAAGAACTAGAACAAATGCTGGCCACCATTTTTAGCCGATAAAATTCAATGCCTTTGTACTTCACTCGTGAGCCACATGTTTGTTAAATATTAGTGGCTCTGAATCACCTTTTCCCAGACATTTTTTTTTCCCGCATCCTTTAGAATGTATAGATGAGGTACAACTGCATAAATATACACCTTCCTGGTAGGCTTTCAGTATTGGTGGTCTTTGACCCCCAAAAGTGGCAGAGATTCTGAGGTGATGACACGTATCTTTATCCTTGCAATACTAGAAAAGTGAAAGAGCAGCTGCTGTGTAATGTACACATGCATAAAAGCAGTAATGCACAGGGATCATTAGGTGCCAATCTACAGGCACATATATGGGCACACCAGTAACCATAAATAGCAAATACAGAAAACTTTTCCTATGTCACACTTCACTACAATACCTGATCAGTGGTGCACACGCACAAGGGCAAGAACTTTAGCAAGTGCTTTAGGAAGACTTAACATCAACATAACAGGGCTATTACAATATAAAATGAAGCCCACCTACATTGGGCTCAGGTGCATTCAGGTGCCAGGAACAAGCGTGCTGAACCATAGCACTATGTTTCAGGGCAACAGCACAGTGTCACACACTAACAGCCATGGACATGAAACCAGTCATGGGTGCACCACTACAAGTCAAACAATGCAAAGAGCACTGGCCACATGCAGAGGATAACACAATGTTCACACCCTTGCCTGCACGAATGAAACCACAAAGGCAACAAAATGCAGTGGCAGAAAGGGAAGCACAATCTGCCCGTTCTACCACCACATCTTTCCAGCAATCACACAGCGGTGTAGGTACCACCACTGCAAGCAAAGTACCATGCTCACGTGACCATTCCGAGGAGACAGAGCACATTTTCAGTGTAGGTTAATGCAACGCACCAAGTTCCTCACCTCAACATACCGTGGCTGCGCACGTCAAAGCCCTACAGGCTTAGCATCAAAGCAAGATATGCTGCACTTTCTGTACTTGTGCATGCCCATCACAATGCAAGAGCATGTAGGTCAAGCCCCTCACACGTTACACACTATCTTTCACAGTCAGTCCCACTCACAGTGCTTCTACTGAAGCAGCAAAGACCACGCTGAGCTTGTGTTTTAGTAACCGAGGCAAGTGTCGCACTTTGTCAAGTAATTATGACAGCCACACCCATGGTTTCAATACAAATTTCAAGTGAAACACACGCTCTTTGTGCCCTTTGCAAACTACCAGTGGCGTAGATTCCGCCACTCATAGACACTCGATACGCAGACACACAGCAGCGCAACCCTTTGAACGCATCCCAGTTCACTTCACTGAATGAATGTGCTCTCAAAGACGGCTGCAAATGAAGCTAGAGCACACCTGGTGAGCGCAACGCATGACACTCAAGAGCATGACAGCACGCACCTTCTTAATGTCGTCGAGGTTGTGGATCTCTGGGGAGAGCCCCCCGTGGACGCAGAGAAACTGCTGGTTCATGAGGGCAGCCAGGGGCAAGCAGTCAAAGGCTTCCATGCAGGCATCGTACACACGCTCTGAATACTTTATCTTGCACTCAGTCTTGAAAGTGAAGTACTCCGTTAGGTGCCTACACTCGTGGTTGCCACGTAGCAGGAAAAGCGTGTTGGAGTAGCAGATCTTTAGAGCCCAGAGGTATAATACACACTGCACACGGGAAGAAAGGAAAAAAACCAAGGCAAATTACCAGCAATTCCACAAAATGTAAATAACGGCAACATGGAGACTTGCGCACAAAAGCAACATAGGAGTTGAATCCAGACTAGCAAGTCCGATGTCCAAAAGCATCAACCTGGCCATGACAAATGCCACATGCAAAGAATTCAGAGTAGTCTGTCATCTTACACTAGCAAGTTGCTAAACCTTCAGAAAAGGTCTCCCCGTTTCTCCGGTGAGGATCACCCCAGTTGCCGTCCCTTCACCAAGTGAGCTGCACTAGTCTTACATGCATTTATGACGAAATTTTATGTTATGAATTTCGGCTGTATCAAACTATTGTAGGATTTTAACCTGTTTCCTGTAACAAGCTTTGACTGTACTAGGAAAACTAACTACTTCACTCATGATGGACACTTGCATAAAGAACACAGCTACTATTCTAGCCACAAAATTGTGAATCATTTCCCCTTCACACAAATGCATACCTGCATATGTCCTGCAAGGATTCGCCCCGAATTTAACCAGCAAGGAGGTATTTTGGTGTCAACAAGGTATGCATACACACAGGTCACAGCATATTAAGATCATGCGAGTCTCAATCTGATGCTTCCGACGAAGCACTGCACAAATGCGCAGCAGTGCTCCAGCGCTATTTAGCTTATCTCTGTGTGCTAGACATTTGCACTAGAAAGGACAAAAACATGACAATAACACTCTCCTGGTATAAAAACGCGAGACTGGGCCATACCCCCACCAGTGGCGTACTTTCCGCAGCGACTTGCCACCCGCCAGCACGACAGATGGCGGACTGGTTTGGTTTGGTTTATGGGCGTTTAACGTCCCAAAGCAACTCAGGCTATGAGGGACGGCGTAGTGAATCCGGAAATTTCCACCACCTGGGGTTCCTTAACGTGCACTGACATCACACAGTACACGGGCCTCTAGAATTTTCTCTCCATCGAAATGCGACCGCCGCGGCCGGGATCGAGCCCGCGTCTTTCGGGTCAGCAGCCGAGCGCCATAACCACTGAGCCACCGCGGCGGCTAATGCAGACTTTTGATGCATTACCTCTATAGAGAGTTTTCCAGGACTACTAATTATGAGTCACATGGAGGGTCATATAATCCAGGTTCGACTCTGAAAGTTCCTTCATATGCTTTTAGAAAGCTCATTGGTTTCCTCATAAATTCATGCATTTCCCACCTATTCAAATAAGAAAATTGGAGCTTTGTCTGGGAATTAGAGGTGACCACGAAATGAAGCTTCGTGGAAACAATGAACCCTTTAATGAACCCAATGTACAATGAAACCTTCTGAAAGGGGCGTTGAGAAAGTGAAGTTACAATAATTTACAAACTGAAGAATACAATCATATTCAGATCGGATATGCTCCTTGCCCATTTGTTAGCTATAACACTTGCACAGCAACAATTATTTGCAGAAACAGTCAGGGAACCAATTCCAGTGCATTTTATTGTTCCGCACTTACATTTTGCACCAATGTTTCAGCCATGGAGCAAACTGCCCTTGCGACACTAAAATCAAATCACCAACACAACGGACCACATCAGAAGGCCCCCACACATGTAGCCAAGGGCAGCGTGCATAGCAGTAGTAGTAAGGCACTCAATTTCCCTTGCATAATATGCGCCCAGAATGGATGGTGCAGTAGTGCAACAAGGGTTAGCAGCCACTTGCCTCAATGCTGAAGTACCCCCGATCCACATAGTCCCCGAGGAAGAGGTACTTGGTGGTGGCAGGTGGCCCACCCACCTCAAACAGTTTCATCAGGTCGTAGAACTGGCCATGGATGTCGCCACACACTGCCAACATGCACAGACACAGACACACAAGATTAGAACGCAACAAGACACCAGTTCATGGTGGTGCTTTTGCCACGCCAGTCTAAAGTTGTCCTCTGAAATGACCACGAACACTCAGTGAGCCACATGACCCATATCCATCTCACACAAGCTTCCCCGTTTTCACCCGAAGTCTTTTTGAAGATGAGACAAAGGTCTCTCTTCAATGAACAGCATGGTAATGATGGCACATATACGCCCCTACATATTGCTTTCATTTCTGAAATGCTAAAAATAACTATACTACTAGAGGAAGCACACAACAAGGACTTTCTTGCAGGTAAACCTTTACACCAAGTATATACAAAATCTACCACGTGTAGCTACACACCAAAAACCAAATGCCACAACAAATGCTTTTAAAAAAGACGATAAGAGCAAAAAAAAACTTGCAGGGGAAGTAAACACAGGACATACTTATCCAGGTTTAAAAAAGGGAACAAATTTTTGTATACACTGCTTTGATATGCAAGCTTCTAATCACTTGATGCACTGGATGGCCACCTTACAAGCAAATTCCTTTTCTTAGATGTGCAAAAGGCCTCAAAGATATCACATGAGAATTGCCATACATGCTGAAGATTACACTGCACTCCACTGCACAGTTCCTTTCAGATCACAGCTGTTATAGTAGTAACTGGAGACTAGACCCAAATGACAACCATTTGTACATTCAGATGAAGTCTGTGAAAGCCTTGGTTGTAGGTGTGAGGTCAACCAAATGTTAGTGGATGACATCTAAAAAAAATAGAATCCATAGGTGACCCCTTCCTTTGTAATTGTACTGCACCACTGCTCAAGAATTTTTTGCAACAAGTTCTTCCACAAAAACTTCAAAACAGGAGACCTTTATATCAAGCTTCAGGCGCCTCTTACGGGGGGACACTGGTCTTAGACCTATTTTCTTTATTTTTAATCCAATCCTAATGAAACTCTACCGCCTTGCTCAGTTTTTTATACTGATTTCAACAATGAAATTACCTTTCTGATAAACAAGTCAGTTCCAAAGATAACTAATTTTATTTAGTCATTCATCAGCACCTCGGTGCAAAAAAAAACTGCTCAATAAAAATACATTTTTAATCCACGGCTACATAGCATGGTGAGTAGATAGTGCAATAATCAAAACCATTTTTCTATTTTACCCTCATTAGTAATTTTACAGCACTTGGAATATCAATATTTAAGGCGTGAATGTAATGCATCGATAAACTTTGCTAAATTGTAAATTTTTGAAGTGCGACTGAACAAACGTGCTTCGATTATTGCACACACTGTGCCTTCAGCTTCAGTTAGCAAGCAATATGACATCTCTATCTGTCCTAGATGTTAAGATATCGACATACTAAGACAGCTAGATGTCCAAAATTTTCATGCCATTAAATTATTTGCTCCTGCACAAATTCAGCCCACACGATGATCTGAATTCAATATTGTGGTCAAAGTGTTGATTTCTTTAACGAAAAAATTGGCATAGCTGGGGAATAATAGCTGTAGATTCCACAAATGTCATTTTCTGAAAATCGATTTTTTGGTCATTCTTTGGTCTCAAAGACCAGTGTCCCCCCTTAATTAAACATCCAAGGTACCATCCTGTCCTGGAATACAGCAGAATGCGACAAAGCACCCTGCAACGCTAACCATGCGAAGTAAGCATGGACTACGAGTCAGCAATTCGAATTCCTGTTCCAAAAGGGAATTTTGGCGGGCTAGTGGGTGCATGACATTAAGTGACAGAAACAGCACTTGTCCTTGTTTCGAGCATCATTTCTGTCACTTAACATGATAGAATTCCTGTTCAAGAAAGTCTAGTAGAACTGCTTCTGCAGCTCCTTAGTAAAAGACTCTGGAACTAAGAAGAATGTTGCTTATACCCCTAACCAGTGTGCAAGTTAAGTGCACTTACGGGGAATGTCACTCACTACAAGTGCTGGCAAAGCCAAAGACCGCAAGTGAGTGCCACTTGCAGAAGAGTGCACTCCAACTGGAGTGCCCTCTCGGAACACTTCACTGGTCTAGTGTGTAGCCTTGCCAGCACAGACTTCAGAGGCAGAAAATGCCATGCATAAAAAAAACTCAAGTTTATTTTACTTCTTTACCACTGTTCTTAAAAGATCTTTTGTTACAGCAACAAGCAAAACCGACACAACAAAGGAATGAGATCAGATGCAACTCCTCTACATGTCGCCATGTCGTCTTTAGAATTCTGGATAGGCTAGGAATTAACCTTGGCTTGTCCCGGCTTGTCTTCTATTTGTTTTATCTGTGCAACCACGTCAATCAATTTTCAGAAGGTCTTGCTTTCCCATCTTACTTTCAAAACTTCAGTTGCTGTCTGCCGCAATTTTTGCTACTTCGAATGACACTGTACTTCCCCGTGTAGCATCGGGTAGTCTAAAGTGCCACCTGAGGCGCTGAAGTGAACTCCCGATAAGCGTATTTAACTTGCGCATTTGACAGGGGTGCAATTAACTCCAGCAGTGCACTACTTTTTGTACAGAAGGAGTGGACATGCAATGTGGGAACGTAAAGATGGAAATAACACTGCTGAAGCAAATTATGCAACACAACTACCCCTTCTGCAAAAGAATGTAACTGTCAATGTGATGATATCCTTCAAAATACCACAAGTGGTTATGAGGCACAAGTTACTCAAATTTGAAAATTTTAACCGCCTTCAAAGACTCTTCAAGCAATTCTCAAATGCATCGTTTCACATTCTTCTGCCGGCATAAAATAGGTTTTTTTTTTTACTTTGAAACTGCAATAAGTACATTTACATGCTGAGCCCTTATGGCTTGTAAACGGTAGCCAGGTTTCAGCCGAGATTAAACTAGTATCGGCGCCCTACATTTCTGGGTAAAACCCAATAAGAACCTGATTTCAAACACTAAGCAGATTTCAAATATATCCCTTTAACCCAAACTCTACCTGAAAAGTTGCCAAGAAAGTGTACTTGGCCATGATAAAAATCTGAGAGCACCACATGCACAACAGTGATTATGCCAAATCTAACCTAGGTTTCCGTTACCAATAGCTGCTGCTTTTAAACCTTTTTTCCCCGCTTCTTATCCAAAGCATGGCTTGAACTCATGATAAGACTTAGCAGTAGGCATTAGGTTTGGTCTGGTTTATGGGGTTTAACGTCCCAAAGCCACTCAGGCTACGAGAGACGCCGTAGTGAAGGGCTCCGGAAATTTCGCCCACCTAGGGCACACTGACATTGCACAGTACGCGGGCCTCTAGAATTTCGCCTCCATAGAAATTCGACCGCCGCGGCCGGGATCGAACCCGCATCTTTCGGGTCAGCAGCCGAGCGCAGTAACCACTGAGCCATTGCAGCAGCTCAGTAGGCATTGGGGGTGAGTGACCAGAACGCAAGTAATAGCCTGACATCTTATTGGCATCACTGTATCAAGTGTTACCCATACTAATGATGTCCTGCTCAGGTGCAGTTGTTTGCTTCAAATGGACACTGCGATGTTGAATGTTTTCGCAGTGCTTGCAGGTGTTTGTCCATGGGACAATAATGTATCTGAAGAAACAGTTGCAAGAAATAAGAATGCATCTCGTTTGGCAAACAGGTTTTGGAAGAGAGTAGCTGCTACTTAATGATTACCTATAAAAATAAGCTAAAGTAGAACATTTAGGTACCACAGCACAACGACCACTAGTTAATTGTTGTCATTGTTAAAGATAACCTGAAAAATCCATATTATGAAATTGTTCCTTCCAAAGCCAAATTTTCCCCAAAAAATTCAATAAAGAGATTAAAATTAAAGATCTTGACATGGCCAAAGTAAGGGTGATCATAACAAGCAAATAAGGAGCTGACCGAAGGTGTTGGCTGGAAACAGCAATCACTGACCTATACATAAAATAACCCATCGTACATTAGAACTGGAGTCCCTGTTTAGTTTCACTTTCAAAAGCTGAAGCAGCACGACCGTCTAGCCACTGGTAGAATTTCAACAGTAATATCTTTTATATACTCACTTGTAAGACAGCCTAACAACACAGACAAAAAATACACTCAATTATAGTACACCATATCCACGGACTAATAATATTCACGGTTCACTGAAGTAAATTGCACAGCCTCATTACAGTAAGCTCCAGCATAATATACAACAAATGAACCCACATACACTCGGGCCGCAGCAGGCCTCTTTTCCAAGTCAGTCCTCATTCCCGAGGAGAAAAATGTGACCAGGGCAAGCACTCATCATGTACCTCAAACTACAAGTGGAGACCGGCAAGCCATGTTGCAAAAGCCCACAGCACAATTAGACCGTACCAAAGCTTACTGAAAACCAAAAAGGATTTCTTGAATGCCACTGACATTTTTATATGCAGTTTGCACATGTTGGGCCTGTCGCCAGAAAGTACGACAGCCGCCACTGCAAAAGGAATGTATCTTGCCTGGCCAATTAAAAAGCAAAAGACGAGGTTAAAGCAAGTGTCAGTTGGCTTAAAAAGAACAGATTTCCCCATGCCATTTAACAAAATCCAAGCTTAGGTGAGCCCACCTTTCAGGCAAAGTGTGGAAGGCAGGCATTGGAAATATTTTTCAGATGCCATGATACCCTGCAATAGTGTGGATATTGTCAAGCAGATGGAATGCAGGATGAAAACCTCTCCCATAGTTAGGAAGTATCTGATCAGCATCCTCAATTTAAGTTGTTTTTTTTTACTAATTCCAGTAAATACATTAGAAAATGCCTCATAATAAATGAGGGTGACACAATGCACTGGTTACTGACCTTTTACTGCAATCAGGAATACTGTTTGCTGCTGCTTTTTGCTGGTGCACACCACTAAGGAATGCAAGAATTTGTGAAGAAAACTTTTGCCCACCACAAAACTTTTGGGCGCAATTTGTATTACTGTCATTATATGTATTATATGTACTGCTGTACCCAGAATAATACAAAACACGCTACACTTATGCACAAGCAGCATTTACTACATATGTGTCCAGCACCCCTTAATTTTCCCTATGCAATGCCTGAGAGGAGTTTGATTGCCAAAGTGTTCTCTGTATTATTCTGGCAACAGTTATCAGTGCCGGGCTATTTCCATTTCCAGTTTTAGCAGAAATTTGGAGCAGCCTGTTGAATCAAACAGGCACTAAACATCCATTTTCAATATCCCCGATTGTCCTCCAAAGAAATTTTTTTTAAAGCGTTGCAGCACATAGCCAACTCACAATAGCATGACAGCTATCGCAACACAAGCAAGTGTCTCTGCTGTAGAAGCTCACGCACATCTAACCAAGCTTTGTCCTGCGACCTTAGATGCGACTTTTGGCCACCCTGCCTAGGCAACGTTTTGTCGGCTGGTAATGACAGCAAGGTGGAATTCTCTAAGCAGGTGATGATAGTGAACAAACAGTGCTTAGCCAGCAGACGGCGAGGAGATGATGCTTCCCGGTCTGCGGAGGTGTGTGAGCTGCGCAGCAATAGCTAAAGTCACAACGGCACTGCTTATCCTACAATGCCATCGTCGCATCATGCCCCTGCTTCTCTACTTCGTTCATTTTCAACTTTGACAGTGTAACTTACATTCAGCCACCAGCTAGCTATGCCTTGCAAGCCAAAAATACTGGTTAGAACCAAATTTTGGAAACTGATCTGCGTACTTTTCTTGGCTTTTTAAAGGTTTACACCAAAGAGTCACACCCCTATATATAACAAACTCTAGTAATCAACTTAACATTATGATTGTCCATATAAGCAGAGCAACACCTCCAACACCTAAACAATGCCCTAGGCACCAACTATTCCCTTTGACAGAGCTGTCAATGGCCCAAAACATAACAGCAATAATATGAATCACCCCACGACAATAATTACGCCTGCAACTAGCGTCTCGGGTGTGGTCTGAAATGGAATACCCAAAAATGCACACGCCACCAGCACTTCCCTTGAACCCTATGCCCCGCAGTGTAAGACTCCACAGGCAACAAGTTAAACTGATGCCCAGCCGAGTGCTGTCGTGGTTGCAGATTTTGGGTGCCTCCGCAGACTGCCAGGTCAGAAATAGGCCCTGGGCACCGCACGCTCGTGGTGCCCCGATGCTTGTAGGCCATGCCAACGTGCCCCTTTATCAGACACGCTCATTTGGAAGCCCGCCAAGCCCTGTGCTGGGTGTCAACTGCTTCGCAAACAAACACCCGCCCTGATGCGCCCACGATGTTACTGCCCCAAGACAGCAGGCATATTAAGCAAAACATCACGCCAGTGATACTGTACTTTAGAGGCAGCTGCTGACGATAACGTTGGAATGCCCTGCACCTCGAAACTCATGCAGCAATGGAAAATGCGGCAATATCCAGCCATAGTTGTTGTGGATATGCAGCTCAGATTGACTTTCAGGCTCTCAAATATTCACTGAGGGACAAGGCAGGTCTCAGGGCGGATCATATAAATACATCCTGCTGATCTCCTTTCACATAACATGAGCACTTTTTCCAGGTTTTCCTTAAGCCTTTAAGCCTCCCCAAGCCTTTAAGTTAAAGCTACTAATCTGAGATTCTGCTTACTGCCAGTGAGCGCCAAACAGCTCTGAAAGCAATCACATCCAGCCCGCAATTTGCCTTGCTACTGGCATACTTTTTGTCTGGAAGCTCTTGCATTGATTATGAGCCAGCTAGCAGCATTTACAAAAGCAAATCCAACATGGCACCCGGTATCTGCCCACGTATGGAACAAACCATTGTCATGGACTACCTTAAGTTTCACTGATGCACTTACGAAGGTGTAAGGTGCTTACATAAAGCAGAAAATGTTTTTTAAAAAAAACCTGTGAACATTTCTACCATTCCCAATTTCAGGCTCTAACGAGACTTTCCTTTCGTGCACCCTTAACAAAGTCATGCTTGGAGTCGATGTACATGCAACCTGACCATTGTTGAGGGAAAAAAAAACATTTTCTGCATGCTTCATGCCAGTTCACTTACACTTTTCTTCGTCGCTGTTAAAAGTATGGGTATGAAATAGGATGCTGAAAGGTGCACTGCATAAATTTTCTCAACTGTTAACTGGACCTCAAACAACAAACATCGTATTGGGACGGAGAGATGGGAAAGTTGGGAAAACTGGTTCTTGAGGAAAGCAAATGGCGCAGTAATTGTCTCACATCTCGGTGGACACCCGAACCGCACCATCACACAGCACACGGGCGCATTTTGCATTTTGCCTCCATCGAAATTCGTGGCCGCCGCGGCCAGGTTCGAACCCGGGAACTCCGGCACAGTAGCTGAGCACCTGAATCACTAAGCCACCAAATGCTATTCATTTTTGATGACTGTTCAGCTGTTCTGAGAAGTCGTTGCTGTGTAGTGCTGTAGCCAAGTTTCACTTTATCAAACAATGAGGAGCATAGCAATTGCACCCCAGAAATGAAAACAGTCACTTAAATTACAGACAAACAATTCAAGCACCTAAGCTAATCTTGATGCTCTCTGACAAAAGTCACTTTTGCTATGATTTGCAGCACAGTTCGGCAGCAACCTATATGCTCTCTGACAAAAGTCACTTTTGCTATGATTTGCAGCACAGTTCGGCAGCAACCTATATCCCTGAGAACGGTACTTTTTCGCATTTTGTTCCCCAGGGCCCTACAGCTTGCATGGCCGGCTTAACAAGCAACTGAAGAACATTAAGAGAGCAACAATTGAAAGGAGTATATAGACACCTAACTTTCGGGTGCGTGCTTTCTTCTTTGCGAAGATGCTAAATAATTATCAAATTTCTTTCTCATGCTGTTTCGGTTTCAACAGTCGAACGATGACTGATGTCAAAGTGTGGTTATAGGTCACGTGAGGCATGAAAAAAAAAACATCATTGCTGCTTGTACATTTGTTATTACAGCTCTTGAGTAAGGCTGGCTTCAGCACTGTCATGAATTAAAACGATCAAGCAGCAATTACATCACAATTTTTCCATGCCTCACGTGACACATAACCACACTTTGACGTCACAGCCATCGTTCAGCTGTTGAAAGCGAAGCCAAAAAAGCGTGATAGAAAGCGGTCGTAGGCGAATACCACATGGTGCTTCATGCATAATAGTGTCTTCTGCATCAGTGTAGAGAAGAAAATATGTCACAAAAATTATGGTTTATGGGGTTTAACATCCCAAAGAAACTCGGGCTATGAGGGACGCCGTAGTCAAGGGCTCCGGACATTTCGACCACCTGGGTCGCAATGACATTGCACAGTACACGGGCCTCTCGAATCTTGCCACCATAGAAATTTGACTTCCGCGGCCGGGATCGAACCCGTGTCATTTGGGTCAGCAGCCGAGCGCCGTAACCACTGAGACACTGCGGCGGCCTGTCATGAAAATTAGGTGTCTATACTCCTTTAAGAAATGCGCACAAAAACACACGCAGCAATCAACTCTAGGTCTATCCCAGATGCCTTACACAACTAGATAAGGTCGTAATTAACCCAAACGAAGGGTTAAACAAGTTACCAGCCATGGAGTGAATAGGTATTCACTAATATTCACATCAAACTCAACAGAAACGCAACTTCAAGTGGCCGGCAAAGAAAATACACCCCTCCAGTAAGCTACAGTATGCCATGATCCTAAGCTCTCACTCTCCTGTAAGCGTTACGCAAGCTCCAAGAAACCTGATCGATCTGGTTGCAACAGTTACTCATGTGGGGCAACTGCATGCGTTTAATGTAGAAGGTGGGCTGAGTTACCCCTTAACTCTTTTCAGTCAGGTGTACTTTTTCCAGTGACTAGTGAGCATTCTTTAGGACTTCTAGCCCCTCGCAAAAAAAGGGGAGTACCACGTCATGATTTGATTATAAACGCTTACTTAAAGCATTTCTTTTCAGCTTTGCTAGAGCTTCAACTGAACTTCTTTATTAGAGTGTGGTACCTCTTGAAACACTCTCCTGAGTGGAGGCCAGGCTACCTGTCACATGTCCCGAGAAAAAAAAAAAGTCTCCCTTCTGTCACCTTTGATCGTTCTGTCACTGCACGCAGCACACAATCTTTGTCAAAGGAGGCACATAGCTGCCTTCGTCACTAAAGTCATCTTCGGTTTCTACAAAGTCATTAGAGAACTTTCCAAACACAGCCCTGCTAGAATGGGAGTCATGCTGCAATTTTCTAACGCTAATCCAGGCCCTCAAAAATATTTTTGCATCAGTACGGTGCTGCTATCCTTGGGAGGAAAGCCAAATAGCCAATTTGCAGGTGAAAATAATTTCAACCACATGGTATGCAATTTTTCTCACAGAAATTGCAGGCAAAAAGCCATGTCGGGCCATCACCAACAAACGACTGGACGCACACTTTTCCGCTGTCGAACGATGCCTGACAGATGACCAGAAGGGGCTAACAGTGTACGTCCACGTTTGGCTTCCACAAGCAAATACTGCTCTTTTCAATGAACTGGGGCTAACTTAGTCAAACAGTCAAAGTAAAGGAAACCTTGAGCAATATCAGTGATGTAACCTGCTTTGCAAAAAAAAAAAAAAATAAGGGCAGAGTGCCTACAACTGAGGCCAAAGATCTGAGTTCTCAGCAAGGGCAGTAAAACAAGTATGGCTTGGTCAAGCAAGGCTCACAATTGATTACGATTAACCTGAAAAGAAATCCATAATTTCAGAGACAAAGCTGCCTGGTGAACAGGGCATCAAAGCAAAAAGATGCATTAAGACTAAGAAATTTTTTACACCTAAAGATTAGAGAAACACAGGTTTGTACCAGCAGACCTGCTCTATCTCGCAACACTGTATTTATCCCTGGTAGGCCAAGCATGTTGGCTTCACTGCTCAGAAAAGGAACAAGTTTTGACTAAGTATTAACCTTTAAGAGAAGCTTCAAGATGCCCCTCTAGTGCACTCAATTTTACACTGACACTGTCCATAGCGCACACCCCCTTAGCCCCGCAACTCTGCAGGCATCCGAGTCGGTGATTCACCGCATGCGTCACCCCTGCTGACTAGACTGGACGGTTCAAGTTCAAGAGCCCCAGGAGTGACATGGGCAGCTCTGCGTGCATGTGCTCCTGCTTTGTTATCCACACAAGACGCGCTCATCAATCATATGGAGATGACAGCCAGTATAGTACTGCGAATGTGAATCAGCCAGGACAGTGCTGCAACAAAAGTTCCAGGGCTTCAGCCTCGGGACGCTTGTTATTCGCTCCTACTTGGAATGCCAAACGATTCAGAAGTCAGGCACTGTTACAGGCATACCCCTCTCCCCCCCGAGTAGCAAGTGTGCACACAGCAATTATTAGCAGGAGCACAGACCACAGCCTTTTTTCCAGGCCATTAACACAAACAGATACGAAATGCCACCAGAAAGCCACTCTACAATAGCTCAAAATTAAGCACAGAACTAAGAGGTTTGCAAAGAGGAACTTAAAAATGAGCGCAAATTTTCAAGGGGCTCAATCGAATTCGAATCAGATACTCTCAGTATTTGATTCGTATTCAATATGTGCCCTAAAAAAGATAAGACTGATGTATGATGCGGGTAAGCAGATTTTCTAAATTATCACAGCATGTAACACAGAGATAACCTGAAAACAAGTCTTTGTAAGCATGAGAGATGCACAAACTGCAATTCTTTTGGTTAAAAGCAAAAATAAAGTAAATAATTATTTCATATATTTTTCAAAGTGAGCCATATATTTCACCAACAGGTGACAGAACTGATGGACTGAATTACATCAAGCTATACATAAAATGTGCTCGAGATGCTACCTTCTTCGATGCTACTTGATTTCTTTCACAGCCATTAGAATGAGAAGCAATCATAAGGGAAAGTACATTCTGCTCCTAAGCTGACACTGTTGTCTATTTAGAGAATTCGGAACATGTCGGGACTATGTGAAACCAAAACCAAGAAAACAATGCTTTTTCTTTACTGAAAAAGTTGTGAGCAGGTTAGGACTATGAACACGTTAACACAGTGCCAATATGCATTGTAGTTGAAGGCCTGTAATTTTTGCTACGAGAAGGCAGTGAAATTGTCATTAGGGGCAATTTCATGCACATGTCTATATATCTGGAAGGCAGCTGTGACGGGAAGCGTGTTAGAGAGGAAACCTTTCTCTTTATGCGATAAAATTGGGAAAAGTATAAAGCAAGTCACGTGCTTTAGCCCACACAGTGCTGTTTCCAGCATACACGTCATCTTTTGAGCCACAGGTTTCAACTAAACCCCCTCTCAGCTAAAGTGTGATGTCCACAACTCTCGCAATCTGTAACACAACTGCGAAACTACTCAAGGTACTACAAGTTAATGAATGGTGCAGTACAATAGTACAGTACAAGTCTCCAAATTCAGCACCTGTTATGCCAAAAATAAAAAAAAAACACCATCGAAACAAAACCAAAAGTGCTAAAAATGCAAAAACTGTTCTTGTACCTTGAAATGCGGAGGGAGCTGCCAAACTACAAGACTGTATGTACCAGTGACTCTCCTCCACTAGTTGCTAACTGTTTGCAGTGTTCCCACTGAGCAGGCATGCACACAGAGGGCAGAAGAAGCCGTACCCGTGACGGGGGCCTCAATGTCGATCATGGTCTTCTCCTGGCGCAGCAGCGCAGCCCCTTCATTGATGATGCGCAGGGCGGCTGCCTCCTCAATGCGCCCCTCGAGCACAAAGTGCTGCTTCAGGGCCTCGATCCGTGGCTTGCCACTCTTTGCTTCAAACACCTCACTCAGGGTCAGCTTGTGGCTCGGCGGAAACGGCACACCTGCACGAGGGTCCAGACAGCAGCACTGGTCAGGCCTGTGCCCCATACGCACCAAGGCTCACCAACCACTCTGCACCACTGCCCAATCCGGTACAGAAGTTTACGAGCTCAAGGGTCGGAGTGTGTTACAGTTATGAGCAAAGGCTCCAGAGCTAGCACCTAGTTCACGACTAAGTGGCAACAATGCATGCACTCCTCGAGCTTCATTGTAAACCAGTGCAAGCTCGCTGCTTGATCTGAACAAAACAATTGCACGCCCATGCACTTTCCACTTCTAATCAGCACATGTGCACCCTTTTCGGTCATTATTTCATGCCCTGGAGGTGCCTACAACTGAGAGCAGACAGTTGGTACACCAAATCCGGAGAAAAAACCGCGCCCACCACCCCATGCAAAGCCTAATGCAAGAACCTTCCATAAGAGCATGAAGCAGATCCTTGCTACAGTAGAGACACCTGGGGCACAGAAGAAAATGGATCACTAGAACAGTGCCCATCCAGGCTTTAACCACCAAATGTGCAGGGGGCAAAACACATGCCTAGAACGACCGAACTGTGTGTTCCACAGCTCCCAAAGTTGCTGCGACCAGAGAGACAAAAATGGCAATGAAATCCTACGAGCTTAACTGCACATGCTTGCATCCAGACCATTTCTAACCAAATGTCGCTAGATATCGTGTGCTCAGCCCAAAACACGCCCGGAACGTGTTCTAGAGAAGCGTTTTGCCCTGTGTACTGCTGTAGACTATAGTCTGTCAAGTACTTTAAAGAGCCACGAGAGAGCATACAGAAATGGGCATGTCAGTTTATCAATACCAAAAAACCCACTACCACAGCACAGCTCGCATTTTTCACCCCTGCAAGATTCCACATTCCACAAAAAAGTTGTCACAGTAACTAGAATTATTGTTTTGCAACAAATTTTACAGCTCAAAATTATTTTTCAAAACCACACATTTCTTGGGGTCTTTTCATGCAATAAAACTCCTAGAAAAGGGGCCTGCTACATAGATATGTACTATTCTAGTTCAGTAGCTTTTCATCACTGTGAAGATCAAACTAGAAAAAATATCAGCCTTTTATCTTTCCTGGTTTTTCTAACAATGTGTTGAACATAACAAACAATGCCAAATTGAGATATACAGGGCGAAAGGCAAAAAAACATTTACCTGAATTTTTTTGCCAGAAACAGCATGCACCAAAACTTCTATTAATAGCCACAAGCCATGCAGTCTATAAATTTTACACTCCTTTACTTCAAAGTTTGCTTCCAAAGCCTTTGATCTGTTCTGCACATCACTGCGAGGTACTTTTGACGACAGACCGCCACACATATCATGATGCAGCATCCCGGTAAAAAGCCAAATGCCTTGGAATGTCATCGGGAATATCATAGCCTGTTAACTCTGGCCATTCCACAATCACTGAATTTAAGTGCTGTGCCTAGGATAGCAATTCAGAGAATGCCTTCCTTCAAATGCGCTTCTTCGGCGTGCGCTTTCAGGCTATGCACTCAAATGACTTTCTGGCATTTTGGGTTCGCTCGTCGAGACACTTCTTGAGAAGTTGCGACAGTGCTAGTTGCGACAGTGCTAGTTGCTGGAAAACAGAGTTGGCATCAAGAACTGATCAGTGCGAGCATTTACATACAAAAGGCTCATTCATCATTTGACTTTAGTCTGCACAGTAAAAGTTGCAGTCCTTCGAACATAGCACGTGACAGGCCATCACTATCTGCAGCAAATATGTGGAAATATTGGCTCAAACAGCCTTGCGCGTTTTCCAAATCTCCTGCCAAAAGCAAAAGAAGTGTTTCAAAGCAACCACACAATAGTGATGAATTGCTTTGGTTTATGGGGATTACCACCCCAAACCAACTCTGGCTATGAGGGACGCCATAATGGAGAGCTCCAGATAATTTAGACTACCCGGGGTTCAGTAACGTGCAATGAAATCGCACAGTACACGGGCCTCTAGCATTTCACCTCCACTGAAATGCGACCGCTGTGGCTGGAATAAAATCCGCATCTTTCAGGTCAGCAGCCGAGCACCATAACCACTGAGACACCATGGTGGCCTACACGCAGCTTCAATGGCCACCGAGTCAATAGATTACCGAAGGTACCATAGCACAGAGCACTATCGAGCTTTTGAGAGCTTTCAAGAATATCATGTCACCAGTTACACAAAAACATCTGCCAACTGATCACTAAAGAGTGCATGAGGGCTATTACACATCTGAAAACAAAGGAATTAAGGTTAAGCTTACTTTTAAAAATAAACATTGCATTAACTTTTCAGACACCTTTCAATTCAATTGCGACTGATTACCTCGAAGGCCCTGCACTTATAGTTTGCTTCACTCGATTTCCTCACCATTTAGCATGCTCTCTTCTCTAGACCACATGACTGACCATGCAGTTGAAATAACTTGCAATATCAAAAGACTTAAACGTCTCAGTGAGCCAGCGAAATCATGGCACAGGCCACCATCTAAAAGTGTGCTGTTCTCACCTATTTGTAGCTTCCACTGCAACGAAGACAAGTTATGACAGTCACTTCACTACATTGCTAGGTAGCTAGCTTAAGTATTGCCGTAAATGAAAGCGCTATCCAATATTTACTGCACTTCTAGCAAAATGCAATACCTGGACCATCCACACGTATTATTCCATAGCAGTCTAGGATAGAAGATGAAAGCAGAAACGCGAAGTAGGGATTTGACGCCAAGTGCCGGCGAGTACCCATCGGTGATACAATGGGTACAAGCTTCCCAAGGCCTCGTGTTTGGCTTATTCAGGGTGAAATGCTTGAGAAATGGGTCTTTGACCCCACCTTGAGCAAATGAAAATAACATATATGCCCTTGAGCCATAAAAGAAAATAGATGCCCTTGAGCCATAAAAATCACTACCATCATCGGAAATCTGAAGTACTCTAATTTGACCGAGAACAAAAGAAAACAACCTAAGCACCAGTAATTTAAGTAAAACTGTTTCATCTCACTAACCCCCAGCTCAGAAGCATGTATGCTTCCACCATTCACATTTCTTTCCCATGCCAAGTTACATCTGCAAGTGAGCTTCTTCCACCCTACGAGCAGCAGATTTTGGCTAACCAAAATGTTTCCTCAATACTTTCCAGCTTTTTCATATTTTTCCTATGCTAAGTTAGAGGCTTAGTGCAAGCAAGACATTTCTTTTAGTACGAAAACACTTCTAGCAGCACTACCCTGGTTTCAAGTGTGTGTCTGTGTGTGTGTAGGAGCTTATAAGTAGCAAGTGTAACTGGCTCACTGCGTCAGTGAACACCTCAATCATGCTATGAGTAGGTGGCAGCATCGACCTACAAATTGAGGCACCTTTTTTTTAAATTATGCACCTTTCCTTTTCTCAAAACAAGCAGAAGGTTTAGAAGAGTCTGTTGATTTTGAGGAAAGGAAAGGCACCCTGGGACACGTGAAACACGCTTTGAGATACGTGGCAGTACAGTCCACGTGCAAAAACCGTGCTCCTGCACAATACTTTATGCTTAGCAATGCTAAACCGCCAGCCATTTTTTTTTTATCACACTTCATAGCCTCAACTCGGAAGTAAAAATTTTAATCAAGACGTACTTTTGAAGCCAGCAGCAATTAGAAGCCCAGGGTTCGTTGTGCAAGTAACAGCAAATTGTAAATGATTTTATGCATGAATACGCAATGTTTCACACTTTCCCTTGATTAATTTGCAAAATAATTTAGCTAAAAATGCTACTTCCCCATGCTCACATTCCATGAACATATGACTTCACTACAATAAAAATGCCAGTTCTACAACTGCCGAGCCTGTTCATAGCAACATACTCTGGCTGCACTTGGCCTACGCCCATTCTATATACAAGGGGCATTCCAGTCAAACCAGGACTTTTCTTTCTTTTCAAAGTTAAAAGGGATTCTGCCACTTGTTCATTTACACACGGACACACCCTCACTCTTATTGCATGGTGGCCCAAAGTCTGTCTGAAACTGAAGTCATGAGCTGAACAAGACAGCGGAGCACACGGTGAGCGTGCATTTCAAACAGCTAGTTATGATGAAATTTCTTAAGAACAAAGGTGCAAAATCGTGTGAAAATCGCAGTAGGCTTCAGGCCCAGTATGACCCAGATATGCTCAGCCGCAGCAAAACATCTGAATGGTGCAAACGATTTAGAGAGGGTTGTACATCAGTGCAGGGTGACCACGGCTGCAGCGGCTTGGAGCCCAGTGCCACTGTTACTGAGAACACTGAATGCGTGGAGCACATGATCCTCGAAAATACTCATTACATGTCACGAACTTGCTCACAAGACTGATCTTTCTCTGGGAAGTTTGAACACTGTCATTCACAAACACCTTCAGTTCTGGAAAGTTGGTGCTCCTTAGGTGCCGAGGCAGCTTTGTGCTCAACCAGCACAGAAAACTGCACATCTCCCAATGTTTCAACAGTGAGGCCAGCCAGTCCTTGATCGGATCATCACATGTGATGAAACATGGCGCATCATTTCACCCCAGAGTCGAAACACGCATCAAAAGGTGGATGCATGTCAACTCGCCACCTCCCAAAAAGTACTGAAGTATTCTGTCTGCTGGAAAAATCACGGCCACCACATTTTCAGGGAGAGTGGTTGCACGGTTTGTGTGGATATCCTGCCTACTGGTGTGAAGATCAACAGTACCTGCTGTAGCCAGGTCCTGAGAGATGTGCATATAAGTGCTGAAGAAAAATCAGCTGGACTTTATCACCAAGGGAGTCCTGTTCGCCACCATAATGTGCATGCATCATTACAGGAACTGGGATGGGAGATACTGCCACACCCCACTTACAACCCTCTACAGCTCAGACCTCGCCCCAAGCGATTTCAAAATTTTGGGTCACCAAGAGAGTTCCTATGGGACAGTCGCTTCAGCTTTGATGACAAGGTGAAGCACATGGCCTGATCACGGCTGTGCTTCATTGACAAAGCTTTCTGCACTCCTGGCATCGGAGCGATGGTGAAACACTAGAAAAAGTATCAGCATAGCTGGGGAATACATCGAGAAATAAAGCCCATTTCTTGCATCTAAGAAAGTTTTACTGCTGCGAAAGATGAAAAGACTGACTTGAACACCCCTCATACGCAGTAAAGAACCTCAGTCTAGCGTGAAGCAGTCATGAGTAGGAACTTCTACAAATCAGTGTCACTGTAGAGCACCTGCGATTCAAACAAACAGGACAGATGCTGGCCTCAACTTTGAGAAAAATATCAAGGGGCCACTTCTGTAACACTCTGTTTTCCTTTCCTGTGGTCCTCTGTCCCTCCCGGTGACATAGGCCACAAGCTCGACACCAGCATGCAATTGGATGACCTAATGCTGCTGGGGCAGCAGGTGGTGCTTGCCAAGTAACAAAGAAAATACTTGGACTGTGCAAAATTAAGACTACACCAATCAGTACATAACATGAGTGCAGCGAAACATGCACGCAAATGCAATGGATGTATGCAGCCATTTTACTCTTGCTTCTCCTAGATACACTATAGGCTTTGATCATTACAGCTAACTTAACCTGGTTTCTTTGAGGCCCAATTCCAGCCATTACTTAATGCAGAACTCATCTATTACAAACGCTTCTCCTGTGATCTAAAATGAAAAGTGCCCCCATTGCATTGATTTCACAAGCAAGAAAAGCTGTAAAGCTGCAAGCACAGCAGGCCACTGGCCAAGCCCCAAACAAATAGACTGAAGACGTCGCAAAAGGATGCTGAAGGAGGTCAGGACATCGACACTCCTTTTGCAACTCGGAAAAGCTTACCCTCCTAACCTCCTTACTAAACATGAACAAAGCAAAAGGGGTGAAAAGGATGCCTATGTAATGGCACATTCCAATCGCCAATCTGGAACAAGTTTTCTTGGTCCGCGAAACTGACGGCCCTGTTTCAATGGGCACTTTGGATTCAGATCCAGAGTTCTGATAGGACCGTGACAGATATTTTGCTCCTTCGCAGATTCGGAGAGCTGCTCCAGATCGTCGATTGGAATATGCCCAAGAAACACAAATGGGCAGACCAGTCTGCCACATGAGGACAGAACCAACAAGTCGGTGTTTCTTAAGTAGAGGATTCCTCATTCGTACCAAACTACAAGCATTATCACCAAATTTTGCACCTCCCACCAATGAAACCTTTATTTGATCAGCGTTTTTTTAAATATTCGGGTGGGTGAGATGAGACGAGAAACAGCCGAGAGACAAAACTGCTCTCGGCAGCAAAGGAGCTATGGTAATGATGCATTCTTGAAAGCGAGTTAACACTGGGGTTTCTGTTAAAGCCAAAGCAAGGAAAAGTTGTAGCAGTAGTAGTACTAAGCAACTTTAGGACACTAACATCTAAGGAAAGGTACCACAGTGCCCCATGACAGTCCACTGTTGACAGTTATTACCAATTTCCTGAGCAAGAATAGTAAATGGGTATTTCGATCCATCCAGAATATGCACGTCGAAGTCCCATCACAGCCTAATTGCAACTAAAGAAAACTGGTAATAGTGACTACAAGGGCTGCATCAACCCAGTATTCAAGGCCACACAGCATAAAAAAACGACGTGAAGTGCCGGTGACCCACGATGCAGTGAACATGTTGATGTGCAACCATCACCAACATCACTAGGCAGTGCTGTATCCTGGGTACCAATGTAGGAGCTACTGCCAGTCCTTTGCATCACAATGACCAAATCTTCCATGTGTGACATATGCCCCCTTTCAATTCTCCCCACATCCACCAAACAGCATGCCTGTCGTGCTAGCCTGCAAGGGCCATGCACAGGGTTTTTGTGGACATTAAATGATAGGCGGCTTTCACAATTTCTTCGCAACACCGTCATTTAAGGAAGTAGACGCCCACTAGGACACAAAAGGCTTGCTGAAGGCTTTTTATGCATGACAAGAGACACACAGGCAAGTACCAAAGGCAAGCTATGCATAAAATATATTTGATTTTGATCCCGAAGTATGCAGGACTGAGAGTTTCTGACCTTCAGAACCTAATTCAAGTGGCATCAGCCTGATGCACAAAGGGGGCTCGGAAATATACCTGGAACCATACCTCTCCCGTGCTAAGTCACCTGTGCATGCGACTGGCATGCCCAGATGTGTAGGTGTGCCCAGCACTGACAGAGGCAGCTGCACCTGGTCCCTGCACACACTACTCAATCTAAGTTTCAGTCAAGAGGGTAGACTACTGCAAAGGTAATTTAAATTTATATTCATGCACCACACATACTGAGATTGAAGCTCTGCTGGACTAGAGTTGACCATGGAGGTGCTGTAAACACTGCCAACACAACTGCTCGACTGCACGAATGGCATCTGATTTACTACACTGAATTAAAAATACAAGATTAGCCTATATAAACATCACCGTCTAAGCAAAATTGCACTTGCCGAAGGAGCTGCACTAAGTAGCACAAACACTGCCACTAACATTAGCAAGATATGCCTCTCCAAAACTCGTGTTGTGCTTGTGCCGGCTGAAATGCGGAGGAAATGGAAACACAGATAGCAATAATAAAGCTGCTTTAGTCTTCATTGCAGCTCTGGTTGCTGGAAAACAATGAGAACCATGGACCTTTGTCATGTTTTCACTGTTTCCACCATTTTCACTATAACTGGCACTACCGATTCCCTCTGCTACGACTAAGCCTGACCATAAGGCTCTCCAGGCAAGGTTTTCAGCGACATATTTGACACAAAATCCTCCATGTGCGTAAAGTAAACCAAACAACTATTGTGAAAAAGGATAAGCTATGCAATTACTGTAGAATAGTTTTGTACAGCACACTCCTGGTTGCATTCAAACAGCTGTCCCGCTTTAATGCAGGCAGAATACTTAACTTGTGCAGTGTAAACTGCAGTCACTATGTAAGGCAGGAATCTCAAACAGCCTGTGAAATTCTACTGTGCAGCTTACATGGCCCTTTCCATTATACACCCTGCCCTTGGATTTTTTTTTCACAGCATAGTCCTGAGCTACCACAGAAGTAGGCATTTACAGTTATGACTAGTTTTATGGTTTATGGGAGTTCAACGTCCAAAAGCGACTCAGGCTAGGAGGGACGCCGTAGTGAAGGGCTCCGCAAATTTCGGCCACCTGGGGTTCTTTAATGTGCACTGACATTACACAGTACACGAGCCTCTAGAATTTCACCTCCATCAAAATTCAACTGCTGTGGCTGGGATCTAACCCCGTGTCTAGCAGCCGAGCAACATAACCATTGAGCCCCGCGGTGCCTCACAGTTCCACATATTTTTGTTGTTATTACTGTGTAACTCAGATTTGATGGCCAACATGCTGATGAACGGGAAGTATGAAGTGACCCACACCTTAATTTTTTTTAACATCTGAAGACGAACAAATAACCCTTTTTATTTCAGATCCTGTTTTTTTACAGTTCTCCATAGCGTTTACAGTACCACCACCTTTTTGGAACGTCTGCCTCACCTCTATCTACATTATGCTAAGTGAAGCCAGAAAGGTCTACGTGATAATGCAGCCTGATGAAAGTTCTGAAACTGGAGCATCATGAGCGCATAAACTGACAAATTTACAGCTTCTTAATGATACCGCTAAGCTGAATTAACGCTTTTGCTTCAGAAAATTAAACGAAAAGAAAGCAATTTGCAAAAACATGTCAGCATCGGCTTCAGTCCCAATTACCGCTCATAGCTCCCAAGTATGTCCATTTCAGTCAATCTACTCATTACTGAGCTTGTCCGACACTGTAGACCACATATGCAACTTCTGAATCTGGTTTTGTTTTCTTATTTATTGTTCTTTGTGGCAATACAGACCCAAGCAGTCCAGCTATGATTGTAGTAACAACCAATAGCAAGTCCACTTAAGGTACGCCCAGTCCGTGCTGCCGTCGCACGCAACGCGGCGAACGGACGGCGATGGCCGTTCGGCAACATCTGTCCTCCATCGTGCGCCTCTAACTTCGTTCGGAATGTGTAGCCTGGCCGCGACACCAGCTGTGCGCTGCCCACGCCGCAGGATAGGTGGGGAAACGCATACCTCTGCAACCGCGCGCTTTCCCACGCAGCACCGAGTAGGCGCACTTTCTCGGCAAGAGCGCGCCGCAGCGGCCCGTCATCGACCGGGCAAGGAAGGCTCTAAGCACGACCGCGCCGCCGCCAGACTCCCTTCCGTCGCGGGGGTCAGGCCGCGGGCTGAAGTCGAGTCTCGCGGCCGACAAGAGCGCCACCGTGGCAGGCAGCGCTGCAGCAAGTGCGTTCACGCAGAAGTCGCCTCGACTGTGGGCTGCTGCCCGAGGTGACGGTCATGAACTGCGGCCCAGCCAACGATCACAACTCAGCTGCCCGAGCCGGGCAGCCGGTGAGGAGCCGGACTCATAAGTGGCCGCTGAAAAAGAGCCCGAGCTTTGCTGGCTTGCGCCAGCACGCGTAGATGACAGTTCTAGCCCGGAGCCACACCGCAAACAGCACGCCACGGCCGGCATGCATCCTGCTGCGCAGATGGTTAGCAGCTAGCTATCAAGTGACAGTTCGAGCAGAATTCCATGCAGTTTATAATTGTTTACAAGGTGTGCGCGAAACGTAACTCATTTGTTCGGTACGGAAATCTTGCAGAACGAGTCCTGCTTCTCGTGGGCCTCTAGGAAGAAGCGAAATATCAAACAACAAGCACATACTGCTGAGCGCCATCAATAAAGCATTCCTTGTCGATATGCGGACAGCTACCGCCTGTTACACATCATCACAGCTGTTTAACGTCACCTCTGTAACGTGAATTTCCTGATCGACATGCAACGAGCAAATGTGCACATTCATTGCAATAAACCGGTCTTGCTTCCAACGCAAGTGAGTGGATCGCATCGCGTCTGAAGTGAATAGTGCTTAACGCCAGGTCGATAGTTGGAAACTCTTTCTGGTTGGCGTAAAAAAAAAAAAAGTGTGAGGTCTGATCTACCGGCGTGGCGTATGTGCGAGGCCATGTTGGTTTTGACATGGCTTCACACAAGCCGCCACTGCACTGGGGACGTCTATATTTGGTTAAATAGGGCACACTGACACTGCGTAAGGTACACGGTAATGTAATGGAACATTAAAACCTCAGCAAGGCGCAGTTTTAGGCAATCGTACGCCACACTTAGGCCGCCGCGAGCGCTGCCGTCGCTGGAGAAATGTTCGCCCGATTGGGTCTGTGGATGTGCGCTCCCACTGGTCTGGTCGCACGAATGTACCGACCGAGAATCTGCTCGTCTGTACAGGCACGGCCGGCGGCGAAATCGCGCGCGCAATGCGCCGACAACGACCTTGAACGCTCTTTTTCCTTGTTTCGTACTAACGACCCGGCCCCAGCGACGTTTGTAGCACACATCGACGACGATCGCGGTAGCACGGGTCCAAAATGGCAACCCATCGTCATCCCCTCCCCCTTCGTTCGGCAAAACCACCGTCGTGAGACTCCCTCCGAAGAGCTCTCGGAAAGCAGGCGAAAACGCGGCATTGTGTTCCTGCGGCGAGCGGACAACGGAGGTCGCGGCGGAAAACACGACCGCGACGTCCAATTTCAGCCTGAACTGGGAGCGGTTGCTAAAAACGCCCGAGGTCGACCCATGAGGCACTGCGCTTGAGCCCCTCCGGCTGCGAAACGACGCTGCTCGAGAGAAGCTCAGGCTCAGGGGAAACCCAAGCTTCCCTCACGAGCGCGAGATGCGTTCGGGAGGCAGCCGCTCGCAGCGTTTCTCCGGGGAACCTCGCGGAGAGCGCAGGCAGCCGACGCGTACGGCCAGCTCGAGCCGACTCTTCGGCGAAGCGATCCCGACACTCAAATTCAATGCCGCTTTACGCATACTACACGCAGACACCTCAGTGCAGACCTAAATAGAATCGCCCGCGAAGCCGCGACATGAAACCAGCTATGTGACAAGCCGAGAGGCCGAGGACAGCGAAGATGCCCTGGCGATGGTCACCAGAAACTGACGTAGCGCGATCCCAAACACGGACAGCCTTCCGCCAAAGGCCGCCGCACGGACGGATCTAGGGCGCGGCGCGGCGAAGGGGCAACAGGCAACAGTGGAGACCATGTCGCCGGACGCGAATTTCGGTGCAAAAACAGCGCTACGGCGACCGCGGCTTTCGATCAGCTGAGCTTGTTTAAAGGGTCGAGACCGGGAACGTTAGGCTTAAACGCCCGACGACCGGCCTGCATTCGCCAGGCGCCCTTCCGGACGTATTCCGTGCGCACGGATCATGCATCCGGATCAAATTCGTTCAGAAGGTTCACGAATTCGAGCACTGAAAGGTCAATCGGATACGCAGTGCATATTTAAAGGGGCTGCACCCGACAAAAATGGCGCCGGACTCTGCAAAAATCCTCGGCCGTCTGAGACCATGGACGCCCCTCAGTAGGGTAGATAAAAACGACTTACTTTTTACGACGCGTTCCGTCGTTGGTATTTTCGCGTTATTCGCCGACATGTTAATAATCCTAGGTGTTCACGTTACACGAAACACATACGGATGACAAGTATATCACTGCGATAAAGAAAGATCACACAACACTACGACGGCCACAAATGGCGTAAACAACAAACTCCTGTTTGCATGCTGCATTGCGCATAATTTTGCGCGCAGACTGAGAGGACCAATCGCGGCTCGGGAAAGCAGCGGAGGCGCCCCGTTCGCTGCTCACGGCGGAGGAGCGCGTTCATTGGGTGGCTCTGCTGACGTCAGTCAACCCGCAGTGTGTTCCTTCAATTTCAAACTTCGGAAAAGCAGATCCGCGATTTGAAGGAATTCTCAGGCCTTTGGCTGCTTCAAAATTTGCGCCGATTATACAAGGCGATTAGGGAATGTTATAAAGAAATGTAGCCAGCTACACTGAGCTCGTGCAAAGACTCAACGCTGTGTACGGCTCGCTCACGAAATGCCGCGGCAAGCTTCGTTCTCCAGGAGTTTTTGTTTTGATTCGAGCACGCCATAGTATCGTACCACCAAAGTTTCACACGTGCGCAGGTAAATCATAATTCTTAAAAACATTTTTAGTGCTTTTGTTATTTGAGCTTCCTTCAGTAAAAGTTGCAGCTCATAGCTTACGTTTTTTAGCCGGAATAGATGGCGCGCGTGCTCGCTTGCGCGGCAAATTTAAAAGCACTCAAGGTGTACGCAGGGCAAAACGCTTGCCTAGAACACGTTCTGGGCGTGTTTCGGGCTGAACACGGGATATCTAGCGATAACATTTGGTTAGAAATGGTGTGGGTGTGACCAGGTGCAGTCAAACTCATAGGATTTAATCGTAATTCTTTGCCTTCCTGGTCGCAGCGGCTTTGGGAGCTGTGGGACACACAGTTCGGTCGTTCTAGACATGTGCTTTGCCCTCTGTACAAGCAAGTTCTCGGACATAAAATCAAACAGCTTGTAGAGCCTTCGACAATAGAGTCAACAAACACTCGATATTATCTGACTACGCCGCCGTGCTGGCTCAGTGGCTATGGTGCTCGGCTGCTGGCCCGAAAGACGCGGGTTCGATCCCGGCCGCGGCGGTTGAATTTCTTTGGAGGAGAAATTCGAGGCCCGTGTACTGTGCGATGTCAGTGCACGTTAAAGAACCCCAGGTGGTCGAAATTTCCGGAGCCCTCCACTACGGCGTCTCTCATAGCCTTAGTCGCTTTGGGACGTTAAACCCCATAAACCGAACCAAACCTTATCTGACTACATGTAATATCTACCACAACATTGTGATGTTTTCTTTCATACTAGACTGATGTTGCTATGTAGGCGCATAAGTATGACCATTTTGCAAATTCTAACCGGCGAGGGGACTCAGCGGCTTTGGCGTTCGGCTGTTGACCCAAGTACGCGGGTTCGATCCCGGCCGCGCCGGTCCCATTCAGATGGAGGCGAAATACAAAAACATTCATGCGCTGCGCGATGTCAGTGCACGTTAAAGAACCCCCAGGCGGTCCAAACTAATCCGGAGCATTCCACTACGGCGCCTCTCAATGTCCATGTGTCGCTTCGGGACGTTAAACCCCACACTTTACAGTTGCGCAAATTTCGAGAAATCTCAAAATAAAAAAAGAAAAGATCCAAAAGAAGGAGATTTTTAATGCTTTGATGACCGAGATTGTTTGGATTTCTTGTGAATGATTATTCGGTTGTCGTAAAGAAGGCTCTATGATCTGAGGAAGTCAGAGTGGCCTAAATTTCATTGCCAATTTTTTTAAGGCGGTGAAATACTTTCTCGGTGCTTGGTTCTTTGTTTTTTGTTTTGCTTTGGGGGGGGGGGGGGGGGTCACTTTTGCCAATCGTATTTTCCTTGATGTGTTGACAGCTTGTTGAATTGCCGGGGCATTTTAGCCTAATGAAAAACGTATTAACTATACCGCTGAAGGCTCAGGGGCGTAAGTCCTGTGACAATGGCCCTGAAAAGATTATCGGATCCTTTAAGCGGTGCCAGACTTTGGAGCTAGAACTCTCTGGGAGCAACAACAGTTGCAAAAGGAAGGCCGCTGAACTTACTGTAACGAACATTCAAAGCAATTTTAGGCAAGAAGGCTTTTGGCTGCGTGGGCATATAGATGGATGTTAGGAGTGCCGTTTGAAACGGGATGGTATCATATGCATCGATTCTTGGTATTTCCTTTTCTGTATAGTTATGCAACCAATCTGTCAAATTTAAAGGTATGATCTATAAATTCGCGATTTTTCTTTGAATATAGATTCTACTGACTTTTTCGTCTTGCCAATTTTTAATCCTGCACTTGTATCCTTACGTCACCGCCCTGCTTTTAAGCCACCAATGTTCCAGCCGCTTTTTCCTGATGTCTAGCGGAGATTCATTTACGCTACATTTTTTCTAAACCTTTGAGCATCAGGGAGAGTTACTGGGCCTGTATCGACATCTGGATGGATACTGCCACCATCTAGTAAGATATGTTGCATTGTTTCTACAGATTTACCACGCATTGCACATGTGTAATCCTCTTGGTACAATTTCTTTTTGTAGCTTCGAGTTCAAAGATGCCCTGATCTGGCTTCAAAGAGTAGGGCACTGTCTCTTGAGTTATTATAGAACGATTCCTTCCTGACTTGTCTTTTCCACTCTCTATATAGCTCTGTAATCTGCTTCTTTTTCATTGAATTAATCCAGTTTTGACCCTCAGCCTGCTTTACATGTAGCTTAAAGGTCTTCATTTTTCCGTCCTTGTTTCCTACTTAC